>NW_022103913.1:9979002-9981223 GCF_000313985.2 Echinops telfairi
AAAAAAAAACATGGTTATTCTATTTACCCATAGACTTCCATGCACAGTTCCTAACCCATGAGGTATCCCAAGTATGTATAGGCAACCAAATTTTAGAAATTGGTAATTTTGGTTTCCCCATGTTTTTTAATTTCTTCCAATTCTATCTAAACAAGAAAATGCAGCAGTATTTTGGCAATACTAGTATTGTATAGAGCGGCAAATTTGTTGCTGAAAATCAAGCTGAAAGATAATACAATTAAGAATATATTTTGGCTTTTGAATTCTGACTTAAGAAAAAGAGATTGTCCGCAACAAGCCTTTCAGTATGTTATACGGTGGTGCTTACACGTTGCTGTGATGCTGGAAGCTAGGCCACTAGTATTTCAAATACCAACAAAGTCACTCGTGGTGAAAGGTTTCAAAGGAGCTTCTAGGCTAAGACAGACTAGGAAGAAGATAGTTCCAGAAGACAAGTCCCTCAGCATGGAAGACCTATCGCATTGGGTGAATCTGCTGCAAAAGACCTCCTTAAAGTATTAAAGAATAAAAATGGCACTTTGAGGATTAAAGTGCACCCCACTCAGTGTGGTATTTTTAATCACCTGATATGCGTGTGGAAGCTGGGCAATGAATGAAGAAGACGAACGAAGAATTGATGCATTTGAATTAGGCTGTGAACTATTAATAATGAACACACCATGGGCTGCCAGAAAGATGAACAAATCTGTGTTGGAAGAAGTACAACCAGAATACTCCTCAACCATGTTGGAGGGGGTGTGGTGAGATAGGGACACTCATTCACTGCTGGTGGTCTTGGAGATATGTGTAGCCACCATGGAAAGTGATCTGGCGATACCTAAAACCGAAAGAAATCGAGTTACCTTACAACCCAGCAAGTCCACTACTGGGCATATACCCAGAAAAAATAATAAGCAGACCACGACCAGACAGACATTTGAACTCCAATGTTCATTGCTGCACAGTTCATAATTACAAAGAAGTGGAAACGCCTAAATTCCCATCAGTAGAAGAATGGATGGAAAACTCTGGTATATACACCCAAAGGAGTACCACACATCCCCTAAAAACAGTGCTGAAAATGTGCAGCACCTCATCTCGTGGAAGGAGCTGGACGATATTATGCTGATGAAGTGAGCCCAAGACAAAAGGACAACTACGAGTCCACAGCGGAACGGGAGAGAGAGAGTGGACCTCATTCCTGCTTGATAATCCTTGAAGGTGACGTTCCTGCTCAGAGCAGCTCCTTCACAGAGAGGACTGCAGGGCCGGACTCAGCTCCAGACATGATGTCCCCTCCCTAGGTGACAGCGCTACAGGAGACAGCACTGAAGATACAGATCAGGGAGAGCAGCCAGGCTGACCCGCCCACCCGAAGGCCAACCAAGAGCTGGATGCAAACAGGTCAACAGTGGGAGCAAAGCCAGGAAGTCCCTAGGGAATCCTGATTGCAGATTGGGGGGAGTGGGGCATGGGGAGGCAGCGCTTAGCACCTCCTCTGAACTGGTTGTGGGATATTCCCAAGGGGGCCGCACTGAAAGTCTAAAGGTGCTCTGAGGTGGGCGTTGGCACCAGACCACTCCATCCCTGACTGCAGGAAGAGCAATGGGTCTTGTAGTTGGCACTTCTCTTGGTCCCGAAGGCCGAGGACAAAGGATCCAAGTGCTGTGAGCTAAGCAGGCCAGGGATTTGGAACCCTGGAGGGAAAGCAGATTCTAACAGGCTCTGCGGACGATTCAGCAGAGAGAGACTCATCTACTTTGGGTCCGGATAACAGTTACATTTAGAACTATCTACACGGTCTTTCTTTTCCTTTTCTTTTTTGGTTGTTTTTGGTTGTTTGCTTGCTTTGTTTGGGCTCTTTTGTCCTTTTGTTTTCTTATTTTCTTTTCTCTTTTGGTGTCTATCTCATATAAGATAGGTAGGATAAGCAATCCTAAGGAGATGGTAACAGGACCGACTACTGGAGTGGGGAGCCATGGGAGGGGAGGAGATGGGGGAGGGGAGCAGCGAGCCAACAATGACAGGGATGGGGATAGCAAGCTCTAAAACTGATGGTGAGCAGGGTGTAAAGTCCCTGGTCATTTAGGGCCAATTCAACTGTTTTCCAGAGGAATTACTGAGAGGCAATTGATGGGTAAACATGATAGTAGGGCAGGAGGAAGAACTGGAAAGCAATAACTATATACATAGGTACAAAATAGAGATATGTATATATGCA
>NW_022103913.1:9982180-9997633 GCF_000313985.2 Echinops telfairi
TGGGAAAAAGTTGGTTTTCATTTGTTTTAAGCTAGGATGGTAAGACTTTTTCTCAAGAGATCTTAACAGAAGGAATCAGTTCCTAGAAAGCAACATCATGCTTGGTTAAAGCAGAGGATCAACAATAAAGATGAAAACCATCAGTGAGATGTATTGAAATGCTGTGGCTATAGCAGTAGACTGACACAACTCTGAGGTGGTACAGGATCTGGTAGTGTTTTGTTCTATTATAGGGTGGCTCACGGTTGGAACCTCCCAGACTTAATCACAAGACAATATAGATAGACTTGTAAAGGCAAAAGTGGATCAAATTTGAAAGTTTAAATATTTGCATTTCTGGAGAAAAATTTACTTTTGTGTCTAAGTGAATTCTTTGGGATGACTTTGACCCAATCATGAAACAAAAGAAGGAAAAAGGGAGAAGTGTTCATATTACTCTATAATAATTGTAGAAGAAAGGCCAAAAAAAGGAAATATTTAAGCATGAATGTAGCTGGGATACAGGTGTATGGTTCATGATTGCAGTAGAAAATATGTCAGTAGGTGAGGGAGAGATATTGTCCAGGCTTCACCCATCTGCTGTCAGCCACAGAAGAAAGAGGCTCAGCGAGGTTGGAGAAGAGACAGGAAGAGGTAGACACCAAGTTCACAGATTCAAGTTGCCACCATGAAAGGGCATTGTTACCTGGGCAGCTTGGTCACTACCTATTGTTATCAGTGTTCTCACTCACTGCCATCAGGTTGATGCCATCAAGCCAGTCCCCTACCCGTAGGGACCACATGCACAATGGAGAGAAATACTGTCTAATTATGTCCGTTGTCATAATGGGTGGCAGATCGGACTATTACAATTCAGGGGGTTTTCATTGAATAATGTTCAGAAGTAGAGTATCAGTCCTTTCTTCCTAGTCTGCTTTAAACTGGAAGCTCTGCTGAAATCTGTCCAGCATCATGGCAACGCACAAGTCTCTTCTGAGAGATGAGTGGTGGCTGTGCACGAGGTGCATTGGCCAGCAATCAAAGCTGGTCTCCTCAAGGAAGGGGAGAATCCTACCACTGAACTACCACTGCCCCCAGATTGCCAGCTTAACCAAGACCAAACTCACCACCATCACGTCATTCTGACTCACAGAGACCCGAAAAGACAGGCTGGAACTGCCCCTGCAAGCTTCCAAGACTGTAACTGTTTACAGGACTAGACAGCCCCACAGAGCACCTGGTGGGTTTGAACTGCTGACCTATCACATCACCACTACGCCTCCAGGGCTCCTCCGCCCCCATAAGGGAGGGAGCAAATTATAGCAGCATCAGAGTGCAACATTAAAGGTTACTGTGCTTCCAAAGTCAGCATCCTCTGAGGTATCTCTATTGGCACTAAAAATATAAAATTATTTTAAATACCCTGTTTCTTTAGTCATAAAGCTTAATAATAAAACTGAATAAATTTGAATTCTACATAAGAGAGAAAGGAAAATCTCACCAGTCAAAACAAATTAAAGTTAGATTTTAATTGCACTGCCTCACACCCTGCTGACAGGGAAAAAGGAGAAGGCAAACATGCTGTCACATCGTGCCAGGAACTGCCTGATTTCTGTCATAAAAGACAGATTATTTTCTAAATGTGCAATTCAATTATTTAAAGTTCAACATACCCACTACAGTACTCAATAAATGTGGGCTGATATAATCATGTTTCTCTGTGTTTCAGGTTTGGAATTAGGGATATTTTAAAATAAACCTTTTAAAGTATGGGATGTTATTTTTCATTTCTTTGTGATCCTTTGCTGATTTATTCATTGTTTAATTTAATTAGGATGTCTTGATTTTAAACTGTGACTACTCTGAGCGATTCTTTTTTGGAGCTCCATTAGTAGTTTCAGAATACTGCAGTTTTATCTGTTTTCCAGAATCAATTTATATACATACACACCACATGTACATATCTATTCATATACATATGTGTGTATATTATGAATTCAAAAGATTGACAGAGCCTCCAAAGATATGCAGAGGCCATTTAGCTAAGACTTCAAATTGAAATAAAGGTTTTATTAGCATCTCCAAATTACAGATCTACATTAATCCTGCAATATGTTAATGGGTAACTGATTAAGTTGTAGCTATCCTAGGCATCCTCCATATTACTTATATGTGAACCTGCATGAATTACAACTTCAGCATTCCTCTCTTTCAGCACGTTTCCCTGGGCATTTTTACAGAAGTGAAGCACACTTGGTGATTTCATACTAAATGTATCTTCTTGATTTATCCATTGTCACTCTGCAATTAGGTTGTACTAAAACTGACGCTGTATTTGCAGTGGTTAAAGGATGCCACATACTTTCACAGAGCCACAGGTTTACTGGGAATCAACTGAGACAAAGGAAAGGAGCAATCGGATTAGCTTTGAAACTCCTCACTTGCTGTCTCCAACCTTTCCCGTGTCAACCTTTTGAAAGGACTTTCTCTGATTCTCCAAAGATAAATAGCTCCATGGAGAGGGGACTGATGATTTGAAGCAACTCACAGTAACACACAGAAACATTTGAAAGATACTCCAAGGATCATCTATAGGCATTCATCATTTCTGGGTCATATGATATTAAGATAGTTTCAATTAGTGAATACCTACTGTGTGAAGTCTACAGTCTTTGCTATTTTATTAACATTATTTCAAGTGCTTGCAATACTAACAGGTGGGCAAGTCATAGAGGGGGAAACTGAGAATCTGCCAGGTAGATGATATCACCACTCTGGTTGCAAGCAAGGTTGGCACTCACTAGAAGTTTAGATGTTTCCTTTCCCAGATCCTGGGTCTTGACCCGCAAAGGATAGTAGCTGAAAATGGAAGGACACAATGTGAGTATATTAAGATTGTGTTCAAAATTAGGAAAAATTATTTCATTTCCCTTACACAGTTTTGATATTTTTCACATCCCCATCATCCCTCACTAGACCACCCTAATTTAGTTCTCTTTTACTTCCCTACAGGTAGTGGCAACATGTAAAAGTCAGAAGTTTAAGACAGTGGCATATATGCATTAATATAGACCCTATAATACTTTTGATAAGGAATTGTCCCCCTCAGAACTTCAGGAAACTGCAGTTAAAAAGAAATCGATCATGGGGATTAAATGAAATCCCATTTTTGGATTGAAGTTGGTCTTTAATAATGGTTTCCAGTTTTTCCTCGATTTCGCCCTCGGGGTCTTGTGAGGGTCTTCACTGCAGAGCAGGCTATCTTCTGCCCCAGGCCTCACTCGGTGTGCACCTCCACGCAATCGGGTTCTAGGATGTAAAGAACCTCGACCAGGACAAGTGAGTGCAGAAACTCTGCGGCAAAACAAATCAATTCATAACGTTACTCTGGGCTCTAGAGTCACTTCAAGCAATCCGTACACCTAGGGGGATGTTATCAATTGAATTGTGTTCCCCCATCCCAAATCCTAACCACTGTATATGTTAACTGTGATCTTGTTTAAGGACGGACCACTTTTGTTGTTAATATGGTCAAACTGAGGTTAAAAGTATTACAAACCTAATTACTTCTGAGTTACAAAGATATTGTAATAAACACAGAGACACACACTAGGAAGGAAAGACACCCCCTGGGAACCTTCTAAGTGCTCAAGAATGCCTAGGAATCAAGACAGACACCAGAAGCCAGAGGAGATGCTCAAAGAAGGAAGCAACAGGGCCAAGTCCCTGGTTTGTCCTCTTAGCCACCAGAACTGTAAGAAAATGCATCGCTGTTTTTTGAAGACACCCATGTGTGGTACTTTGTGATGGTAGCACCAGGTATCTAAGGCAGGGAGGAAGGGATAACAAAACAAAACAAAACAACAAAAAGGTATACTTTGACTAAAAGTCCACACATATGTGGCGGGTGGAGATTCAAGAGATGTTATTCTCAGGATTTGGTTTCTCTCTCTCCCAGGTCAGTTCTTGGTTGGCACTAATTTCAGACAGGTTCCCCTCTCCCGCCCCCCAATTTGGTTGAAATAGTCAGTAGTTCTATCTCTTAAGTTCAAAGTAAACAGAGCACTTTTCTCTGCCCCAGCATTTTCAGCTGTGTCATTACACTGAAATATGTCATATTATGAGAGTAAGACTCTGGTTTTATGCACGAACCAACTACTGTGGACAGAGGAATGAGATGTACTCATTCCAGACCACATGCTTAAACCTATACCAATAATTGAGTCCAGGGTAACATTATGTGCAGATGAACTTGGGCCTGGATCACTTCTTTTGCCTGAAGACAAGAATGAAGCCCCACTTATACCTAGGAGGTAGGGAATCGCCACCAAAATTCAGAAGTACTAGAAGATGCTGCCCAAAATACTCCTACAGGCTAAAGGCTAGAAAGTACTTTGGGGTACCTAGTCAGCCAGTCCCTGTGTAGAGACAAGTATCCTTCCTAAGACATCATCTCTACCCTCTGCCTCTCACATCCGTGGAAGACATTCTGGATGACTGAGTCTGTCCATCTAGTGTCTACATGAAGTTCACTCAGAGAAAAGTACATGGCATCCCAAGAAAACTCAGATGTTCCCTGTCCCCAAACCCAGGCAAGCCTTCTGTGCAACCAACTGCAGAAACACGATGGAAGGCATATTTGCTCAGCCAAGAAACTGAGAGGCATCAAATGAAAAAGAGAAGCACCATTTTCACCAGCTATGTCAGGTTGGTGGAGCCTCAGGGTACTGAAAATGAGCCATCACTAATGGCTTTGCTAATCAGAAACAGTGACCCAGACAAGATCTTAATTTTCTATTCTCTAGACCTTGCAGTACTAGCTCATGTCTTCATGAGCTAATAATTTCATGGAATTGGAAAAGCAAGGGTAGGTGGTGCCAAAAGTGGTCATAGACGCAAAATCTTCCAATATCTAATGAAGAGGCAAAGACTCAGAGAGGAGTAGACGCTTCCTCAGGCTCACACAGCAAGGAGATCCACTAATTCAACATGCTAAATAAATTAAGTCTAAATTTTACCATCGCAGACTCCGGGGGTAAGAAAGCTGTATCTATTTGTACATTTGTCTGATGCTTTCACAGTCATACTGTGTCATACAATTTTAGGATAATAATCTGCCAGTACAGAAGAAAATTGGCTAATTTCTCAAGGATCATTGGACTAGGCATAAAATAACAATGTGATCTTTAAGCCTACCCTAAAACTTAGTGGTTTAAAGCAACAATTATTGATTTGCTCACATTTCTGTGAGCCACCAATTTGGCTTAGCTAGACAGTTCCACTGGCCTCCCCTGGAATCACTCAGATAGCTACTGCCATTGAGTATTCAGATCATACCAGTTGATCTAAGAAGCCTGAGTTAGTTAAAGTTCATTGTGCCAACCTGGTCAATAAACAATGTGGGATTAATTGAAGGGCAGAGAAATAAATGGCTCAGTGAGCCCCACCTTTCTAGTTCTCAGGTCTCTTGCTTTGTGATGCTCGGACCGGGGTGCAGCTGCCTTAGCCAGTTCCCTGCTTTAGCTGGCAAGACATCCCCAAGAAGAAGCCACATGGACCTACCCCGATGCAGCCCTGGGTGCTAGAGCACCCGTGTGGAGACCCCTGCCAGCGCTGAGATGCTTACACATTCACTGACTCGGCTTTCCTCCTGCAGTTGGCGTCATAGTGTGAGTTTAGTGAGATGGAGGAGGACTTTGTGGATTGGTGTCGGATATATGAGCTAAAGTTGGACTTGTGGGCTTGGGCAGCACTGGGTTGGGATGTTTTCTTGATGTGCACTTAGCCTTTATATAAACCTCTCTCTTATACATGAGTTTCTGTGGATTTGTTTCTCTAATGTACCCAGACAAACACAAAGCCTTACTCACGTGTCTCGAGGATGGAGCATCTATCTCCAGCAGATGAGCCTGAATTCATCTGGCAGCTAGGTTCCTCAGACACAAGAGAAAGAACAAGCCCACTGTGCAAGCGTGTTGGCAAACCTCTGCTTGCATCCTGCTTGCTACTGTCTTGTTAGCACGCGTCACAAACCAAGCTCAGAGTCAATGTGGGCAAGGACGACACAAAAGCTCAAATATATGCACCTGTGATCCAGTGCAGCTGGCATTGCCATAACAATCTACTTCAGGACCCAAGTTTTTGGCAAGCCATAGTAGTACGCTTCCTTAAACAGCAGGAACTTGAACTGTCCGGGCCAATTACACGTGGATTCTTTTTCCTGTTGCCATTATGGTAAGCTCAAGGGCTGTGACTATTTGCTTTAAAAGCCCTGTGTCACTAATGATCTCTGAGTGAGCAGGTTTTCTCTCAAGTTGAGAGGAGGTGGTAAGATGAGGGGAAAGCAGTTACAGGAGAGACAAATTACTTGTGATTAGGATCACACAGCGTTTTAAGCAGATAGTCAAAACATTTGAGCTCAACCCAATCTGAAAGGAAAGAAAATTCATGAGCATTTAAATGATGCTGAAAGATCGAACCTATGTTGTTTCACGGGCCAACTGTATCACTTGATGGAAGGCACAAAGGCTTGGAATCAACCCCCCTGAGGCAGAATCCTGCTCAACTCTGTGTGATCCTATATTATTTTATTTACCATCAGAGCTTCAATTTCACCGTGGGAAAAATTATACCGTCTTTATAGGAGTGTGGTAAAGTTTAAACAATGGCCTCTCCTAAACATGCTTAAGTTTGCCCCATCAAAAAGTATTTTTCGTTGTTACCTGAGTGCTGATTCAAAATTCTACCTTCCTTCATTCTCTCTCCTTTGCTGGCATAACAGATTTCATGGAAAGAGTGCTCTGATTTAAAAGTTGTTAGTGCCGCTGTCGTTGTCAGGTGCCATTGTGTATGTTCCAACATACACTTTTGCTTTGCAAAACGGAAGGAAACCCGGCCATCCCTGAGCCAGCCTCACACTGGATCTGTTTGTGTCCATTGTTGTAGCTACTATGTCAACCCGTCTCCATGGGGCTCTTCCTCATTTTCCACTGAATCTCTTCTTTCACCAAGCAGGCTCTCCTTTCCCAGGGACTGATCTCTCCTAATAATACCTCCAAAGTCTATGAGACAAGTCTTGTCAGCCTCCTGTCTAAAGAGAATTCAGGCTGCACTTCTTTCAAGACAAATTTGTTTATTCTTCTGGCAGTCCATAATACTTTCAATATTCTTCACCATCACTATAATTCAATGACACAATTCTTTTTTGGGGGGTGGTTATACAAGCTTTCTTAGATATGAAAATGTGTAGATGTTTCCATATGGTTGAATAATTTTTGCTACACCTTTATTTTATAATCTCTACTACCACTGATGTGATAGATTTTTAAAATCATTTTATTGAGGGCTCGTACAACTCTTATCACAATCCGTACATACATCCATTGTGTCAAGCACATTTGTACATTTGTTACCATCATCATTCTCAAAACATTTGCTTTCTACTTGAGCCCTTAATATCAGCTCCTCATTTTACCCCTCCCTCTCTCTGCTCCCCCTCCTTCATGAACCCTTGATCATTTATAAATTATTATTATTTTCGAAGACACCATTCTTCTGCTGGACTTATTCATTGTCTAGAATTCATGTGCATATGAAGTGATTTAAAATATCACGGCTTGGATCAGAGATACCTTAGTCCTCAAAATGACATATTTTCTCTTCAACATTTAAAAACGTCTTCTGCAGCAGATTTGTCCAATGCAATACATCCTTTGATTTTTAGACTACTCTTTCTGTGAGTATTTATTGTGGTCACAAGTAAAATAAAGTCCAGGATAACGTCAACTTTTTCTCTGTTTACCCTGGTGCTGTCTATTAGTGCAGTTGTGAAGATTTTTGTTTTCTATACAGAGCTGCAATCCCTAATAAAGGCTGCAGTCCTTGATTTTCATCAGCACGTGCACCGTGTCCTCCTAGCTTTCAGCAGGAAGATTGCGTCATCTCCCTACTGCAGGTTGTTCCACTTCCTCCAGTCCTGATGTTGAGTCTGTGTCGCGTAATCCAGCTTCTCAAATGATTTGCTCAGCACACAGATTGAATAAGTATGGTGAAAGGAAACAACACTGACACAGCTTTCTGGATTTTTAAATCAGTAGTATTCCTTTGCTCCATTCAAACGACCTCTATCGGTTCCTCGTGAGTATGTGCTTGTGCATTCCCATCCTTCACAATGTTAGCCATAGTTTGTTAAGTCCACACAATTGAATATCTTTGCATACTCAATAAACCAGAAGTAAACATTTTTCTATATCTTCCACTTTCTGTCAAGATCCATCTAACTTCAGCAATGATATCTCTCATTCCATATCTTCTTCTGACTCCAGCTTGAATTTCTGGCTACTTGCCTATCAATGTACTACTACAGTTGTTTTTTAAATATTCTTCAACAAAATTTTACCTGCATGTAATATTAATAATATTGTTCAATATTTTCATCATTCTGTTGAGTTGCTTTTCTTTGGAATGTCCACTCTAAGGGGTGGGGGAGAAGCCAGTAGAAGCTTGTCTCCATACTGATACAACAGCATTTAACAACATAAAGATTGAACTTGGCCTCTTCTTCCTCAGCCAGGAATCTTCTTTTCATTCTTCACTATCCTTCAATGTGAGGCTCCAGATCACCCTTCAACAGCAAACACAGTAGAATTGCCCCACAAGGCTCCTAAGGCTGTCAAAGAAGGAGACTGCCACATCTTTTCCCCACAGAGCAGCTGATAGGTATGAACTACTGACCTGTTTTAAGCAGCCAACTGCTTAATCACTGTACAACCACGGAGCCTCCGATCTAAAATACGGCTGAGATTTGCATTTTTTCCTGATTTCCAGCTTATGCTGATGCTCCAAGTCTGAGCATCACACACTGGACATTGATCTATTGCTGCTTCAGTTCCACTTGCCAAAAAACTTAGCTATTCCTCTTCCAAAATCTTCCTCTTCCTGAATTTCATATGGTGGGCAATGGCATTGCCCATTCGATGAAAAGAGAAACCGATTGGAATGGGTTAAGAAACAGTGCAAGTATAGGATTAAGATCTGATCACTATTCCCACCTGTTTTCTCCGATGCTTTGTTTCATCACTTTCCTTGTTAAACAGAGCCACTTGATGGTCACCTCAAATTCTCCTTTACGATTTAAGAACAGCTCTTCTTTAAGAAGCAGTTCTCTATTCTAACGGGTCACCATGAGTCAGAACGGACTAGAAGACCAGGGGTTGGTGAAAACACGTTGTCTTCTCCTTTTTCCTCGTTCATACAGATGACTATATGTTTACATTCTCCGGATCTACTGGTAAGGTAAAGGAAACACGTTTTGCCCGTGGAATAATGATGTTTAGACGTATGTTTACCTGTCCATAGTGTCTAGCCAAGGAAAATGGAGGCAATCACACAGAGTCCATGAGTTAACTTCATGTTTGTTTTGCTCTAATCTCCCTCACTACCTACGGGCTACGGGACCGCCTGGTTCTCTCCCCTGGATGTTGCACCAGTTTCTCCTTAAAGACTCCAAATCTCTGCTCCCCCCTCTCCAACCTATCTCCCACTCTGACCACCAGATTGGGCTACCTAAAACCCAGATCTGATTAAGTTGCTTCCTTACTTTATAATCTGAGGCTATTCCCTATCTATAGGCAGCACAGCCACCAGCTCATCGTGGCTGTGATGGTGGGCCTCGCCACTGTTGTGGAATGGGTGATACATGGGGGCCAGCATATGAAAGGCTCTTAACATCATTCAGCGCTTTCTGGCCATATTTTATCCAGCAGACAGAAGGAAGCCATCTCAACTCATCATCCTGCAGTGGATTCTGACTCATAGTGACCCTGTAAGTCAGGATAGAACACCTCCCTGGGTTTCTAAGACTGTACCTCTTCAGGGGGGTAGAAAGTCTCATCTTTCTCTTACAGAGAATCTGGGAGTTTCAAACTGCTGGTCTCTGTAGTTAGCAGCCCAAGTGTAACCACTGGGATTAGTTTTTGTTTTCTTGTTCTTATCATTCTGGTCATATAGAAAGTGGACTTGGGGTGGCAGAAGATTGGAGACAGAGAAAGTAGTTAGGAAGCTGTTTGATGGTGAAGAGAGGAGATTACGAGGAACTGTGCCGCACTATGTCTTCAAGAAATATTGTATTTGGGTTTTAGTGGAGGTGGTGGTGACATGAAGATCCAGGCTAGCAGTTTTGAAACTGTACATCTCACTGATGCTATTGCTGGGATGAGGAAGATAGAATAGCCTGGGCCTTCTCTGGGCTTTCAACTGAGCTGCAATTGTCCAATGTAGCTAACTCTGTTAGCACTTCATAAGCTGTTGGGAGCGCTTGGACCCCCTGCTGAAGCTGAGCTTCCTAAGTACTCCAACATCCAGGATTAAGTCAAATGCATCGCAGTGATCAGCTTGGCCTTTGGGTTTGTCACACTTAACGCATTTCCTATCCCTCTGTCCTGAGAATGAGTAAGGCAGCAATTCCAGATTGTGCAGGGAAATGCGATCATGACTGGCCTTGTGGGATCTGGCTGATTTCATCCTGCCGCTGAGTTCCGGTGCAGTTTGCTCTTCTCTAGTCTGTTACCTGTGAGGGGACGGGCACCTAAAATCAGTCCATATGAGCACAAGAGTCTGAAGTAGAAATGTTATGTAGAGTATTTCCTTTTTTTCTAGTACTCAAACGAGACAGTTTTATAAAGTAAATTTTAATTAAACATTCAAAAATTAACCCTAAAGCCATTGAAGAACACAAATAAAAGGTAAAAGGAAATAAAATATTTTAGCATTTTAAAAATGTTGTCTAGTGCAGGGGGACTTCAAAAAGTTCATGGAACATGGAATTAAAAGATAATGGATTTTTTTTCATGAACTTTTTGTAGCTTCCTTGGATTTGATTCAGCTGTATACAATAATCCCTCTCTATCTCTTAGTTTTACATTCATGAACTCAATCAAACTTGGATTGAAAGTATAAGGCTCTTTAAAAGCAATTAAGTAGTCAAACCATTCCCTCAAAGACCAAGCAGGCAACAAATGTACAAATGTGCTTACCACAATGGATGGACGGATGGATTGTGATGAGTTATATGAGCCCCCAATAAAATGAATTTTTTTAAAAAGGCCAAGCAGGAACAGGAGTGTAAAGTGCTATGTATGAAGTGTTTGCATTGTATCGATATTATAAGTAAACTACAGACGTGTGTGAGGATGGTGCAGGAGCAGGTAATGCGCCATTTGTTTGTGCACAGGGTCACTCTGAATCGATAGCACCTAGCAGCTAGCAACAAGAAAAACAGATGATTTAAAGTAGACATGAGGAATACAAACAAAATAATAATAGTAATATAAATAAATAAAGTATACGTGAGAGTACGCATGGGCTATAGACAAACTAGGCCATTTTACATAAAGGACTTGGACATCCACAGACTTTGGGAGCCACAGGAGTCCTAGAATTGATCTCCCCCAGATACCAAGTAACAACTACACACGTCTTATCTCTTCCCTATGTCCCTCTGAATTCCTTCAGGGCAGAAAATGGCTTGCTTATCTTTGCACCCCCAGCAAAACCAACAGTGACTTCACCTATAATGTAAGCTAATAGACAATAAGAATCAGGAATAGCAAATTCATAATAGATAATTAGGAATATAAACTGAATAAATCCATGGTCCCACATGGTTCATTCTTTGTACTATACAAATATTTTAAATTTTAACTAGTGTAAAAATGGTGTTGAGGGAGTGTCTGACCTCCTCTAACTTCAGGAGGAGTAGAAGAGAGAAGCCCTGTCAGCCTACAGGTAATTCCTGTAATAGGGAGATCAGACATAGCTCCACCCTCCATGGTTTTCTTTGTGTTCAGTTTTTGCCAGTTCTGCCACCAGCCATCCCTCTCTACTTTTCTACTAGGTTCAATAATTCTTTGAAATGACCACACAGAACTTATAGACCACAGTCACAGACGTGGAGCTTATTAGAGAAGTAACCATTTTTAATTCAAGCTCAGGAATGACTCAAGATACAGTTCTTTGATCAGCATCCTCTCAGCCATTCTTAGAGGCATGCCTCTTTCTGACCATTGGCTCAGCCTCTGCCCTTCGCAGGCAATTGATACAAAGCTATTTCGCTCCTATATCCGTCCCCAGGGCACTTGACTCTACCAGTAAGCCTTGGCCTGAAGACACATAACCCTCTTTCTTTAAGGGTCAGCAAACCTGTCTCCACCAAGTGTTCAGAGGCACCCACCAGCAAGCCTCCACAGAAAAGCACTCTGCTCTCTTGCTCTGTGGGCTAGGAAGCTTACTACCCTGTTTCCTGCCAGAGTCTCTTGGCTCTGCTACTGATGATTTTCTGCTGTTCCCTCCAGTACATTTAACCTTCTTCTACGATCTTCAGTGCTATAGATCTCTGTCTCCTGAATCTAGGAGGTTCTCAGCACAGGGACCTTCAGTCCAAAAAAACACATTCCACTCATAGCCCATCTTCTTGGTGGTGAGATTGGATTTATTTTTGAAGCCTGGCACTAATTGCTTTGTTAACTAAGTGTTTAATACGCATCTGCATGGTCCCAAACCCACAGGAGTGTACCTGATTTCTATTCTTAGTAGGTTATTCAGTCCTCCCTCTTGGTGGACCATAAACACTGTATTTGTATACTTCTAGACAGTATACAAATGGGATTCACAAGCATTACAGCTTGAAGGGCCATATTAAGTAGCTCGTTGCATCACAACTATATTTATTTTAAAAATGACCTCCAAAAAGGAATATAATTAAAATAGGAAATCTAAAAACTTCTGTCTATGATTGCCTCTCTCAATGTCTCATGCATAGAACATAGCTGGTTCCCATATATTTCTTCTTCTCTCTCAAATTACCTTCTCTTTTAGTTTTTTATTATTTCTTCTAACTTCTATGACTTCTCTAATTCAAAAGGATGTTTTTGCTGTTATGTTTTATTTCTTACCTGAATTCTGTACCACAAAGAAAACTCTCAGAAGCAAAGGTTAGATGGAAAGATTTCAAGAACTGATACAATAATCATCTTTGTTCCTATCAAACATTAACATTTTCATCCCTGTAATAGAAACTAAGACTAATATGAAGTATATGACTGACTGGTTTCACACTTAAGCAGTAGTTAGGAACAGGCACTCTGGAATCAGAAGACTACTTCTGCCATTTACTCCTTCCCTACCCATGTGCCAAACAGGAATGGAGTTTCTGGCATGGTCACCACTCAATGTCAGCTTTCACTATAATTGTTCTTTCTTATCTTAGGAGAACATGGTCCACAAGGAACATGAATTCTGCACCAAACAATGCATCCTATTAACACAGACTTTTAAAAATCCAGAACATAAGTTACTTCTGTATCATCTCCCCCAGGGAAAGTAGACACCATTTCCCCCATAAGGCACCTTCCTGCCTTCTCATGAGGTCACATGCTCCGTACAGTTCCTAGCAACTCAATATACAGCGATAGATTCATTAATGGGTTGTTGATCAATGAATATCACAACAACACCAGGCATGAACAAGGTTGTGAAGAGTCTGCAAGTCTTCCAGGTGATGAATGAAGTGCATGTCCTTCTTCAGTCATGGTTGCCCTAGCTGCATCACAGTCCCTAAATGTGTGTATCCCATCAAATGACAGAGTACATGGTTCATTAACTGGATAGGTTTTGCATTCCCATTCATTGTACAAGTGCAAGCAGGATTCAGAAAGGAAAGGGCATGGCCTTGACATTGAAGAGCTTTTTTTCAACAGGACAGGGGTATCATAGACTTCCACTTCTCAAACTTGAATATACATAGAAATAATTTTGAAATCTTACTGAAATGCAGATTTCTTTTTTATTTGTCTGGTTTGGGCTAGGGCTAGGAATGCTGGATTTCTAATAAGCTCCCAGGTGATACCCACACTCCTCACATCCAACATTGATACTTGGACTAGAAAATCTACAGGTTATCAAATTGAGAACAAAATGAAAGGAAGCCGGGGTGCTGTGGTTAAGCACTCTGCAGCTAATTGAAAAAGTCAACAGTTCAAATCTACCAGCAAGAACAATGGGGATGTCTGTTTCTGCAAGGTTCCTGGATCGGGCACCTTGGTTCTTTGCTTCACTGCACTGAACAGAGCATTTTTGTAATCCAAGTGAGTTTTTATGAAGGAAAGGAAGTTTCAGGCATTATCATCTCAAAAAGCTATGTGTTATTTCTGGAAAGCATGCTAGGAAGGGAGAGAGTGAACCCCACATGTGCCTGCAGAGCTGTGCTCCCTGCCTTTATTCTCTCCCACCCCACTGGCTGGGGGAGGCATGGTTGAGGGAGTTGACTGACCTCATTGGCTGAGTTAGGCACACCTACATGATGTCAGGTGCCTAGGTTGTAGCTTTAGGCTTAGGATGTACCTTCTCTTGGGGGCTTAGTCTGCATATGCCCACTTCTGGATTTTCCCATAGGTGTCCAGTGGCTGTCTGATTTCTTTCCAACCTCATTGTTGCCACCCTTTGCAGGCATCATTTTGTCCCTAATCTAGCTACCTCATATTTCCTTAAAGATTCTACTTTACCCTTCTATGACTAAGAATCAACTCGATGGTAGTGAGTTGAGTTGGTTATTGTTGCTATTGTTGTGAGAGCCCAACACACGTTCAACAGAATGAAATATTTCCTGGGCCATCCTCACAATTGTTATAATTGAGTCCATTGTTGAAGCCACTGTGTGAATCTATCTTGTCAAGGATCGGCCTCATTGGCCCTCTACCAAGCCTGATGTCTTTCTCCAGGGACTTGTCTCTCCTGATAATATGCCCAATGTACATGATTTAGAATCTAGCTGTCCTCACTTCTAAGGAGCATTCTGATTGTACTTCCTCCAAGAAAGATTTTCTTGTTGTTGTTCTTTTGGCAATCTATGGTACTTGCAATGTTCTTCACCAACACCATAATTCAAATGCATCCATTCTTCTTCAAGCTCCCTGATTCACTGTACAGTTTTCACATGCATTTGAGGTGCCTGGAAATATCATGGCTTGGTTCAGGCACACCTTAGTGGTTAAAATGATATCTTTGCTATTTAACATGCTAAAGAAGTCATATGCAGCAGTTTTACCCAGTTCAATATGTCCTTTCATTTTCTGACTGCTGCTCCCATGAACATTGATTATGGATCCAAGTATGAAACAAGTTCTGAAACATGCTATTCATAATGTTTGCAGTGGCTAATAACAGTGCGTTGGTTGGTTCCTAACAATCCAGTTGAATGAGTTCCCGCATGTTAACTGCATTCCAATCCCCAAGTATGCACACCTGCGTTCCCCTCATGACTGTGAGAGCTCATTTGGAAGAATGAGAAATGCATGTGTGAAAATGGCCTTTTCCTTATTGGGCCTCCACTCAAGTACTCCCTCAAAGCAAGAATACTTTCTTCTATTAAATTGGCATTCTATGATGCTCACCTTCCCGACACAACCACTGAAGACAAAG
>NW_022103913.1:9998650-10000432 GCF_000313985.2 Echinops telfairi
AAAAAAAAAAAAAAAGAAAATGGCCTTTTCTATTAAGGAGGAGGAGCTCAAAGTTAACAGCAAGGTAGTTTGATTTTCTGATAACCTAATGATAGCAAAGTCCCCACTTGAATTTTCCCGGTCACCTCCCCAGATTTCCTATTGAGAAAGACTACAGGTGAAGGAAGGCCGCATCAATCGCACCATAGTCCATTCCACAGGCCTGGATGCAGAAGCGGATGCCTCTTGCTACCTCTGATGAGTCAGCTCACATGAGGAAACCTCATGTTCCACTCTAAATTTCTAAACTGGGAAGGCTTATCATCCCTAACTCGTAGGCTTGTAGAACACAAGATAATTTGTATAAAGCAACACACAGTGTCTACAGTTCCCATTGAGTGGAGTGTGTCATTATTATTGCTATTAATGTAGCGGAGAGCCATGGTAAATATTATCTGTCAGTGCTTTGTCGAGGCATAGAGGGAAGAAAATAAATCTAAATTATAGCCCATGCTCTGACCCATGTGCTTTTAAATCAAACCCTTAATGCTGTGTGTACACAGATATTTTGAAGTTTAGTTTCTCTCCTAACATGAGGGGAATAAATGATCAAGAGAAAGAGAGAGAGAAAAAGAACAATTCATTTTTGAAAGTGAATGAAGGGCGCCCCTCCCCTCCTCTGAGCTCTTTTTTTCTTACTTTGACATCTCAGTGTGTTTTTTCCTTTAGCTGTGAGTTCTGGGATAGGTGATAACTGCCAGTAATAGGATTAGCATTGATTTCTTTAGCAAGAACAGAGATGTGGCAGTTCCAGCCATTTCCTGAACTGCCAGCTTTGAAATATCCAAAAAAACGCAGAAGAAAAAAGAAAAGAAAGAAACCTGGGAGTGAGGAGGTGTAATATGTCGGGTTTTTTTTAGAGAAAAGGAAGCATGTGTGTCAGGCATGGGCATTTGGAGACATGTGCACATTGTGGAATATAAGAACGCTAGGAACGTGTGTACATCATGCAAATGTTTTTGCTGGTTGATGACAAAGGATCATCCCCCTGCTTCTGTTCTGCTTCAAAAAAGGTTTTAGCGTTCATTTGGCTTTCTTTTCCTTACACCTGTGAACACATTCCCCAGCTGAGCTCTCCTAGTTATCTTTGAATCCTAACCATTTTTAACCTTTAGATGCACACAAAGCAAAGCAGTTCCTCAGAAGAAGCCTGGGGAATGACCCCAGCCCAAATTTGCCCCCACCCCACTGGAAGTCCTTTTTTTTTTTTCCCCGGTGTCCATTACAAATTTATAAGATTTTCAAATGTATTTTTTAGAACATGATCTGTTATGCGTGGCTAATCAAGATTTCCCATTGGATGTATGGATTGTTTTAAGAGCAGTAAGAGCCCCCAGTGAAATGATTTATTATATAAAGAAAGATTTCCCATTGGGCTTGTCCAGACTTTAGTTTACCTAACTGTACCACCATCGTCTTGTGAGTCAGAGTGTGAGGAGGAAGTCTTGAGAGATGCCTTCCTATAAATCAAAATGTCTTCATTCAAGGCAATCTTCCAGCTCGCTAGGTGAGTAACACCCTCGGTAAAGACATGAAGCTCCGTTGGTGAGACTCATTCCTGGGGAACCAGTCTTAGTAGGACAAACCATTGTTCGTTTTGGAATGTTTACAAGGAATCTGTTGGATGTGCCAGCTAAGATGTTGTAGTCGGGCTTTCCTCAGCTGTTCATTTCCAAGGGCTACTTAAAAATAGTAAGACCTGGTGGTAGCCATTTAGACTTGTTTCCTGTTGACCCAGATTCC
>NW_022103913.1:10002263-10003328 GCF_000313985.2 Echinops telfairi
CATTGCTCTTTCCCCTTGCTGTTCTGTTGCATGCCCTTAGTGTTTTGCCTCAGTGTGGTGGGGTCAGATCGGGAATGATTCCCGCACTATGTCTCCAGTGTTGTTCCCATAGCACTATGGGTCAGTGAGGGACGTCATGTCTAGTAGTGGGGCCGGCCCTATGGTTCTCTCTGTGCATTGGCTGTTGTGAGCAGGGATATCGTCCTCAGGGATTGGTGGGCAGGATGTGCTCCACTCTCTCTCCTTCTCCCTTCATCTGTTCCTGTGTGCTTGATCAGACACGTCCCTCTCCCTGGGCTCAAATATTTTTAAGTGGAAGTTTTCTGGAGGAAAAAAGTAAAGAAAGAAATTGTGAGAGAGTGATAGTCTTTGCAATCTTGTTTACCAAAATACGTTGTTCGTTGCTTATACTCACTGAAAATATATTTCATAGACTAGACTTTTAATTAGCACTTATTTATTTATGATTATAAAAGTAATGCTAGTCTTTTGGAAAATATTGAGAAGTTAGTACATAATAACATATAGATATATATTAATCTATACATGAAATTTTAAATGGCTAATAATTTTACTAACCTGAGTTACCCACATTTAATATTTTGGAATATTATATTTTTCTTCAAGTATATTTGTATACAGCTATTTATTTTAACAATATTAATTTATAATTTAAATATGCTTTTAAATGTTTTTAATGAGTCCTAGGGAGTCCTGGTGGTGTGGTGGTTATGTATTGGGCTGCTATTCACAAGGTCAGCAGTTCAAAACCATCATCTCCTCCAAGAGGTCATGATGAGACTTTCTTCTCCTGTAAAGAGTTACAGTTTCAGAAACCGAAGGACACAGTTTTACCCTGCCCTATAGAGTCATCAAAATTCAGAATTGACTCGATGCAAGTGAGTTTAGTTGTTTTTGTTTTGTTTTGTTTATAAGGAGCCGTGGTAGCATAAAGGATTAATCATTTAACTGCAAACTATAGGTCATCAGTTCAAACCCACCAGCTGATCCATGGGAGATAGATGAATCTGTCTGCTCCCATTAAGATATACAATCTCCATAGCC
>NW_022103913.1:10005581-10007809 GCF_000313985.2 Echinops telfairi
CAGAAGTGAGATGGCAAGCTGCTTATAACTCCCAGCATCAGGAAGCAATATAGCACGCAACTGGCTTAAGTCCCCAAACTGGAGGTTGATGAACTAAATGCAGGATCCAGACCTAACAAAAAGCAAGAAAGCTTTCCCATAGTACCACTTATATAGAAGCCAACCTAACCTCAAAGGATATTTCTTTTCAACTGACTGCATCAGAACTATGACCTGAGTAAAGGTATTGCATCCCACTCTAAACTTACAACTTATTGGCTGTAATCCCATTGTGTAGGATCAGGTCACAGGGGATTACTAGGTGCTAAAAACCAAACCACTGAGAATCTTGACCCAGACAAGTTGACACAAACCATAATTATCACAGCATCTATAATTCTTTCTTAAAGATCAATTGCAGAGGTATTACTGCATCTTCAAAAGTTTTAAAACATTTTTTGTTGCTCTACATCCTACTTTGGTTAGTAGAAAACTGGGGTCTTACAAATTGGTGAGTGGCCATCCAAGGACAACTGTTCGTCTCTCCCTGTCCAGAAGAAAGAAGAGAAGTGAACATAGAAGGCACATTGAAACAATTAGCTCAATAGATTAATGAGCCATTCAATCATTAGCCTTCGTGTCCTGAGACCAGAAGAACTAGATGGTGCCCAGCTACCACTATTAACTTTTGAAAGTGATCACATTAGACAGTTCTGGAAAGAGTCAGAGAAAAATGTACAACAAAATTCAAAATAATAAAAGGATCATGTTCACTGGTTAGATAGAGGTTAAATGACTCCAGTGAGTCAATTATCAGTCAAATAATGTTGTTGTTAGCTGCCATTGAGTCAGCTGCAACTCATAGCAATCCAATTACATCAAAATAAAACACTGTGTCAACTGTTTCTTCTCACTTTGAATAGTGCCCCATCAGCAGACTTTATTTGAAAGTTTGCTCCAGCTACATCATCACTAAGTTTGCTTCTACTTTAGGGAGGCAACTCTTTCCCAGTCACATCATGAGTGCCTTCCCAGTTGAGGGGCTCATTTTCCAGCACTATATCTGACAGTATTCTTTTACTATTCATATGTTTTCCAGTGACTAATCCCTCAGAATAGACAACCTATTCCTGCTTCATAATCTGTTTTTAGAGTTGAAGCTTTGCTAAAACCTGTTCAACATGAGTGGCCCTGCTGTGCTAATTGAAATACTAGTGGTATAGCTTACAGCATCACAGCAACACACAAGCCACCACAGTACAAGACACTGATAGACAGGTGGTAGGGACAAACAACAGATATGGCTATATGGGGCACAATAACACTAGTGAGTTAGAGGGGTCAAAGTGGCATCCAGGTAGAATCACCTGCCCGGTACTCCTGCTGCCAGACCAGAAAATTAAGAGGTAAGAAGGCCAACACTGGGAGGTTGGGTACTAAAAATAGACTCAGTGTATTAGGGTCCGGTTCAGACCTCCCCTTTTTCCAATATTTTGTTTGTTTTTGTTTGGCCCATGTTATTGTTGGTTTGCCTCCTTATATAAGACAGGCATGGGAAGCAAGCTCGAAGAGAATGCAATGGGACTGATGGTTCCAAAGGGACTTGGGGGGAGAAGGAAGCAGGGGAAGGAAGCAGTGAGCAAACAATGCCATAGACAGGGGAACAACTAGGGAATTAAAATCAACAACAAGGAGGATATAGAGATCCTGGGGGTGTTGGAGCAACAGCAATATAACTGAGAGGAATTACTAAAAGGTAGAAGTAGGGCAAGTGTGATGGCAGGAGGAAGGTAAAAGGAGACAGAGGAATTATCTAGGAAGCAAAGCTATGGACAGAGGTATAAGCATAGGTGTGGCCATACATAAATACATTAACATAAAAATAGAGGTCTTGGCCTAAGTACATATATTTATATGGCAATATACTAAGGTAGTGGATGGACCTGAGGCCTCTGCACATACCCTCCCTCAAAACAAGAACACTCTGTTCTAACAAACTGGCATCCTTTGATGCTTGTACCCTCCTGGCACAATTGCTGAAGACCAAATGTGGTGAAGAAAGCTGATGGTGCCTGGCTGTCCAAGATATAGTGGCTGGGGTCTTAAAGGCTTAAAGTTAAACAAGTGGTCATGTAGCAGAGAAGCAGCAAGCCCACACGGAAGAAGCACATCGGCCTGTGTGATCATGAGGTGTCACCAGGACTGGGTAACAGGCATCAGAAGACACATAACAAAAAAACATTGTTGAG
>NW_022103913.1:10008218-10010388 GCF_000313985.2 Echinops telfairi
GAAACCATGGGAGAAGGGAGACAGCAGTCAGTGTAATATATGAAAATAATAATTTATAATTTATCAAGGCATCACGAGGTTGCGAGAGGGGGAAAAAGTAGAGCTGATACCAAGAGTTCAATAGAAAGTAAATATCTAGAAAAGAATGATGGCGACATATGTACAAATATGCTTGATACAATTGATGTATGGATTGTGATAAATTTGTAAGAGACCCTAATAACATGATCATTTAATTTAAAAAATTTTTAAATACTAGTGAGTTATACACACATTAGATTAATCAATCATTTGATATAAAAATGGAAGCATTCACCTAAGGACAAAGTTCAGAAGGCACTAGGAAAGGAGGAATGGAAATAGGAAAAGCAAGAGGAAGTGGGCTAAACAATGTTACATTGAGGGATTGTAATGAATGAAATGAAACAAAATGTGTCAGAATTGTTGAACGTAAAACTGATAAGCTGCTCTGTAAATCTTAACCCAATTCACAGTACAATATTTTAGACAAAACTTTAAAATGTTTTCAAAAGTTTTCAGTGTGTATTTCTAACTTTACCTTCAGAAATACCGAGCGAATTCACCCTTTCTCAAGCAGTGCATAAGGTGTTGCTCTGCATTCTCACCAATAGCTGATACTTTCATGAAATCACTTTAAAATAATTTTCCAATTTAATAGGCAGAAATGTGTGCCTTGTTTTTATTTGCTTACTTCTGAGTACCAATGAAAATATACATTTTTTACTATATTTATCCACTTGTACGTCTTTGTCATTTATTCATGTCCTTTACCAATTTTTCAATTCCTGGGATTATCTCTTTTTTATTGATTGTGGATATTCCTTGTTGGTGAATAACATTAGCCTTCTGTTAGTCATATGTACTGGTCCAGCCTTAAACAGTAGGTCAAATTTGTGAAATTTCCTATTCTTCAGGTTCTCAGACTACTTTACCAAATCACCTAGCCTCTGTGGCTAACTTGCAACCCATAGTTCCCTGAGCCAGCACAGGGAGTTCTGCAGCATACAATTTTTGGCCATCTTCGTTTGTTCCTTGTTTCATTTGTGATCCATTTTCCCCAATTCTGCCCCCACTGCCTGTCTCCCAGAAAGAAAGACAGAGAGAGCTGGAAAAATTCACTGAAGAGTATAAATGATCAAAAGCTATTTTATTCCCTCGGTGTCTACATTATATGCCAATCAGTTTTTGTTGTTTTTGTTGCAAGCCTAGATACCCAAGGCCACGATGTCCAGAATTCCTCTATGGATTTGGTTCTGATTTTTTGCTTAATCTACAAGTTTAAAGTGGGATATGCTATGAATGTCATTAAGACTACAAATATATGAGTGGTCATTTCTTTGTGCTCCTTGTGACTGCTCAGAAACACTACCATAGAACACGTTCTCTTGTATACAGAAGAAGAGACACAATGACATAGATAGTCATGCCTCCAAGAGGTTGCGTTTTTTCATGAACTTTCCAATCCACTTGTTAGGAGGTTAGTAACGAGGAATAGAAGATGACCCCCTTTGATTCTGGCCAAATTACCTATGATTAAGGTTACCAAATAAAATATAGCTTCTCCAGTAAAATTTTAATTTCAAATAAAGAATAAACAATTTGTCTGGTATAAATGTGAATCCATACTCCTAAAATCAAGTCCCAGATTTCTGGATGAAGGATTGAAAGGGACCATAAGGAATCAAAATGTTCACAGAAATGGTAAACAGAGAGAAGCTCTAGAAGCCAATTCCGTAAAGTTGGTTAAGAACTAATGGAATCGGAATACCAAAAATAGACTTTGGGACGAGGCAGTGGCACCTCATCACACTTGAATGGAAAACACTCTTAAAGGTCAAAAAACAAACCTTGAACTATTTACAGGCTTTTCTTTTTTTTTGTCATTGGTTTTTTGTTGTTGTTGTCATTGTTTTGTTTTCTTTTGTCATTTTGTTTCATGCTGTCTTGTTTTTTTGTGCATATTATTATGTCTGCAGGTCTATCTAGATATGAGAAGCTGAATAACAATCTGGAGGAGAAAACAATGGGACCTATGGTTCCGGAGGGGGAGGGGGAGGAAAGGAAGTGGTGTTAACCAACCCAGGGACAAGGGAACAACAAGTTTCCCAAAATCAGTGGCAAGGAGGTTGTGAGAGGCCTGGTAGGGATT
>NW_022103913.1:10011657-10020165 GCF_000313985.2 Echinops telfairi
AAAAGAACTAATGGGATCAGCCTTGAGCATGCTTGGACCCAATACAAATGAAGATACCAAAGAATTTGAGAACTGAATAGACAGCCCATCAACTCGGGCTCCAAATTGACCACTGGTTGACAAACATATGGGCCCAATCCAAATACTGCTGTTGGGGCTTTGAAAACCTAATAGATATTAAAACTAATGCTTGCATAATGTTGATTGGACTGTTAGCTAGCCTAAACCTAACCAGATCAAGTGCCTGCCAAAACAAAATTAACAACATTGAAAATACACCTTAGTGCTCAAGGAGATGTCTCTGCTCTTTAACACTTTAAAGCAGTCTTTTTTAACATGTGTGTTCAATATAATATGTTTGATTTCTGGACTGTTACTTCATGAGTGCTGATTGTGAATATAAGTAAAATGAAATCCTTGACAACTTTAATCTTTTCTGTGCTTATCATGAGGTTGTTCATTGGTCCAGTTGTGAGGATTTTTGTTCCGTTTACATTGAGTAATCATACTCAGGGCTGTAGTCTTTTATCTTCATCAGTAAATGCTTGAAGATCTCTTCTCATTCAGCAAGCAAGATTTTGACATCTGCATGCCACAGCTTAGTAAGATCCTTCTTCAAATCTTGATGTCATGTCCTTCTTCATATAGTCCAGATTCTCAGATTGCTTACTCATCAGTATACAGATGGAATAAATATTGTAAAAAGATTCAACCCAGATATACATCATTCCTGATTTTAAACCATGCAGTATTCCCCTGTAATATCCAAATGACTGTCTCTAGGTTCATTGTGAGCACAATTAAGTGTTCTGGAATTCCCATTCTTCATAAATAATTGAACGTCTTTACAAAATCACTATAAAACAAGTAAACATCTTTCTAATGTTCTCAGCTTTCATCCAAGATCTATTTGATGTCAGCAATGAGATCCTTCCTTCCATGTCCTCTTTTGAATTCAGCTTGAATTACTGGCAAATCCCTGTTGATGTATGGCAGGAACTCTTTTTGAATAAACTTTGGCATAATTTCACTCACATGTTATATTAAATATATTATTGAACAGTTTCATAATTCTGTTGGATTACCGTTCCTTGGAATGGACACAGATATGAATCTCTTTCAATTGGCCAAATTTCTTGGCATAGACTAGTGAGTGCTTATAGCACTGCATGAGCTCCCTGAAACATTTCGATTAATATTTCATCAATTACTGGACCCTTATTTTAAGATAAAACTTTAGAGAAGCTTGAATTTTGTCAATTCCATTGGCTCTTGATCACACACTACCGCTTGAAATGGTTGGATTTTGACCAATTTTTTTATACAGTAGTTTTTTATATACCTACCATCTTCTTTTGATGCTTCTTGCATCATTCAATATTTTGCCAAGAGAAACCTTCAACACTGCAACTTGAGGCTTGAATTTTTTCTTCAGCTCTTTTCGCTTGAGATGTGCTGAGATAATTCTTCCTCTGAGGTATTCTAACTCCAGGTCTTTGCACATTTCATTATAAAGCTTTACTTGTCTTCTCCAGTTGCCTTTCAAAAATTGTTTGTTCAGCTCTTTTACTTCATTATTTTTTCATTTGCTTCAGCTACTAGTTTTTAAGAACAAGTTTCAAGGTCTCTTCTGACTTCCACTTTTGTCTTTTCTTTCTTATCTTTTTTAATGACCTCTTGCCTTTGTCATGTATGATGTTCTGGATGCCATCCCACAACATACTTGCTCGTCAATCATTGGTGTGTAATGCTTCAGCTCTATTCCTTAGACTGTCACCAAGGACTCCAGATAGCCATGTGCATAGTCACTGTTCGTGCTGTTGGAAAAGGTGTTCGCAATGAGGAAGTCATCGATTCTGACTTTCATTTCTATTACCAAGGCCGTATTTTCCAGTGACTTCCAATTTTCACATCCAAGTTATGAATGACTCTGGTTTACTTTGGCGTACCTTGAGCATTTTGTATCAGATATTATAGTTTACTATTCCAAAAAGAACAACTTTAGGTGAAATGGTGTTGCATTCATCATCACAAAGAACATTTCAAAGATCTATTTTGAAGTAGAATGCTGTCTTTGATAGAATATCTATACATCAACAAAGAATAGCTAATATTACCATTTTCAAATTAATGAACCAACTACTAAGGCAAATGACAAAGGGACCAAGGAAACTACCAACTTCTTCAGCCTGAAATGAATCAAATATACAATTGAGATTCATTGATAACTTCTGATCATTTGGATGTGAAAGTTGGAAACAATGAGTAGGGAACAATCAATGGAGGAGTGGGAAGGGTGAGGGGAATTGGGGAGCAGAAGAGGGGAGGATGCATTAGAACTGATTGTGATGATGATGTGTATACAACTCAAAAAGGGATTTAACTGTGGAAGTGTATTATCTGTGAATGTTATATTAAGAAAATTACTGAAACAAAACTTGGCCTATGGTTATCACGGGTGAAGGAGGAAAGAGTTTTCTGCTTAGGGGGCATTGAGTTTATGTTAATGATGGCGGGATAATGGTTGAGCAACACAAGAGTATAATCAATGACACTGAATTATACATGTAGAATTTGCTGAATTGGAGAATGTTTTGTTGCATCTTTACCACAATTTTAAAAAAATAATTATACAGATAACAATGAGTACAAGGAAGAAGAAAATGATCTAAAATTGTGGTAATGATTGCACAACGTTTCTTGATATGGTTGAACTATTGAATTGTATGATATGTGGATGAAGTGCCAATAAAAGTGTTTTTTTAAATGATCAGTGCCAGTCCACTTAACTCACTAACACCTAAGATACTGGGTTTTATGCATTCCATTTTATTTTTGACAACTTCCAATTGTCCTTAGTTCATTCTTTATACGCTCCACATTTGGATTACTACTAGCTCTTTATGACTGCTTCTTCTCACGTTGAGACATGTTCTGTGAGCAAACGATGGTCCCCAAAGCTTTGTCCATTCCCTCAAATGGTGAATATCCCACATGAACCTATTTCTCTCTATCTCCCCCATTACACCCCAACTTAAGCATCACCATATCTTGTGTGGGTAACTGTCTTTTGTGATATAAATTGTACATTTTCCCCCTAATTTGTAATTTGTCTTTAGACTTATTCAAGTATGTTTTTTTGGTTTGTTTTTTTTCAGCGTGTTTATTCTGCTCGCAGTACATCAACTGAAGCGTGGGGACAAGCAGTTGGAGGGATGAGCCAGGTAACCCTGTGTTGTTCACCCTGTTGCACAGGACCACTCTCAGCAGGAAGCCTCGTCGGGTCTAGTTGGGCTCTGAGGCCCTTGGCCTCACCAGGGCAGTTTCCTTTGAGAGCTCCCAATATTCTGGACCCTAGTTTGGGAGGCATGCCCTGTCCCAACAAGTCTAGACCCCAACAGTCTTGATCACCTGGAGCTGGTGTCAAGTTCAGAGGTGACAGGAGCCTTAAGCTGGAGCACATAGCAGGCCCTGTGGCCCTGGGTTTTTAGGTCCCATCTTGAAGCCCTGCTGGGCAGCTTCCACCAGGGCTTTAACCTATCTCTGCAGCTTCACTTTCTTCCTGCAGTTGAGTTTGGTTCCAATGAAGGGGGGTTGTGTTAGTTTCGGTAGACTAGGGAAACAAATTCATAGAGACACTCAAACATGTGTATAAAAAAAGAGGTTTATATTAAAGAGCAATTGAACATTGAGAAAACGTCCCAGCCCAGTCCAGATCAAGCCCATAAGTCTAATATTAGCCCATATGTCCGATACCAAACTATAAATTCCTCTTCAGACTCACGAAACACTGCAATGACGCTGAATGCAGGAAGATCACAGGCCAGAAGATGGAAAGTCTTGTAGCTCCAGTGGTGGTGTAAGCATCTCAGTGCTGGCAGGAGTCTCTACCTGGCTCCCCCAGCTCATAGGACTAATGTAGCTCCATGTGTCTTGCCGGCTGGAATGTCTCACAGGGAGTGAGCCTGTGTCCCATCTCCAGAGAGCTATTTATCTCCTTAGTGCCTCCAGATGAGGTCATCAAGCTGCGACCTAATTGACAGGCTAAACTCCACCCCTTCACTTTTAAGTCTCAGATTGACAAGAGATTATGTAGCTACCACAGGGGTCAAGTAATCTTTCTTCTTCATGCCACCAATTTTCTTGGCCCCTCACTGCTTTCTTGGCTACAAGTCAATGGATGCCAAAGCTTCCAGCTTGGTTCCAGGAGGCATCTATAGCTCCTCCTTGCCAGTCTCCTGGTGAGGTTTAAGCTTCTAGAATTTTCTATCCTGAACAACCATGTTTACCATCATGCCAGCCACCCCTCTTCTTCACCTTTAATGCCCTCCTCTTCCACCATGTGGTCTCTGTCATTTGACTAGGCGCGATCAGCCAACCATCAGTACTGATTTTTGACACTGTGGTCCTTCCTCTTGCCCTGGGTTGTGTGGTTAGGATGAGCTAGGCCACCTTGGGTTCCAGGAAGCTGAGGAGCTCATCTTTGCCACCTCTTTGAGCCGCACCTGGCTCCTGTACTGGGCCAGCTGCCACTGCTCCTTTCCCTACTCTGTTCTTTCCATACATGAGTCTTTTATTTTGATGTAGCTGCATGTATCAGTATTTTCTTTTATGATTTCTGGACTTTGAGTATTTTTCTTATAATAACTTTATAATATAAAGACATTTCTCTAACTGTTGATTTTGGCTGAACAACTATAGCAAGAGTTGGATCTAGATAGGGTATTGCATTTGGTTTCAAATAAATGGTAATGTGTGTTTCACTGCCTTGGAAGCATGGGACTTAAAAGCCAAATTGGTATAACAATTTCATTTAAAATTAGTTCCAAACTTGGAAGTGTTTACAACTGAAAGTCTGGGGCTGTTTAAAGCACAAAGTTGCTTCACATGAAGATAACAGTCATGCTCACATCTGGATAACTCTGTAGACAGAGATTTCGTGTAGACAGATGGTCACACCATGGCTTGCCACAGAAAAATCTTACCTTTAACAGCACTTTAAAACATCAAGTCCACGGCCCAGAAAGCAAACATATACTCATCACAATACATAAAAATTTCTAAAAGAATAAAGTATCTAATGCTATTTTTAAAAGACATTATATATTGATTCGAACAAAGAAGCCAAACAAAATGGAGAGATGACTGGGTGAATGTGAATAGAAATTCAGCATTTGATAATCCTAAGGAATTTTTGTTCATTTAATTTTGGGGTGATAGTGCTAGTATAAAAGGAGCCCTGGTGGCATTGTGGTTACTTGTTGGGTTGCTAAGCATAAGGTCAGTAGTTTGAAACCACCAACACCCTGTGGGAGAAAAAGGAGGCTTCCTACTACAGTAAAGAGCTACAGTCTCAGAAACCCACACGGGACAGTTCTATCCTGTCCTGTAGGGTCGCTATGAGTCAGTACCGACTGGATGGCAGTGACTAGTGCCAGTGTGATTATGGTTTCATGCTAAAGTGTTCTTAACTGTTGGAGATACGTGCTGAAGTATTTATGAACAAAATGTGTTTAAACATATCCAGTATGAATAAAGTTATAGGAATGAATTTGAAACAATATTTCTCCTGAATTACAAAATGACTTCATGAGGATTTATTACACTGGTTTTATAGTCTGAGATGTGTTTGAGATGTTCCCTAAAATTGATTTTCAGTCAATATAGTGCAAGGGGGATTAAAATTTTGGGTAAAATAATTATCTTTTTTTTAATCCAGAAAAAAATTTGAAGCCCCCTTGTATGTTACTTATGTAGAAAAACACCTTTTTTGGATGAAATTTATGAATGCATCTATGGGACTTCGTTTGAGGCCAACATCTATTTCCAACAGCTTTCTTGCCTCTACCTAGAGGTATAGACATCTTTTTCCCAGAATTCTTTTGCAGCTCAGGGAGGCCATAAGGCACAATTTTAACTAATGCAGAAATCTGCTGAGATTTCTCAGAAATTTGGAGAAGACGTTTTATTTTCCTATGGCATGACACCCATGGTTGGCTCTCATTTCAATGTCCTGGTTTTGAGAGGGACTCCGATTCCAAAGCAGGAGAGCCTCAATACAGCCATGGGGACCTAAATTGAAACAGCAGCTTTCATTGAGACATTGAAACAATGTTTTCAGCCACCTACTTCCATATGTCTACTTTTATATGAAATGCGTACATATGTGTGTAGTACAAACACAAGGGGGCTTCAAAATATTTGTGGGAAAAGGAAATTAAAATATAATTTTAAACTTTCACGAATTTTTTGAAGCCTCCTCATAAATAGAAGCCCATTGCCATAGAGTTGCTCCTGATCCATAACGACCTGTGCAGGATTTCCAAGGCTGTGAATATCTTTTTCTGCAGGGATCAGTTGGTGAATTTGAACTGCCGAACTTGTGATTCACAGTCCACATCCCACAGCGCCACAGGGGCTCCTTCATAGAGATCCACTACTGCCAGCCAGCGATAGTGAGTCTTAGCCACCCTGAAGAGTAACAGAGGGAGAACTGCTTCCTAGGGTTTCTGAGGCTGTAAATCTTCACAGGAGCAGGAAACTAGCTTTCTCCTGCTCATATATGTACAAAAGCCCCATTCATCCAAATCACTGTAAGTCAGGTTCTCTAAAACTTATAGCTAAACAACTAACTAGTTGATCTAATTTATTATATAGAGCTTCTCATGGAATAAAATACCCGGAGTGCCAGAATGAAGCAATGCTGATGTCTGCTACTAACTGAAAAGTTCCATTAATTAATATTATCCTTAAAAATTCTACTCATATGCTGTGAGCACTGTTGAACCATCTGGACAAACTTTCTGGAAACTATCTAAAGCTATTTTAAAATTAATCATTGCAAAGTGAAATAAATTAATGTTTAATTAATGCATTCATCAATTAATTACTAATTAATGATGTGCTCCACTCCTGGCCCTACTTCCATCACTGTCAATTGTGCTTTCATTCAAGCTCTTGACTCCAGGGTGTCATAAGTCCCAGCTGTAGTCAGTGAGATGGCAGACATGCATGTGTCATGCGTTTTAAGGTGTTACCATACACATGGTACAGTCCACAGCCAAAACTGCTCTTCATCCTACAGGCTAGCTAGTCCCTCTGTCTTCAAACCTCAACTAAAAGTTTCATCTCCTTCAAGTAGTCCCCTGGAATGAAGGAAAATGCAAGGTCTTACATTCATTCCCAATTCAAACAATCCAATGCTGTGTTGAACTAGCTGAGCTCCAGGTTAAAGGGTGAAGTAGAGGATCAGCCAAAGAGAGGAAGACCCTTCAGGAGATGCAGTGGCTCCAACAACGGACTCCAACAGAGCAATTGTGAAGATGGTGCAAGACCCAGTGTCGCACTGTATGGCGCGGGGTCGGAGCCTTTTTGATGGCACTCAACAACTACAGGTCAAAAGTAAGTAATGCCCAAGTTCATGGGAGGAAAGAAAATCTACCGGTTCCTTGCTATTCATTTTTATTTGAAGGTGAAACATTCATGTCTCAGGTTAAATATCTGCTGTCTTAATTGAAGAAAATAGTATCCATGAAACAAAAATTGACCCAACTGTCTAGCACAGTAGTCTTAGTAGTTACTTGATAATTTAATAAAAGTGACAATTAGTTAACAGATATTTGGAGTTCACAAAACACCGCTATGTAAAAATAACCTGCTTTCAAAATGTCATGTATTATGTAAATATTATGATGGTTCCTCATGAGAAGATCAAATAATATACATCATTGTCTGGTGATTGCATACACATGCAAACAACATCATTCATTCATTCACACAACAGAATAATTAGGCTTTATGTTAGATCATGGCCCATCCTCCATTAATATCTCTTAGCATAGCAATCCCCTCCAGTAATAGTGTGGTCAGTCACCTCCATCCAACACAAGCTAGATGGATGAGTGGTGTCCTACTACCTTAATAGGCAGCAGGCTCTAGAGTCAGAGTGTCTGGATTGGAATTCTGAACCTACAAATTTACTTTGGGCAAGTTTCTGAATCTCTCCATGCCTTGGCTTCTTCATCTGTACATAATAGTATCTACTTTGTAGGATTGTAGTGAGGAATGTAGAGATTATAATATGCCTGACAAATGGTAAGTGCCCCATAAGTGTTACACATTTGTTTTACCTAGTTCTAGCATTGCAGCGTAATCAAAGCTTCCGGTCCATCTGATTAAAGTCATTTCACAGAACATCACAGTAAGAGTTAGTCACCAGAATTCACAGGTAACTAACAAGGCCACTGTCAAAGAGCAGAGCAGTCCTCCTCTGATTTTACTGCAGAAGCTGGGAGTCAGCCATGACCACACAAGATTTTGTCACTGATCTTCCAGAGGGCCCAGCATGTGTATCATCCATGTCAAATTCTGGGCACATGCATCACACACACTCCAGTTTGGATAGGACAAGGATATGGCTTTATCTAAACTCAGTCCAAATTTGATGCCTGTTTGGGGAAAAATAACTTGCCCTCACAGAATCTCAGTCCCCCCCCCCTCGGAAGAGCG
>NW_022103913.1:10020265-10025503 GCF_000313985.2 Echinops telfairi
CCCCCCCGCTGTGAGGATGAAATAACATCTACATCTCTGCAAAGGATTAAATAAGATAACCTAAGTAAAGCCAAGCCTAGTCCTGGATGGCACAAATGGCTTGTGTTTGTCTGCTCACTGAAAAGTTGGTGGTTCAAATTCACCCAGTGATGCTGAAGAAGAAAGCCTGCTGACTTACAGAAGGTAATACCATTGAAAACCCCGGGGAGTGCACTTCTCTGCCACACATGGAGTCACCACGAATCACCACGAGCCAAACTTAAGATGCTTGCAGTGATGATTGCTATTATTCAACGAAGAATCAGCAATGAAACTAATTCAAAATATAGTCCATTCATGTCTGCTGCTTCCAGGCAATCTGCTAAGCTCTGGGGCACAGAAATAAATTATACACAGAGTCCATAGTTTAATAAATGTTGTTTAGCATAGTATTTGATGACTGATCCATTATTATTGCTGAGAACATTTGGACTGAAGAACTTAGCTCCAATCTGAGAACCACAGGATGGTGTATTCTAGTTTATCATGGCGCACATGGAGGTAGCACTCCACGGTGCTTAGGCCTGTCATAGCGTGTCCCACAATCTACAGAAACCGTGTGTTTACTTCTTGTAAACTTTCTCCTCTAGACTCTGAGCTTCTTAAAAGCAGAACAGTGGTTTTTTTCTTGCTTTGTATCTTCAGTATTTAGCCCAGGGTAACAAATGAGATACCATCTCCTGTACTTCGGACATGTTGTCAGGAGAGACCGTCGCTGGAGAAAGACATCCTGAGAGGTAAAGTGGAGGGCAGCGAAAGAGGGGAAGGCCCTCCAGGAGATGGACGGACACAGCGGCTGCCGCGATGGGCTCAGGCGTGGCAACAATTGGGAGGCTGGCGCAGGACTGGGCAGTGTCTGTTCTGCTGCACATTGGCTCGCTCTAGGTCAGAACCGCCTTGATGGCACCTAACAATTGCAGCTGAAACGATTTTGGTAGCTCAGAATGACCAACTACACATAGAGGGGGGAGGAGAAACAATGCCACATTCAATGGAATCTCTTTGCTGGAAAACTTGTGAACTGAGTTCTCTTTTCTTCTGGAACATGCATGCGTGCCGCCTCTTTCCAAGCGTGCAAGGAATATACGTGTCTGCACATCTGGCTAATGGGTCAGCCTTTGTAGGAGAGACAACAGTTGCCACCACTACACAGCCATTTAATGCATGACAACTTTCAGGGAGAGTTAGTGTACCTCAAAGAAATAATCAGTGTTACCTTCCAACCAATAAAATCAACTCCTTATATTCAGTTTAATTTCCTAGGAGTTTTTATATACATATATATGTTCAGCATACATAGCCCCTCACACATATACCAGCACTATATTTTTTTACAACATAGGCCTTTCTAGGATTGAGTAGGTTTAAACAACAGTATTTTACTATTTTAAGCACACCGACTGTGGAAACATTCTCAGGGCTCACAGCTTCTGCTATTGGAACATTTGTTTTTTATTCTGAATATTTCAGCACATCTATTTACCTGGCACTATATTTAGTACCACAGTGCCAAGATGGCATATATAAAGATTCAATTGCAATTCCCATCTGATGTCCCTTCCCTCTCCTTTTTACCCCCTTTTTTATGTCCACACTCTGAATTCAGCACAAAGTTGGTGTGTTTAATTTAAAAAGAAGTAAAACGCTCCAGGAGACGCCTCAGACCACTGCAAATCACCTACTTTATAGAGGCAGTAAAATTGTGTATCGGATTAGAAGTGATGCTGATCTGAAATTTATGATAACTTTTAATGGCATTATAATTTTTTTCCCTGTGCGCTCCATAACTGCGCCGTTTCAATGCACAGTGCAGTGAGATGAAATTTGTAAGGGAAGAACATTACCCAGGCAAACGGGGGAGGGGGGGGCGGCAAAAAACCAGTGGAATAATGCAACAACCCCACACAGGCAGGTGGAAACAATTCTCTCCATGCACGCTGTAGAGAGGCAAAGGCCAAAATGGCCTTGTGCAATTAAACACATCCCAGGGTGCAGGATTTATTACAAAAACTGGCAAATGGAGCAGAAGCAACCTCTTAGGAAACCTGGCATAGGTGGCTTCCTTACACCATCCTATCTCCCCCAGGGCCTTTCCACCTCTGTCGAGTGAGAGAATCCCACCTGGTGTTCTCATAGAGTTTTCTGGAATAGACACACTTCCCTAGTCTCGGTCTGTTGCCTGGTTCCCTGTGAAACAGCTCAACTCCTCAGTGGCCAAGAGAGCATGCAAGGGTGTTCTTGGTGTTAGGGGCTGGAAGGAGAAAAAAAACACTTGTAAAATAAGTTTGCAACTGAAGAAGAACATGATGGTGAAAGAGAAAAAGGAAGAAGTGGATCACAGAGGAATCTGTGGAAGAAGAGCTACTTAACATTCCAACAGTAATAGTAATATCAATTTCTAATTTAAAATATGAGGCAGACTCTCCGGAAGAGCCACCACCATCAATAGAGAAGACATCTAACCATGCACAACCCCCTCTTCCCTTCTCTTCTTGAGGGCCCATCTAGCATCTGTTTGAAGGTTAAAAAAGGATAATTTTGGAGACTATTGGGGAAATTAAATATGGATTGTTAGATGATATTACTCTATATTAAAGGTTGAAGAAGTCTTGACAGTCCAACTCCTCCTTTTTACAGATAATGAAGTGAAGCGAAGCTTCAACTTCGCATCACGAAAGTCTGGCAAAATCCAAGCTAAAGCTCTATGCCTACCTCCCTGTACTACACAGCTTTATGTTATTCTTTGCAGATCCTATACATGACCTTTCCAAGTATCCAGCTTTCAATGCTGCTCTGGAAACGCCTGTTGTTGTTGTTGTTGTTGTTGTTGCTAGGTGCCTGCAAGCCAGCTTCAAGCTCAAGGTCACCCCATGCACAATAGATGAAATGCTGTCCAGACAGTGCCATCCCCGTGGATCGCTTTGGACCAGACTGTTGTGATCCATAGCATTTTCATTGGCTTTTTGGAACTAGATGTCTAGGCCTTTCTTCCTGATTCACCTGCATCTGGACACGCCATTGAACGCTGCGGAGCACCGCAACAACACACATGCCTCCGGCGATGTCTGTTCCTGGGGTGCCTTCATTGGGAACCAGGCCTAGCCCTGCCTCGGGGATAGCTGAAGGGTCTTTAGTCAAATTTATCATTTTCAACCTTAGAATATGTTCTTGGTCGTTGACTGTCAGTGTTTAAATGATTAGGAAACGTTAATAATAAAAGTGTCCTATAGGGTTTATAACACTTCACAGAAGCAGACGGCTACACCTTTCTCATGGAGTGGCTGGTAGGGTCTGGGTCACATAAGCAGCTGAGTGCTTAACACATGTCACCACTAGGGATCCTTTTCTGGCGAACCAAATCCAACACCATTTAGTCAATTCCAACTAACAGCATCGCTAAAAAGGTTTCTGATGTTGTCATTTTTACCAAAGCCATCAGTCTCCTCTTTCTCCCACAGAGCAGCTGGAGCTGATGGGTTTGAACTGGCAACCTTGCAGCTAGCAGCCCCAAACATACCTGACAGTACCATCCGGGGTCCTTACCTGGGACAAGGAAAAAAGGATTTCACTGCCATCGTGTCAGTGCTGATTCCTAGTGACCCCCTGTGAGTTTCTGGCACTATAGCAGTCTGTCTCCTGAGGGGCTGCTGGTAGTTTGGGATCTGCTGACCATGTGGATCCCAGCCCAACGTGTAAAGCCTACACCAACAAAGCACCTGGTGCACAGTGATTGCTAAATAAGTATTGGCTATTATTTAGAGCTCCCTAGATCTTTTCTTAAAATGCCAGCCAGTTTATGAAGAATTTTCACTTTACCAATTAGGCATATCCAAGGCCTGTAAGTAAGATATCCTGAAAGAGTGAAAATCAGATTCATAATCTACCATCGCAAATTGCCTCAGGGGAAAGACTTATAACACATCTCTTTCTTTTATCCGACCCCCTCCCCCTCAGACAAATGTTTGTTAGGAAAGACCTGAGGACAAAAGGAATACTCACTCCTAAAGCACTGTCAACCTAGCTGCGTCATGAAAAATGACACTTTGGATACAATTTTCCGTTTCGGGTCTTCAGCCTCCTTTCTGGGGCTCCTCTTCATTCACTAACTGGGATTACCGCCTAATTTACTGGGACAAATCTTGCCCAGCAGTAGGTATTCTGAATCTGCACAAGAGGGAAAGTGGGAGGAGAAAGGAGTCGCCCTCCCTCCCCACAGGCTCCCTTTCCGGGTCGCACCACAGTCCCACCACAGTCCCACCCCTGAAAGCCTTGCCTTCTCCCCAGGAGGCTCCGTTCAAGAGGAGCTGGCACCCAGAGTTCACTCTGAATCACTCCTTTGAACCTAATTATGTACTCAGAGGGAACTGCACTGTATTTGATCAAGTCTTGCCAGTACTTTCCTTGTCTAACCCCATTCGTCTCCTTGATAAGAAGGGTTATTAAAGCAATTAAAGCAAGTGCTATCCCCCCCGAGGATTCTGGGATGCATATCCCTTTCCACTCTTCTCCAAACCTGGCTGTCCCTGGTGATTGCCACAGGCAGAGCTATGCAGAAAACCCCTCAAAGAGGAGTGGCCCCTTTGGTGCCAGCAAATTAGGATCTGACTTCCGCTCAATGAACAATGTTCTGAATGAGAGGGGGCGTGCTGTTCTCTTGGGGAGATTGCTCTTCTTCACAATTCCCTCTCCCAGCCGTTTGCTTGCTTCCCACACGATATGCATTTTCTTCAGCCCTCCTACTCTGTCTCTCTAGAACTCCGGTGACCCACAAAATGCCTTCAAAGTCATTGGCCCATCTCGGGAGCCTCGGGTAGCCCATTAGAAATGTCAGCGCACACCCACCAAGCAGCCAGATACAAATGTGCTGAGGCTTAACCTCATTAAAATGTTTCCACGACACAGGGTCAAACTTATCTCCCCACCGATTCCCTTCCTCTCGCCAATCGCTGAGAAACCATTTTCTTTCTAATTAATTTCATCTAGATGAATCCTGCACAAATGTCAGCGCAACAAATTAAGACTTATTGATTATTGGCTTTTTAAAAATAGTTAATGGTTCTGTCCAAAGATGGAATATTTTAGGGACATCAGCCAGACATTTGAGCAAAGGCTGATTTGGGTTTGTTGAACAATGAAAATATGTTGTAAGCATCTTCCATAGGCTCATCACTCATTTTTCATCTGAAACTGTACAGTCGC
>NW_022103913.1:10025932-10031698 GCF_000313985.2 Echinops telfairi
CTCTAACTATGAAAATATTTGATTTACAAATAAGGAATCCTACTTCGCGGAATTTCATTTATCACGGTAGGGTCTAGAACCGGTTAAGCGCGATAAACGAGGGTTCACTGTATCTTGACCCAGTCAATGGGTGTCTGGCATTGCTCACCAAGCTTTTCCGAATCCCACGGGGTCCTCCAATCGACTTCCGAGAGGGATGGCGGCCTTGACTGCGGCTCTCAAGAGTCATCTAGTTAAGGACATTGATACACCCTGCCCACCCCCGCAGAAATAGACGAAAAAGCAGAATCATGAAATCTTGTATACTGCACATGTAGTCTTCCTCCTCTTCACCGCCACTCTACTTTACCAAGCACGATGTCCTTTTCTAGAGACTGGTCTCTGCTGAGGATTCTGGGATGCATATCCCTTTCCCACTCTTCTCAAAGCCTGGCTCTCCCTGGCAAGTGCCACAGGCAGGGCTGTGCATGTCTAAAGTATATGACACAAAGTCGTGCCGGCCTTGCTTCTAAAGAGCATTCCGGCTATTCTAAAATACTGAAGCGAGGTCTTTTCTTCACATGTTCTCTAGCTCATTAAGAGCTTTCACTTTACCAAGGAGACATATCCACTGCCTATTAGTAAGATGTCCTGAAAGAGTGGAAATCAGACTCAGAATCTACACAAGCAAATTGCCTCTGAGAAGAGATTTATAACAAACCTTCCTTTTTCTTTTGTCCCCTATCTTACATAAATGTTTCCATTTGTGGGCAAAGATCAGAGCACAGTTGATCCTATATTTATTCTGGAAGTGTAAGCAGTCAGTCTTCACCTATAAGTTCACATCCATGAAGAGGATTGTAGTGACTGAGAAGTCTAGCCCACCATGCCACAGAAAATAAGATCCCAAGAAGTTCCTCTTGGTGTGAAGTCACATAAACTGAAAAAGCGTGCCTGCGTGTATGCTACTGTGTTTGGGAAAGGATTTCCTTCTCGCACCTCAATGCAGTTATTTGCTATCATTGTGTTCACGACTAAATATCAATTAAAGGCAAGCCTGAATGTTTTGGAAAAGGTGCCCCGGTAAGTAATGCTAATGGCTAGAGAATTGTCAAATCCAACATAGCAAGAAAATGGATTGGGACTCATCTCATCAGGCTGAACCGTAGAAGACCAGATGGTATGAGATCCATAGGTAGACATGCCCTACAATTTAAAATAAAGTGGTCCTAGCTAAGGCACAGCAAAGCTACAACAAGCCTTGGGATACAGCTCTTTGGCCAGATGACAGAACAAGAGTCCCTTCTAGTGAGTCCCTTCTAGAGTTCTTGCATCTTAAAGGGAGATTTTTAAAATAGCAATGGAGACAGAAGCAAAGAATCTGATGACTATATCGCTACAACAGGAGATTAGGCCAGTTGACCTTGAAGTCCCAGACAGGTCTAGAAGACTTTGATTGTATGATTTATTTTTATGTTTGTATTTATGTTCTGTCAACAACCCCATAAGCGCTAGGATTGCTTTAATGAATAAATGATAAGTTTAAAAATGATAATGGTGTCATCAGGGGCAGAAACCAGTGCTGGTTTATGACCAGGCCTTAATCTATGCCACAGAATTGGACACAAAGGACAGATTCTCTCATTCGGATTTGTCATGCCCTGTGAATGTGGGAGTCTCATCCTTCACCTCAGGCAAAGCTTCACCAGCTATGCTGGGTATGAGCTACCAAACCTTTTGTTCCCATTCTTATGTGTCTGCTTCCAGAGCTCGTCAGCGTGATGTACATTGTGTTTTTAACACGACTAGAGTAGATGCAGAATGAGATGGGAGGCACGAGGAAAGGGACAGCTGCAAAAACTTGGCTAAAATATGCCCTACAATTTCCTGAAAAAAAAAACGGAGACCAAAATTGCTGCAAGCAAGTGAATGCTGACCAGAGGGCATCATCATTCCATTGTCAAAGGCTGTTTGCAGTGTGTGATATTAGCTCCATTGTTCCACCACGGTAACTGGTCATAATGAACCCTCCCTCTGTGTCAGAAAGGGGCACTAACTAGAAGATATGGTGTATATACTAAGAAGAAGAACGCAATGTGTACTTCTGCTATCTAGTGCCTAGTATACACTAGCTAGGCATGTCAATAGGAAAGGGAGACTCTTTCATTAGCCCTCTTTTTTTATCTGTAGGACATGTATCACTCATCAACATTTTCAGCTTCTCTGGTTGCTTGGGAAGATGATATCCCAATTGGAATACATGCTGTCAACTCAGGGCATGTGGGCTGAATAACTGTGTGAATCCAAAGAAATGGTCTTACCCTACTAATCCTACCACCAGAGTCCATTTGGGACATAATGGTCCCACATAACTGTATCAAAGTCGTATTATCTCAAAAATTTCCTTTGACTTCAACATACCTTCTATCACTGCAAGCACATGATATTGATAAAAACTCAGTGCAGAAAGTAGTTTGCTCATGAAAGAATTAAATGCAACTCCACTATGATCTTTGACTTATGGGAAAAGGGTGAAGAAATACAAATTCAAAGTATATAGTTATACTTTGCCCCCAGCAGGAATTGATCATTTGGGTGGAATGTGTAATAGAAACAAAAGTCCTCCCCTTAGGCATGGTTTATGGGGGAAATACATTTTCCCTTGGAACCCTCCCTTGCTTTTCTTGGTACGCTGAAGAACACCAAGAGAGTTTAGGCATGAAACCAAGGCCCCCAAAATTAAAAAGCCAAAATTAGTTGAAAATAGAATATACACAGAAACAAGTAAATAGAGTGTGATGGAGGGGACTTGGAAAATTTTGCTGCAGTTTCACCACTTTACAGACTGCATTTTAAGTCAGTAGTAAATTAAGTTTACATTGTCCATCACTCTGGATAGACTGGAACACTGTCCTATTATCCCTCCCATTGTAAAGGCAGGGTGTCTGGGATCCAGCTGAGCCTTATTTGAACAACCAGCTAGCTCCGAGTTGTGTGGCGGCCTTTCTTGGCAATTGCAAGGGTCAAGAGGCGCTACAGAAGCAGACAAAGTGAGGAGGGCTGTCTCTACACACACTGATTCCGCCATGTCTGCTCACGATAGGTGTCTGTAGCCACACTACTCCTTGGCTATTTATTGTTTAGGGTTTGGGTTTTGTTCTGTGTTTTTGTTGTTATTATTTCTTAATGATGTGTCTTTTCATGAATTAGTATTAAGTGTATCTAACAGGATTCTTTTGGTGTTAAAATGAGCATCAAATACAACCCAAATTGATTTAAGCCGGAAGGATTTCTGTTGTCCAATAACGGAAAAATCTGCATTCAAAGGTGACTTGGCTTGGGGGCATAAGGATTTTCCTGTCTTTACCTCTTGACTCTGAAATGGATTCAATTTTCAAAAAGTCTTTCTTAGTAGCAAGAGGTTTACAACAGCCTCAACCTCACTTCCTCTTGGGTTCCAGTCCAGTGAGAAAAACAGCATGCCCAGCAAAATTCTCATTGAATCCCATTGGCTATCACTGGGTCATGTACCCATTTGTGAACCAATCACGGGGGCCAGAGAAAGGCAGTGCTGTGATTAGCTGAAACTGAGCAATAATCCACCCAGACAAGATTTGTTTCAACACCATACAAACTGTCTTGTACTGAGAATGTGAAGAAAGGTGAGTTCCCAGAGGAAAATAACCCAGGTACTGTTACCAAAAAAAGGGGGGGTGGTATAAATGGGCATCAATTTGCAAAAGTAGTAAATACTATATATTAAGTCTCTTGTACCAAATTCTAAGTTCTGTGAACTGAGACTATATCTTGTCTTTCTAGGCATCCCATCATGCCTACTTTACAAATAATAGGGATTCAGTAAAGATAGGGTATTTGATTAATCTATTAACTTCAGCAAATCTTACATTAGAAAGCAATCTGGATTGTACTTGAACCCCTTTGTGACTAGGTAATGAATGTATAGAATTACAAAGTTCAATGCTGTTTTCTTTCATAGCGTTATCTTTTATTTCACAGCTTCCTAATAAGGTTTCACATCTATAATCACACACAAAACTCCTGACAACACTATTTCATGGTTATGGAAACTAAGGTTTAGAAACATTCAAATGACCTGCCCCAAACCGCATAGCTGGTAAATGACAGAATTATACCCGTCAGTCTCCCCGCTGTGATGGCCCCATTGAATCACCTTCCAGACACCGATGTAGATGCTACCACCTTCCAGAAACATCCTGTCTGGAAGCAACCAACTCTTCCACACCACTTGGGGCTTCTCTTCTAACACTAATTTTCTTCTGATTTGGGTAATTATTTACCCATCTGTCTCCCTTATTGCTAGAGCCCTGGTGGCATTGTGGGTTATGCATTAGGTTACTAACCACAAGGTCAGCAGGTCGAAACCCTCCACTGCTCCACTCAAGAAAGATGAGACTTTCTACTCCCACATAGAGTTACAGTCTCGGGAACCCACAGAGGCAGTTCTACTCTGTCCTATAGGGTCACTACAAGGCAGCACGGACTCAGAGACAGTGAGTTCACCCCCACTCAGATGATATTCTTTGAGTTTCTGGGAACAGCCGACAAAAGAATGCAGAGGCCAAGAACAGCAACAGCGTGATCTGGAAAAAGCAGCAAAGTGCGACTGGAAGCAGGAGGAACGTGCTCCACAGCCTGCACTTCCCCCTCCCCTTCCTTTGCTGCCAAAGCATGGGCGTGACTGATCTCCACCAGCCTTCTCAGATGAGCCCTGCTGCCACACCCGTCTTTGCAAACGGGCCTTTCATTGTGTCATTCCGCAACTCAAACCCTTCAGGCGAAATTTTGTTTCCAAAACAAAAATATATAAATACCCTTAATGCATATATTTTTATGCAAATATATGTGTATATATTTGCATTAAAGGTATTATTTATCTTGATTACTGAGATTTTTCAACGTTTCACCTCTTCAAACATTTCTCTGCAGCAAATGCCACCTCACCCTCGCCCTCATCCTGGCCCTGCTCCGGGAACTCCCGATCAGTGCAGAGCAAAGGCTCAAACACTTCACCTGAGAGTCAAGGGCTCCATAAAACAGCATCCATCTCCTTCGTCTAACCTGATCTTCAGCGTCTCCTTGGTATAATCTCTCCACTCCAACCAACCGAGTTTCTCACTGACTGACCCCCTTTTCTCCCTCTTCCTGTCTCAGTGCCATTGCCTAGATGGCTTCACCAACATACCAAGTTTCCATCCACTCCTTCATGCATTAGCTACTCCCTAAGCCTATGACTGGCTTCCTCTCTTTCCATCAAGGAGCCCTGATGGTTCTGTGGGTTAAGAGTTGCATGCTAACCACAGGCTTGGCAACTCAAACGCCCCAGCATCTCTGCAGGAGAAAGACGAGGCTTCTGCTCCTGTAAAGATGTACATATAGCCTCAGAAACCCTAGGGAGTAGTTCTCCTCTGCCTTACAGGCTCGCTATGAGTAGAATCAACTCTGTGGCAGGGTATCTTGTTGGACTATATTGTACATTGCCTCTTATTGTTGGCTCAGGCTACATGTAAAACCAGCCCAAACTCAGCAACTACATTTTAAGCTCCTGAAGGTTAAAGACGATCTTAAAATCACTCTCCCGCTCTCATCAGTACACTCCTCAGCCCCTGCACCTACTATTGCAGAGTGTAACTGTTTGATACTTAACAAACTCCTGCTGATTCCCACCTGGAAGCCAATTTCCAACTTGTTCACTACACAGTCACAAAAAGAGCCAAGGACGTGGGCAAAACCAAACCAAACTCACTG
>NW_022103913.1:10032868-10042868 GCF_000313985.2 Echinops telfairi
TACTTTCCTCTTGTCCCACTATCATGCTCAGCTATCATTTGGGTTTCAGTAATTCCTCTCGGTTACATTGCCCTTGATCAAGCCCTACCAGGCCTCTGACACCCTCCTCACCACCAATTTTGGATCACTTGTTGTTCCTTTGTTTCTGAGTTTGTTAACAACACTTCCTTTCCCCTACCTCCCCCTCTTCCAAGTTCCCCCAGAACCGTTGTTTTCTCCTCCAGATTGTTTATCCAGCCTATCGTATCTAGATAGACCTGCAAGATAATAATATGCACAAAAACAAGACAGAGCAAAGCAAAGCAACAAAAGAAAATAAAACAACAACAACAACAACAAAAACAATGATTTAAAAAGAAAAGAAAAGCCTGTAAATAATTCAAGGTCTGTTTGTTGACATTTAGGAGTATTTTCTGGTTGAGTCTGATGGGGTGCCATGCCGTGGCCCCAAAGTCTATTTTGGCACTCCCTTGGGACTTCCTTGCTCTGGTCCCCTTGCTGCTCTGTTGTATGCCTTAGTGTTTTGCCTCGATGTGGTGGAGTCGGATTGGGCACAATTCCCACACTGTGTCTCCAGTGTTGTCCCCTGTAGGGCTACGGGTCAGTGAGGGATGTGGTGTCTCATAGTGGGGCCGGCCATGTGGTGCTCGCTGTGTGATGGCTGCTCTGGAGGCTCTCAATTGTTATGAGAAGAGAAAGCTTCTGCTTTCTTCCACGAAGCAGCTAATGGGTTTGGCTCAACACATGACCCACTGCCACTGAGGTGGAAAATCCTCGTGGATGTTACATAGAACTTCCAGGAATGGCAGAAAGATGACATAGGAGGTTCTAAAACTTTGGAGCATTCCTCTCAGGACCAGGGAATCACAGGTTCAATACCTGCAGGCAAAGCTAGAACCACACTTTATTCTGCTCTTTCCTCTCATAACATTGAGTCTTATAGCTCTCTTCAGCAGAGGCTTCAGACTCAAAGCAAATTTCTCAGCCATCTAAGCAAGGACTCAACTACGTCCACCATGACTGAAGCACACCAGCTCCTGTGATCCAACGATGACAACAACAAAAGTGAAAAACGATGAAAGGAAAAGTATCAGAGCTAAAATTAGGAACACCCAATTTGAAGATGGCACTGGAAGACAGTGGGAGTCCAAATTCCACCTGCAGATTACCTAGTTAGATGAAGCCACTGGCAGACCCCCACGAGCCACAGGCAAGGGTCTCCAACAGCCTTACTATCAGACAGAGATCATTGTAATCTTGATTATGCTGGATCAAACTTGATACTTGATCAGTTGACCTCCCTATTGACCCAACCTGAATTGATTCTAGGTGCAATTATCTCTTGCAGGTTCCATGACAAAAAATTTCTTCCCTGGCTTCGTATATATTGAAGGTGGTCTTTTCTTTCTTAATCATTTTTTGCATTTTTATCTTTATATTACTATTAGTTCATCCTTACCGCTTTATTTTGATTTTGTTTTGTATTGTTTCTATTGGGTTTCCCAGTCAGGAGTGGATACATGGAGATAATAACTGATGCAAGGGTAGATAGAGGATGTAGAGACGGAGGGTGTGACATGGGGAGGGGGAGGGGATTTGGGAGTAAATATTGAAGGCAGGAACTGGGAGGAGCACTAGAACTGATTGTGATTACACAACTCATTTTAAAGGTGATTTAACCATGGGGCGGGGGTTCTAAAATTGATTGTGGTAATGATTGTACAATTTTTCTTTATATGATTGAACGATTGAACTACTGAATTGCATGATATGTGGATTAGGTGCCAATAAAAATGTAAAACACAACAACAGGCAAGAACACCACCACCGACAAAAAAGTAACCCAAGTGGAAAACTTGGATTATATATTTTTTACCACAATAAAAATTTTAAAAGAAAACTTCTCAGAAAAAAAACCCTGACTTTATTTTAGACTGTTTTTTTTTTTTAATAGATAAAGATTTGGTCCTATCATAAAGCATAAGTGCCCACATTGGCTTATCAGCCCCTTTTCAGAAATGCACCCCCTAGAAATGATACACATTTGAATGATCACCCATTATCCAGGATAAAGTGTGGGTACCTGCTTTGGCAGCTGTTGGTATTGTCCACTTTGGGAAACACTGCTCTACAGGATTATTCTTTAACTTAAATGGCTAAGATAATTTATTTTTAAATACATGACCAAAGTTAACAATGGATACTTTTGTGCAAAAAGAGTGGTTGCCCAGTCCGGTGCTTCACTTGTTCAATCACTTAATGAAGGTAGGTGCTGGCTGTGGAGCAGCAGCCACAACAGGCTCACTTCCTCGTGGGGGTTTACTGAAATGGGTCAGGACTTGTGAGAATTCCTACACACTACTTTTAGGCTCTTTAAAAATATGTATCTGGATACATATGGTTCAGATAAATTCCTGAATACAAGAAGAAAGATCCCTATCCTCGGGGAGTTTATAGTCGAGTTGTGAGTGACGGACAGTGAACCTAATAAAGAAATACTTTATCAACTGCATTAGAAGCGATAGCTGCTATGGATGAGGAGAAAAGTACAAAGGGGAGTTGAGGAAGGGAGAAGGGCAGGTTGTAGCATGAGAGTGTGAGCTGAGAGAGATAATCAAGTGGGTCACTCTAGAAAAAGGAAAATGAGTGAAGAGGTATAGAGGTGGGATTTTGAGGAAATCCAAGGGAGCCAGTGTGGTTGGAGTAGAGTGGGAAGGAATGGAGATGAAGTGAGTGATCTAATGGGGCCAGGCTGTGTAGGCATGTGGACCACTGAGAGAACTTGGCTATTCATTCCGATGAAATAGGGAACCACTGAGTATTGTGCGCAGTAGAGCCATGTGATGCCACCGTCTGATGCCACCGTCTGAAAGCGTCTCTCTGCTCACAGTCCTCACAGTAGACTGCGGGGAGGAGTGGTAAGAGCAGGAGCAGGGAGCCAGTTAGGAAAAAGTATAAGATGCAAAGGAGAGGTTGTTATGGTTTGAAACCGTGTGCTAGCAGCATAGATGCTAAGAAGAGGTCAGACTCTGGATATGATTGCTTAGAGGCATATTCATGTGGGGGTCAAATTAAATTAAATCTGTAACTTTTAAAATCCTTCCTACCACTTAGTAATCATTTAGTGAACCGTCAACATCATCACGAGCATCATTATCCTGGGACCATTTGTCAGTAGATGATCCTTTGTGTCCCTGGGAGAGAAAAGAGCACTCTCCTATTCTAATAGAAAGAAACCTGGGTGGACCTGTTGGGTGGGTATTGGGCCAACTGCAGGATGGGCAATTCAAACTGACCAGGGACTCCCCAGGGGAAAGATAAGGCTGCTCCAGAGGGGTCAGGTGGAGGGGGACAGGCCACCACCAAACCTGTGACATCATCAACAGATACATTTGTACAGGCCAAGAGCTGAGCAAAGGAGTCAGAGAGGCAGTCCAGCCCCAACATCCATCTGCCAGGCTAGTAGAAAGCAAGGTAGGCCTGGCCAGCAGGAGAGCTATGCAGATGACAACAGTTTGCTACTAAAATATGAATGAATTTTTCATGTAAATAGCTAAGAAGCACCCCAAGAACAAGTCCCAGAATGTGGCTAGTGCTCTGAGTCAGAACCGGGCTATGGATCTCCTGGAAAACCACCCACTCAGCCAAGACTGCAACAACTGACAAGCCCACCCTACCCCCTACCCCCTGCCCCTTGCTTGCCCATTTCCCTCACCTCCTCTGACTGGATGACTGGACGGGAATCCACTCTAGCAGATGGCACTGACACACCAGACCCTGGCTCGTGTGGACTCGGGGAGAGGTTCACCATGATTTCTCCATAGAATTTTGATCATAAGCCAGAGGGAGTCATTCCACCTGCCCCCTTCTGAACAAATATACTAATGCAATTTTAAGTCAACTTTTAATTCACTCAATTTTAAGACACTTTTAAAATATATATAATCATTGGCTCTGCCCACATGCCCCTGTGTCCTCCACCCTTGTATGCAGGGATGGGCCTATAGCAGTTACTCTTCCCTTCCTTCTTGCTCAAGAACATCCACACCCTTTCCTTGTTTGGGGTGGGCTTCACAAGAGCTGATGAGAAAGGCTCTCAAGGCTAGGGAAGAAGAGTAAGTCTTCCCGCAGCAGCCTGACATCAGACTGCACCACCAGTCTCTCACATACACACCTCCTATCCCTGCCCCAAGCTGGGACAAAACAACAACATTACTACCATTACTTATTAAACACATTATTGTGACAGCCACAAACCCACTGGTCACCCCAACCCTGACTGTGTTAGTCTGGGTTGACTAGAGAAACAAATCTATGGACACTCATAGGTGTGTAAGAAAGAGCTTTATATCAAAGAATATTGTATATTAAGAAAACATTCCAGCCCAGATCAAGTCCATAAGTCTGGTATTAGCCCATATGCTCAATACCAGTCTTTAAGTTCCTCTTCAGACTCACGCAACACATGCAATGATGCTGAGTGCAGGAAGATCACAGGCCAGTGGGTGGAAAGTCTTGTGAATCCAGTTATGATGGAAGCATCTCAGTACTGGCATGGGTCTCCACGTGGCTCCTCCAGCTCCAAGGCTCTGACTGCCATCAGCATAGCTCCGTGTGACTTGTCACCAGGCATGTCTCACATAGAGACGAAGCAGTGAGAGAGTGTGTCCTGCCTCCAGAATCCTCAGGAGAAGGTCATGCCCACACACAGGCCTCATCTGATTGACAGGCTACACTTCACCCCTTTGCAAGTTGACAGGAGATTAGGTAGCTGCCACATGATGATGATGAAGAAGATGATGATGATGTGATGAAGATTCAGGAATGGGTGGTAAAGGGGAGCATAGGAGGGATGGCAGAGCTTTTTTTTACTTTGTATTGTATGTTTTCTTTAACATGTAACCAATTAGTATCTTGTCGATATTGTCAGCCCATTCACACACACACACACAATTACAGGCAAAGAAACCTATGGAACAGTTCCACTTAGTCGCATCGAGTCACTGTGGGTCCGAGTGGACTCACTGGCACCCTAATAAGAACTTAGAAATAAAATCTCTCAGTGGAGCACACAGTTAGACTCTAGGCCACTAACCGGAAGATTGGTGGTTCAAAGCCACTCAGAGCTGGGTGGGAAGAAAGGCCTGTGGGGTCTGCTGAGGAAAAGTCACCATCAAGAAAACTCTAAGGAGTGCGCTTCCACTCTGACACGCCTGAGGTCACCAAAATCCATTGCGGGCATCCAGTTGGTTGGCTGTGCTAATAGAAACTCTTGAAAATGGAAGTTGACTTTGAGCCCATGCCTGAGACGTCCCTCTCACCTTCCTTTTCCCCACAAAGCCACATGTTTGAACGCACCCCATCCATGTTGCTTCACGAAAGCAGAGCTGAGGAGAGAGCCAGTGCGTGTCTTCTCCTGCATTGCAGCACTTGATGCCTGTTCCTCAGCAACAAATGTCTCTTCATGCTCCTGCAGCCTGAGGAGGGGTGGGGGCATTCATCGTGCGGGAGAACCTGCAGTCCTGGTGGTGCCTGGGATCCTGCGAAGGCCCCCATCTGGCTTGCCATGGGAGTTTGGGGAAGCTCCCAAAAAAGAAACAGAAAAGGGGCGCTCCTTGGTGTCTCTGGGCTGACAGTCCCCGCGGCTCTCAGCAGAAGAGGCGGCACAAGAGAGTGCAGTCAAGTGGAATGGTGGGAGTATACTTTAGAGACATTTTGCCAAAAGGGAAAGTAGACATGATGGTCTCTTTTTTTAATTCCCCACCAAAAAAAAAAAATCTCCAGAACTTAAAACTATTTTAATCAGCTGGAAAACATACGTGGGCTTTACAGCTCCAAGACAGCTTGCACGGGCCCCGATAAATGCCTATCGCTCATTTGCATACGCTAACAGCTACACTTTAATCAGCCTCCTAATCCCTGATGGTATTAATGAATTTTTTTATGCTTTTTTTTTTTTAGTATCATGTTTGCTAATTCAAAAATGATCAGCGGCTTCTGTGTGCCTTTTTTTATGCAGGAAATAATGGGTGAGCCGGGTACTCCTGTTATCCCACGCTCACAAATAATTAACACCACAAAGGGTACAAATCAGTTTGAATGCGGTGCACAAAGGCATGGGCTCAACAAAGTCCTTTCTCTGTTTCTGCTTCTCCCTCCCCACCCTGGACTTTATCCCTTTCTGTTCCTTCCTTCCCTTTGACGGGGTGGTTTCTAAAGCCACCTGCACAACAAGGAGCTGGTGGATCCCAAATACTGGTTCCTGGCTCTCCGCTCACCCTCCACCTCCACCACCAGGGCTGCAGACCTGAGCTGTCATCGCAGAGGGGCTGCGTCCTCTGGAGACTGGTTTTCAAAGCACACGCTGCAGTGAGGAAAGAACAAGGGAACTTTCTGGCTGGTGTCTCCCTTATGTTCCACATCTTCCTTCCTGGTGCACGTTTCCAGGATGAACCTGCTAGCGCTGGTGTTTCCAGGGTCAAGGAAAGGAGCCCGTGCTGACCCGCCAAGACGCTGCTTCTGAGGACGTCGGCAAGTCTGGCACTCACACTGCACCGTAGGTCAGGCCAGAAAATGACAACGGTACCTTCAAAATTAGGGTCCAGATTACACATTTATCTACAAAGAGGTGGGGTGGGGGGAGGTTCAGCAATTCGTCCTCTGGAGGCGGCAAGAGCGTCTAGCATGAGTGATGAAAATCCACCAATTTCCCATGGTTTGCTTTTGCCAGCCTGGCTACCTAACACCAAACCAAGCTCTTGGACTTCCATTTCCTAATCACAGCCTCCTCCCTCCTTCCAGCTCACAGATACTGAGGCTGGGCAAGGGAGCGCTTAGCACACCAAAGGTGGAGGAGGTGCCAGCCTTGGGACAACCTAGGCCTTGATGGTGAACCTCACAAGGTGAATCATTGGCTAAGAAAAAAACATATATATAGCAAATACTAAACATAATCCAATGCACGCATATCTATAACTTGGAAAACATGATATGTGTTTCAACAGTAAACCCCTGGTGGATACCATAGACAGCACCTCAAAAAAAGTCAGGGAGGTGTTATGCCATTTTTATATGTGAGCATAAACTACCATATCTACCTAGCTATTAATCTCTCTGTGTGTGCATCTGTATCTCTCTATATATATGTATGTATGTATGTATATATATCTATATATATACACACACACACACACATACAATTTTTGAATTCCCGTATTCAGGGGAATGCTAAGAGAAGTGATTAGACAATCCAATTTTCAAAGTCCTTTGCACAGCAAGAAGGATAAAGCATTGCCTGAAAGTGTACCGACCATCAAATCCATGGCCTCTGTCCTTGTGCAGTGCCTCCTCGTCACCTGGCAACCTCTGAGTTACCGCGAGTGAGAAGAAGATGGCTCGGACGTCTAGACCATGGGAAGTTACAGACTTCAAACTGTTGGCCTTCTCTGTCTTCTTCTCGTGAAGTTCCTTCAAAATTCAGGGTAGAACATTCTCTGGTACACAGTAGGCACTCGACAAGTGTAACATTACTCAAAATTCCCCTAAAAATATTATTGTGGGAAACTTATTGCTGGCATTGAGCTTATTTAATGGTATAATATTTGCTTTCATCATTGAAAAGATTCAATCCAAAGATATAATTTGGTACACCAGTTTTATTTCTTTCAAAACTCCCTGATTTCCTATTTCTAAAAGTTTGTCCAAAATAATCCATTCATATCTAAAAACTGTTAGCATAACCTTATGGAGGCATGTACTGCTTATATGTTATCACCTACAGCTCCGGGCCACACTCCTCCCAGGACCCGAAAGGAACAGCTCAATCTCTACTTTAGACATGAAAGCTAAACTCTCCAAGGAAGAATTTTTGCTTCTCCACATAAAATCTCAAAGACAGCAAATGTTAAGGTGTCTGGAGCATCGACAAAAAAGATTCAATGCCCTATCTTTTCACTTCATAGCCAAACGTTCTGTTCTGTGCTTTCATCCTGACCGACCAAAGGGTTTTCTTCTGGAGCTGGTTCTGTAACGGAAGGCCTCATGGGAGGAGTCACAGAACACTTACAATCAAAGACTATGATCATCGAAAGCATCCTTAACTTCGCTGACGTTCTCAGATCTGCAAGTTGAAGAACTGAACGCCAGAGGAATCCAAGCATATTGTGGAAATGTGAGATGTTCTAATTCTGACAACACAGAACAAAACTACGGGTCTGGGAAGTCTCTTGATGCTGTCAAAGCAGCTGATAGACTTACAGTAGTTTCTAGAAAAGGGTCCCTATTTTGTTGACTTTTCATTACCTCTCAGGGGAAAAAAGCTGAGGATAAATGCAAATAAGAGACAATCAGAAGGAGCCGTGGAGATGTTTTGATTATGCACTGGGCTGTAATCAGCAAGTTCAAAACCACCAGCCAGCCATTACCGAGGGAGAAAGACAGGAATTTCCACCCCTGTCAACAGTTAAAGCCTCAAAAACCCACTCGGGCGGTTCTACCCTGTCCCATGGGGTGGCTCTCAGTTGGCATTGACTCAATGGCAGTGAGTCTTCCGAAGACATGGGGATGGTTAAATGGCTGAGGTTAGCCCTGTGACAGGTAACCAGACACTGGAGAGTAGGCCATTCTTGATAATGACACGAGTTCACACTGGATCTTAGTTCAAACTCCAGCCCGGCACTCTCTGTGACACGTGGCTTTGAAAGCAGCACTTTCTCCAAAACCTGAGAACGCTCCCTCCTTCCTCAAAGGACGGCTTTGTTTGTGTTGTTGATTTTCACATTTTCCTGCAAGAAAGGAGAAGCCACCGGTTTGTTGTAAACAGAATTTACAAGCTGTGGGCTCTAACTAATCCTTCGCTAGCAACAAGCAAGCCAAAACAATATTCCTGTAAATATTTCATCGTACAGAAACATCTTCTAAACTCATTCATCCATACATTCAGTAAGCACAGAGGGCTTTGTACCACAGGACTCCGGTTTTTAATCTCTACTTTTTCCCTTCTCTCCATCCAATCCCCATGGCCTTGTATAGGGAAATCCCTGGGTGGCATAAACAGTTAAAAATTTCACTACCAACCAAAAGGTTGGTGGTTCAAAACCACCAAGAAGACTGTAGGAAGGAAGCCCTAGTGAGCTGCTTCTGAAAGGTCGCCACCCTAAAACCTATAAAGCACAGCTCCTCCGTGTAATCCATAGGTGCTGCATGAGGCAGAATTGAACCCATGGCAGCTACTTGGTTTTTGTTTGTTTTTTTGTTTTGCAAAACTAGCTTATCACTCCTCACCTTTCCTGGATGTATCTATATCCAGCTTTCCTTTTTCCTCAGACAGTTATTCCCAGCATCATGATTTTTGTCTTTCCTCTTTCTCTTTCCTTTAATCAAGACTCGGGCAGTTATTCTTTCTTTTCCATCATGTCTGCTGCCTCACTCTCAAATCTTTCAGGATGAGAAGTTCTGACGTCTGGTGTTTCGGTGTCCCCTGCGTTTCCACTGTTGACCTAGGCTGGCCATTTTCAACTTAGAATGCTGCCTGTTGGATGCTTCTCTTTTGTTTTGTTTCAGGCTCTGGAAGCTCTCTAACGACCCACTGCCGTCAAGTTGATTCAGACTCATCGTGACCCTAAAGGACAGAGTTTCCAAGGCTACACATCTTCATGGGTCCAGACAGCCTCGTCTTCCTCGCACAGAGCGGCTGGTGGCTACAGCCCAACACCTCACCCATGGTGCCACAAAGTTGCTTGATTTTGTCTTAAAACCCATACATTCCAACGTTGGCGGGTATAATTTCAGGAAAGGGTTTTATTGCTTATTAGCATTCACCATTGAATTAGTCTGAGTACTTTAGAGAAACAAATCCACAGAAACTCATGTATAAGAGAGAGTTTTATATAAAGGGTAAGTGCACATCAAGAAAACATCCCAACCCAGTGCTGCCCAAACCCACAAGTTCAACATTAACCCAACAACAATCCACAAAGTCCTCCTCCATCTCACAAAACAC
>NW_022103913.1:10045368-10064890 GCF_000313985.2 Echinops telfairi
CTGCAAAAGATACCTTTTGAAAGAAAGAACAAATTTGGAAATTAGGTGTCCACAAAGTCCCAAAATAGTTGGGGAGGTGGAAGGAGTCCTCTCCTCCAAACGAGGTAGAAAAACATGCCTCATGAGAGAGTCTTTTGAGAAAGGCTTTACTATCCCTGTTGCTTAAAATCTTCAGAAAGAAATCAGAAAAGTGCTGGTTCGGGTAGTTTAGACATCTACCATGTGGAGACTCCACAAATCAACTGCTGAATCTATACTGTTTCAGCTGTCCACTGGGTAGGGAGCGTGAGGTACATATGACCTTGAACCAGTGGGCCAAATGGCGGGAGCTTGACTCAGCTCTTTGCTAGCCTCATCCAAAGAACAGCTGGCAGCTCTGGCCCTTTCATTATTCCTTTCTTCAACAAGTGTCTCCTGAGGGCCTGCTGGGTACCACACTCTGTGGGAGACTGGCTTTAGAGATGAGCAAGGCACTACCTGTGCTCTCCAGAAGCTCCTCAAGGGAAACACTAGACCTGAAGTGTGAGCCTGGGGCCTTCCGAAGGATGGAGAAGGAGAAATCACAGGGGAAGAAATCTGCCTCAGAAGGTAATCAGAACCATGGTTTAAAGACAAATAGGAATAATCTGGGTTAATAAAAAGAAATAGGAGGAAATATCACACTGAATGGCCCCAACTTGTGAAACAGCCCAACCCAGTCAAATAAAGAAGTTGGTAGAAAGCAGGTTGGGTTCGAGAGATCTCACCTGGTAGAGATCTGTTGACCACCTCTCAGAAAGTCTGCCAGGAATCGCAGGAGAAGAACCGTTGCCTTGCATTAGGTAATAGAGAAAGAAATAACTAATTTTTATTATTCCAATTCCAAAAAAGAAGAAAAAGATGGAGACATTCCCTTCTATATTGCTTTGACGCTACAGCTAGGGAGGAAAGCTCCTATTACAGAGAATGGTACTTATTTATTGTAGAAAATACAAAACTATGAAAACTGAAATCACTCATAATTTCACCTCTCAGAAATTAACATAGTGAACGTTCTCATATGTTTCCTTCCAGTCTTTTTTCCACACACATTAAATGTTTAGCATTGTGGGAGCTTGGAGTCAACAGTAGGTTTTATGTTGTTTCTGATGAAATGTTTTCTGTTAGCACATGTTATATGTATGGATGTGTATATACATATACACAACTGTAACTAACACTATACAGTCTGCAAAGATGCATTTTGTTTTTGAATCATAGAGCTAGTGATGACTTTCACTGGAAATTTGGGTGAAAGTTATAAGCTAGTGCTACATTTGCTACACATGTAGATCTTCGACCACATCTCTGATTATTTCCTTGGGACAAAGTCCTAGAAATGAGCCTGTAGCATTTTCTCCTGGATGGAGAGGGGACCCAATGTCTTTAAGAGAGGGTCTCCCCTTCGGTGTGTCTAGGCTGTGTCAGGCCTTGTGTGGTCCCTTGTTCTAAACCCGAGGCTCTATGAATCCCCACAGCATCTTTTTCAGTCAAACAAGCATGACACCCATTTCACTTTCATTCCCTATAGACAATAACTTCTTGAGTTTTTCTACTTATCCATTCCCTATCTATGCCCAGCACACACCATTCCTATGCAAAATGGGGTATAATATAAGGAAACATCAAAAAGTCTGTGGAAGATGGAATGAAAAAGTAGTGGAATGTTTCCACAAGCTTTTTGAAATCCCTTCATATGTTCGTGCCTTCCTGTTTCCTACGTTTTCTTTTCCCATTCCACACTTTAATGCCTTTTCTCCAGAGAACGCCCAGGGCCCATGGGTTTGGATAGCTGTTAACTAAGGAGTTAACATCTCAAGTTCTACCTCCCAGAGCACTTGATGGCTTAATCAGTTATGGCTTCCACGACTACAGGATTTTAAAGGAGCATCTTAGAGAAAAAAACTTATGCTTAACTCAAATGAGTAAGTCACTAACAGTATAAATCACAAAAATAAGCCAGAGAAACCAAGAGCGCTTCCCACCACCTCAATACCTAGGGAATGCTATTGAAGCCCTGAGCCCAGGAATGAGAATAATAAGAAAAGTGACCCAAGGCAGGAGTCCTGGGGATGTTCCTTTGAGTCCATTGACAGAGGCTCTAAGGAGAGAGCCTGCGAAGGAGTGGAGGTGACTGGACAGAGACCCACCGATGACTGGTGCGATCGTGGGTGAATAGCAGCCTGTGCCTGACAAATGAGCACATGTGTGACCCCTAAGGGCAATAAGTGGGAACCCCCCTGTCATCTCAGGAAGAGGATATTGTGTAAAACACAGTGTTTGGAAATGGTTCTAATATCTGTGGACTCGATCAATTGTGGAGAGGAAAATGGACCAGGAAGCACTGGTTGTTAGTTGCTGCCAAGTTGGTTCCCACTATGGTGACCTTGTGCATGCGCGACTAGAACGCTGTCTGTTTCTGCCCTCCTCAGAGCCCCTGGGATGCTTGCGTCCATTGGTGCCTTCCAACCCAGGGAGTCCACCTTCCAGCATGGTATTGGACAACTTTCTGTTGTAATCCATGGTGTTTTCACTGACGAATCTTCAGAAGTACAACAACAGTAAGCCCCGAGTTATATCAACTGACAACTTGCAATCGCCCTTTAATGTTATGTAAATTTGTCATCACTTTGAAATGATTAAATAAACCAACCCCTCCTTGCAACAAATTCTTCTTCACAATTGCCTTCACTTGCTGAGTGGGTAGCTAGCTCTTAAATCATTAAACAGTCTTCCAGCCTTTTCTTGCACTAAAATAAGGTGGAATTAGAACCATACATGCCTGTTTGACTTATCCACAAATTCAACTGTACATTTCCACAATTTTATGCTTATTCTGTTTTAGTCTGCATGCCCCGCTAAAGCCTGACCTTGCATCAACCTTGCGATATTGCTGGTATTTGGAATATTGAGCACATCATTTCCAATATCATGGCAACACACAAGCCACCACAATACAACAAAATGACAGCCAGGTGTAGGGCAATAAGAGCGAATAGCATTGTTTTTACTATGTATCTTACTGTTGTGTGGTATGACTGTGTGTATACCTGAGAATATGACTGTGATTCAATAATTTACTGTGCGTCAGGCACTGTGTTATTTTAAACCTATTAAATCATTTGTAACTGTTGTATGTGTATTATATCACTCCATAACTGTGTTGTAGTGATTATTATTGTCCCATTTTATAGATGAGGAAACTGAGGTAAAGAAGTTATTGGCCTAAAGCCACAGCCCTGGTAAGCAGCAGGGAAAGGATTCTAATGCAGATGCTTACCCCACCAACGCGAACCTGCTGAGAGGGTAGGGGTCTGGGCTGTGGAGTCAGCCGGAGTTGTGGGAAGGAAGAGCGGGTACAGGCACTGCGCATACAGATGGTGCTCTGGGGTGTGAGGAAGATAGGTCATAAGGGGACAGAGAAAAGAACGAAGCCTGATTCCCAGAAAATTTTAGAGATGACAAAGCCAGGAGCCAGGAAATGAGAAATGTTTGTTATCTAAGACCTTAAACATCACATTTTCGGGCAGTCTAGCTGCTCCAGCTATAAATCAGCACATCTGTGTGTTATTCGAGGCAGAAGCCTGGATGAGGTCTCTACTGGACTCAACACAGTTCATATACAAAGATTCAGTACCAGGACCGCTTGCTGTTTAATCAAGCCTGACTCACGGTGAGCTCAAGTGTATCAGGAGTAAAACTATGTTGTAGGGTTTTCAATGGCTGAATTGAGAAGTAGATCTCCAGGCGTTTCTTCGGAGGTGACTCTGGATGGACTGGAACCTCCAACCTTTCCGTTAACAGCTGAGTACCTGAACTATCTGCATCACTCAGGGACTTCACAGACTCCGCAGCTTTCTCTTATTCAAGACTTGCTTCGTGCCAGGCACTGGGCCAGCAATTTGATATGCATCATCTCATTCCTTTCTCCCCAAGGAACTGTGAGGCTTGCTGTTGTTGCTAGTTGCCATCAGATAAGTGTCCAAAGTGGTCACCGTATGGCTAACCTGATGAAACGTTGCCCAAGGCTGTTGCATCTTCATACTCGTTGGTAGGTTTGAGTCCACCACTGGGGCTATGACATAGGTCACTTCATCTCCCTGTGGGCTTCTCTTGTTTTCACTCACTCCTTCCTTTACCAACCACAATGTCCTTGTCTAGTCACTGGTCTTTCTGGATGACATAGGCAAAGTTGCTGGTGTCAGGTGGCACGACTGTTGCTGTATCTAACCCCATGGTGGTAGCCACTGATTCAAACCATCTCACTGAGAATCTTCCTTTTTTTGGATGACTCTCTGCTTGACCAACCATGATGCCCTTATCCAGGGATAGTCTCTCCTGATATGTCCAAAGTATGTGAGTGAGTCCAATTCTCTCGTCGTCGTTTCTATGGCGTGTTCTGCTTGCATTTCTTCTAAGGCTGCTTGGCTCGTTTTTTATGGAAGCCTGTGTTATAATCAACGTTCTTCGCCAGCATCACAATTCAAATGCATCGCTTCTGTCCTGCCTCCCTTTTTCACTGTCTGAGTACTATGTGTACCTGTATTTTACAAAAGAGCAAACTGAGGTTTTCCCCAGGACACACAATTATGAAAGTCCTAAGATTTGAACCCAGGAATCTCTGACCTCAAAAGTTAGTGACTCCCTGTCCACTCCCAGCTGAAGTTAGCGTCCTCAGGTCCTCGTCTGTACACGCTTCCTTCTCTCTACATGAAAGATGAGGCTTGCTATGCTCATGAAGATCTATAGTCTCAGAAACCCACCAATGCAGTTCTACTTTGTCTTATAGGCCACCCAGAGTTGGGATCAGTTCGGTGGCAGTGAGTTAAGAGTTATAGTGAGTTCTCGCTTCCCCAAAGCACCCCCATTCCCCACCAAGGAAGAAAGGCACAGCCCCGCTTTCTTTCAGTTGCCATCAACCCCGCCTCCCCAAGCCCATCTACAACCATCAAAAGAAAATTGGTCAGTCCCTGGGACCTATAGATTGATGGATAAATTTTTTCAATTCATGGCCTTATCTGGATATTTCCTTTCCTTTTTTGAATACGAGAGAGCAAGTTCACATGGGAACCAGCACAAGATGCAGAATCAGAAAGCCTGGGTCCCAGGCATGGATCCTCAGCTCAGGGATGTATGATTACGTGCAAACCTCAATTTCCTTGTGGGCTATTGGGAGAACTGAGTGAAATGATGCATGTGAAATGCTTTGTGAACTAAAAAGCCCGATGTATCTATTCCACAACACTGACTGGTTCTCCCTCGTTGGTCAGAATTGAGCCCAGAATAACCATCCCCCATGTTGCTGCCTCCACATTAGGGGAGATGAAACTGTCAACAGGGAAGCCAGGCATCCATCAGAGGTCCTTTGTGTACAGAACTACCTGCCTGCCGAGCCAGGGCTAGAGTCAGAGCCAGGCAAGATGGCTCTCCATCGTACAGGGCCTCGTGGCTTACAAAGCACATAGACATCCTTTATCTGATTTGTGTCACAATCACCCGGTAGCGGGCAAGGTGGATAGCATTATCCCTGCTGGGCAAAAGAGAAAACTGAGTCTCCAGAGAGGTATAGTGAGTGGTCCAATGTCTCACAGTTACTGAGTGGAGCATTGGGTTCCAACCCCAGGCTTGGGCCTCTGGGTACACTGTTTTCCGGGTTTCAGATGGTTGGGCCTATGCCCCACAAAGTGCAGCCTCATGGCTCAGCTCAGTATGAACAATAGAGTGGGTAGCATATGAGCTTTAAAGGAGAGAGAGAAAGAGAGAGAATCAACAGCAACAAATCCTTTTTGCATCCATCGGGGAATTCCGAGTCACGGCTCCCCATGTGTCATGGAGCAGAACTACTGTAGCAGGTGTTCTTGGCTGCAATCCTTACCAGAGCAGAGCAGTCGGCTCCTTTTTTAATAGTAATTCTGGGTAGGTTCCAACCCCAAACCTTTAGGTTAGCTGTCAAGTACAAATAGTTTGCACCGCCCAGGGACCCTAGCATAATGATAAATGGTATAAATTATGTATTAGTGCATAATTATGTATAAGTTGTATAAATGATAAATTAAGCATACATTACATTTGATTATGCAGTTTTTTGTTTTAATCTCAAACATTTTAGAAGACCTTTGAAAACCCATCTGCCCCTAAACATAGTGTCAATAGAGTCTGAAAGTTAAACTCACCTAACCCCTCACCCCAGTCCTCACTTTCTGTTTCAGCTCAAGGTACTTTACTGCACTCACTGTATCTCACTTGTGCCCAGAGGCAGGATCCTTTGCCCAGAAATGGGCCTTGAGGCTGGCTGGTGGCCAGGAGTCTATCATTAAGAAGGATGACAACTTCTACTTGTTTTTCAAATCTTAACTTAATTGCCACTTCTCTGGAAGCCTTACCTGACTGCCAAGCCAGCCAGGGTGTTCCCCAGTGAGCAGAACTGCACGCAGTCACTCCATCTGATTGCCATGTGTCTCTGATTTCCCCTCTAGACAGTGCGCAACGGAGGCCCAGGACATCTCCGGTCCCACTAGCGCTAGCCCAGGACCTGTCTGTAATCCTTGGGAAGAGTGTGAGTGAATGAAGGCATGGTGGATAAGTGGAAGGTGATTTATATCCACTCTAGCCAGTGGCTACTTGGGTTGGTGGCATCCAGTGTGTACCCCTTGGGCAGGCTGCCCAGTGAACCAACACCCAGCTCCCACAAACACACACCTTGTGTAGAGAAGAACCAGCCAATCTCTGCCTCCTGTGCCGCCCCTCCTCCATCTCCCTTTTTTCCCCTCATTGGTTGTGGTAGTTAGTTTATTGCGCCAACCTGGCCGATAAACACAGGTGGGATTAATTGAAGGGCAGAGAGATAATGGCTCAGTGAGCCTCGCCTTTCTTGTCTCTTGCTCTTTAATCATCGGATCAGTGTGTGGCTGCTCTGCTTATTCCGTGCCTCCATTTGCAAGATACACTACCTGTGGGACACCTAACCCGTGGACTGTGTCACTGTAACTTGAGGTTCCTTCAACCTGCTTCGCCACACCATTGGAATTTATATCTCTTGAGCTGGGGACTGTTGGACCCTGTCAACTGGCTGACTGTTGGTGGTGACCTACCTTGGTGTTTGCTGCCTGTGGACGGATAGCCTGAATCTCTCTACAGAGGACTACCCGGCAGCCGTCAAGACTTGAAGGACTGCCAGTGTCTTACAACTGTGTCACGGGAGTGAGTTGCACTGAGCCATTTGTACTGCTTTATAATTTAATTAACTATTTCTTATGTTATATATCTATCTCTCTGTATAAATATATATATAATTATTAGCGTTCTGATTTTGTTTCTCTAGCGAACCCTGTCTAACATTGGTGAAAGCAGAGACCCTTCCATTTGACCCTTCAGTCCACCCAATGGCAGCACTTCCCTGTTTACATCCCAACTCTGGGCTAAGGATGAAGCCCATACCACCACCGCTGCCACCCAGAGTTCATTTTGGTGTCACCACCTTTTGACCATTTGGCATCTTACCCCAAGTGACGCTGGTGTCTCTAGCTCCTAAATTTTCCTCTTCCACTTTTTGATCAAATAGTAGCAGGGTGCAAAGGGGAGGGATGCAGGGCTGGAGGTAGTTGACAATTAAGACCCAAACCAAAATCCATTCCAATGCAAAACAACCCTATAGGAGAGCAGAGGGCTGTATTTGTGGGTCTCAGAGGCTGTAAATCTCCAAGGGAACAGAAAGTGTCCCCTTTCTCCCGCAGAGCAGCTGGTGGGGTTAAGCCACCAACTTTGTGATTAAAAGTCCAAGTGTAAACCACTCAGCCACCAGAGCCCCTTACAATTAAGATAGGATTTTTTTAATAGTATTTATTTTAAAGGTGTTTTGCATCAACTTTTTAATTGTTGTTGCTCTTTTTGTTGTTGTTGTTTTAAGAGCCTAACTCTTTGAAGTTCCCAAATGCACAGCCATGGAATGTAGCAGGCACAAGAAAGTGACCTGTGCTGATGACCCCTCTCATTGTGTGATCCCGGGCACTTGTTTACACACAGCGGTTACCTTTATGCCATTCCTTTCTGGGTCACTAGTGTTCAAGGGGCAGTAGCCAACTGTTTGCTGTGCAGCAGTTTCAATTTATCCATTTCCTTTTGGTAAATGCAATTTTTTCCAATCTACCTTAGGGCTTTCTCCTTGACCTACAAAACAGCGCAGCGCACTCGGTGTTCTCTGGGGAGAAGTCCGCCCTCATCTTTATTTGGAAAATCAAGTGTGTGCTGCAGCCTGTTGTCCTCGGTGGGAAATCTGATTCATCTCACCAGGAAGCAGTTGGCTTCCACATCTTCCTTGAATGAAATGGCACCGACTTGGATGTTAAAGAGCCACTGTAAATTGGGAACATCTTACAAATGCAAAGTGCCCTTTGATATAGAAATGTATAACTGATTTTAGAATGTGTCCTGTAATAGTATTCTAATACAATAATGATTCCTACAAAGAGTTTAGAATAACTTGGGGAAATGTTTATGAAATAATGTTCACTTTAAAACAGAATATCAAATGATACACATACAGTGTGCCTTTAATTCTGCTTTTTACAAATATAAAAGCAAAAAGAACGTTTCTTCTTGTTCTCTCCACAACAAACCTATTGTATGATTGTATTCAATCATTAAGTAATTTGCCCAAAGCTATAAGGCTCCAGGGGCTGCCCAGGGTTCACGGTCCATGTAGAGGTTTGTTTGTACCTGTGAATTTCATCCAGGAGGCAATAGAGTAAGGGGAAGGGTGGCATTAACGCAGTATAAAATACTGGCAGGTCTGCTCCTGGACATGTGCTAGAATTGCATTCCTTGGGACCTTGGAGTTGGGTGTGGCCCAAATAACCTGCTGCAGCCACTAACCCATGAACTGAGATCATACATCCCTTTCCAGGTGGAAATATTAAGAGCCAGTGTGCATTCTCAGTGCACAATTGAATGAGGGAGAACTCATGGCTATAGATTCGACACCAACTCATAGTGACCCGATAAGACAAGGTAGAACTGTCCCTGTGAGTTTCCAAGACTGTAACTCTTTACAGGGAGTAAAAAGTCCCACATTTCTCTAGGGGAGCAGCTGGTGGTTTTGAACTGCTGACCTTGCTGTTAGCAGCCCAATGGCTAATGCTATACCACCAGGACTCCTTTACCGTATATACTAGAGTGAGTTAACAGTATGTCTATAAAATAATAGAACGCTTTATCAAGCAATATTGTCAAAATGTGACGCTACTGTTTCTCAACATATTCATCTCTTCTGAAGCAGTATTTCCATCTCTCTAGCCCTTCTCCAAGGGAGACCTGGTAGCATAATGGGTTTTGTCTTGGGCTACTAACCACAGGTTAGCAGTTCAAACCCCGCAGCAGCTCTATAGGAAAATGATGCGGCTTTCTATTCCTGTAAATCTGTATCGCCATTGAAACCCTCAGGGCAGTTCTAAGCCTTTCTATAGAATGATTATGAGTTAGTATTGGTCTTGATGGCAGTGAGTGAGCAAGTGAACCCTTCTACAGTCAGGAACCTTCATAGCACTCTGAGTTAGTCGCTGGGCTGCTAACCACAGATTGGGAGTTTGAACCCACCAGTCGCTCAATGGGAGAAAGATGAGGTGGTCTGCTCCCATGAGATCTAGTCTCAGGAACCCTATATAGGGTGACTATGATTCAAACTTGACTCAATAACACAGGCTTGGGGGTTGATTAACCCTTCCTGGAAGAACTCTGTGTCTTTGGATTTATACCATGTCAGAATGGAAGTTCCGGCATCATCTAGCACCTCAACGTAGATTCCTTTTATATGCTCTTTGAATTTGGAGGAGCAAAAAAAAGAAACAGTCTGAAAATACAAGATCGGGGCTGGAGGGCAGACAAAACAACCCTCCCTACTTTCAAAGCATCAGCGGGTGCACTGTCATGTTGGACAAAAAATTCCTTCATGCAACTTCCCTTTTTCTCCCCAGTGCAATTTTCAATTTCCTTAACATTTCATACTATGCTCCATGATCATCCTGTGGCCTTTGAGGAAACCTATCCAGATGACCCCTTTGGAATATCCAACACACACTACCATGACTTGCTGAGCTGAGCTCTTTGCCTTGAGTTTACCCGGCCCAGCAGATTCTTGCAGAAGCCACTCTTTTCGAAGGCATCCTAACAAAGCTAAGACAAGTGTATTACCGAGAGTGCCTGTCTGCAGCCACCTCCTGACTGCAGAGACATGTGTGAACACCTTCCACCTGGGGGAAGCTGTGCATATATGACTGGAACTATTATATGTTTTTAACTTACCCTCCTATGGTCCCTTTCCCTCTAATTGAACACATTTAGCACAAAGAAAGTATCCCACTGGTAGTTTAAAGCCACATGTGATTGTGTGTCAGAACTTTTCAACTGGTAGCTCTATTGATGTATGAAATTATCGAGTATTATATTCTAGATTATAAAATATACATATCGCATCATATACTGTCTCTTAGATCCCAGCACTTGTCTGTCAGTTTGTCGTGCTGTGGTAGCTTGTGTGTTGCTGTGATGCTGAAAGTTATGTCACTGGTATTTCAAAGACCAACAATGTGAACCGGTTTGGGCAGATTCCAGACTAAGAACAGGCTATGAAGAATGAATAGGCTGTTCACTTCAGAGGAATTAGCCACTGAAAATTCTGAGTAGTGTTGAAACACAGTTACTTAAAACTTAAATCAGAGTAGAACATTGTCAGACCATGCCAGAAATTGAGCCCCTGAGGTTGGAAGGCATTTGAAACATGACTGAGGAAGAGCTGCCTTCTCAAAGTAGGCTTGACCATAATAATGCAGATGGAGTAAATCCTTGGGGAGTAAAACCTTCTGGACCATAATTAACTGATGAGGCGCAACTCAAAATGAGACATAACAGCTGAAAATATCAACTAATTGGATCAAACTGGATGTCAGAAGAGATTCTGAATGTTGTTCTTAGTCATAGAGCAGTTAAGGCAAATGGAAGAAATGATAAAGTCAAAGAACTGAACAGAAAATTTCAAAGGGCAGCTTGAGAAGACAAAGTGAAATATTATAATGAAATGTGCAAAGATCTAGAGTTAGAAAAGAAAAAAAGAAGAATTCACTCAACATATATGAAATTGAAAGGACTCAAGAAAAAAATTCAAGCCTCAAGTTTCAGTAGTGAAATATTGTTTGAGTAAAATATTGAATGATACAGGAAGCATCAAAAGAAGATGGAAAGAATACATAGAGTCACCATACCAAAAAGAACTAGGATCATTCCACCATTTCAGGAGATAGCATCTGAACAAGAACCAATGGTGCTAAAGGGATAAGTTCAAGCTGTACTAAGGGCATCAGCCAAAAACAAGGCCCTGGGAATTGCTGGAATGCCAACTGAAATGTTTCAACAAGCTGATGAAGCACTGGAAGCACTCACTAGTCTATGCCAAGAAAATTGGAATACAGCTACGTGGTCAACTGACTGCAAAAGTTTTATATTAGTACCCATTCCAAAGAAAGGTGACCCAACAGAATGCTCAAACTATAGAACAATATCATTGATATCACATACAAGTAAAATGTTGCTGAAGATTATCCAACAACAGTGGCAGCAGTACATTGACGAGGAACTGCCAAAGGTCCAGGCCTAATTCAGTAGAGAACGTTAAACAAGAGAAACATTGCTGATGTCAAATGATCTTGGGTGAAAGCAGAGAATACTAGAAAGATGTTTACTTATGTTTTACTGGTTATGCCAAGAAATTCAACTGTGTGGATCATAACAAACTATAGATAACCTTGAGAAGAATGGAAATTCCAAATCACTACATTGTTCTTGTGTGGAACTTGTACATGGATCAAGAAGCAGTGGTGTGAACAGAACAAGGGAATGGTGCATGGTTAAAAATCAGGAAAGGTATGTGTCAGGGTTGTATCCTCTCACCATACTTATTCAACCTGTATGCTGAGCAAATAAACAGAGATGTTGGATTATATGAAGAAGAATGCAGTATCAGGATTGGGAAAAGATGTATTAACAACCTGTGATATACAGATGGCACCACCTTGCTTACTGAAAGTGAAGAGGACTTGAAGTACTTGGTGATGAAGATCAAAGACTGTAGCCTTAAATACGGATTGCAACTCAATGTAAAGAAAACAAAAATTGTCACAGCTGGACCAGTAATAGGTGACATCATGATAGATGGGGAAAAGACTGAAGTTGTCAAGGATTTCATATTGCTTGGATCCACAATCAATGCTCGTAGAAGCAGCAGTCAAGAAATCAAAAGCTATACAAGACCTCTTTAAAATGTAGAGAAGCAAGGATGTTACTTTGAAGACTAAGGTGGGCCCGGCCTAAGCGATGATATTTTCAATTGCCTCATATGCATGTGAAAGTTGGATATTGAATAAGGATGGTCACAGAAAAATCAATGCATTTGAACCTTGGTGTTGATGAAGAATAGTAAAAGTACCGCACACTGCCAAGCAACAAACAGGTCTGCCTTTAAGAATACTTCTTAAAAGCAAGGATGGCGAGACTTCAGCTCGGATGCTTTGGACGTGTTGTCAGGGGAGACCAGTCGCTGGACAAGGACATTGAGTTAGTTAATTGTGCCAGCCTGGCCGATAATCACATGTGGGGCTGGTTGAAAGGCGGAGGGATAAATGGGAGGTGAAGCCTCGCCTTTCTAGTTCTCGGGTCTCTTGTTTTGTGATGGTTGCACCGGGTGCAGCTGCCTTAGCAGTTCCCTGCTTCAGCTTGCAAGATTGACTTCCTACAAGACATCCCCAAGGAGAAGCTACATGGACCTATCCCGATGCAGCCCTGAGTGCTGGAGCAGCCGTGTGGAGACCCCTGCCAGTGCTGAGATGCTTGTTCGTTCACTGACTCAGCTTTCCTCCTGCAGTCGGCATTATTGCCTCTGTTTTGTGAGGTGAAGGACTTTGTGGACTGGTGTTGGGTTAATGGGTTAATGTTGGACTTGTGGGCTTGGGCAGCATTGGGTTGGGATGTTTTCGTGATGCACAATTTTCTTTACATAAAACTCTCTCTTATACATGAGTCACTGTGGATTTGTTTCTCCAAAGTACCTAGACTAATACAGACATCATGTGTGGTGAAACGGAAGGGCGGCAAAAAAGAAGAAGGCCCTCCATGAGAAGAATCCACACAGTGGCTACAGCGGTGGACTCGAGCAGAAGAACGACTGTGAGGCCGGTGCAGGACCAGGGGACGTTTTGTACTGTTGCGTATCGACAGGGTCACCATGAGTTAGAAGCAACTTCGCTGTGCCTACCAACAATGTTCCGGATTCTGAGTCCAGCTTTCGTTCCCATTCCATGACTTCACCCCCATACAGGAGTAAAGTATTTGTGGCTAGGTGAAAATGTGGCGATTTCTTCATAATGCAATCCGTCTAAATAAAAATCAGATTATTAAGTTAAAGGTACTTCCTGAGGAAGTATCCCTCCCCATCCCATTCCAATGGCAGGTCACTTTTTGGTGCCTCTTTTTTAGGACCCTCCCAAGGCAATGGAGTTGGCAATCAATGGTCAGTCAGTTTATCATGCCTTCAAAGGCAGAATAAACTATTTAACCAAAAAGCAGAAGTACTGGTGCATGCTGCAACATGGGCCTGGAAAATACTTTGCAAAATGAAATCTCAAACCCAGAAGGACAAATGATCTCACTCACATACACTATCTCGAAGAGGCAACCTCCAGAGGCAAACTTGGTTCCTCTCACCAGGACCTGAGGAAGGGGTGAATGCGGAGTTATTGCCTACTGGTACAGTTTTTATCTGGGGTGGTGAGGAAGCTGTCAAAAGAGTGGTGGCGGTTACACCACATCATGAATGCAATTAATAACACTAAGCTGTCCAGTTAAAATGTTAAATTCCCAAATGTGTTATTTTTTTAACGCAGAAGCAATTTGGGGTATAGAAGGTTTGTTATATTGTGTTAAAGAAGCTTTCCCTAAGTGGTCCCAAATTCAGAGACTGTTCAACTTAATTTATGCAGAAGCAAATTGAAGCTACTATAGGAGATTCTGATGACTCCCTTTATAAGGCCAGTCATCAGTTGCCCAAGCCGGAAAACAAAATCTTATGGGGTAATACGGCTTGCTGTCCAGCCTGACATGCCTTCCAAGATGCCCCCTCTCACTGGGGAAGACACAACCAGATCTGCGGTCAGTGCACTTGCCAAGAGTGGAGCTCCTTTGATGCCAAGTCCCAAAGCACGCAGCACTTCTCATTCACAGACCAAGTCATCGCAGGCTCTCCCAAACCAAGAGCATTTCTCCAAATTTGGGAATTCTCTCCAGAAAGACTTATTCCCTGTCCATGTGAGCCCATTGTGGCTTCATGTTACCGTCTCCTTAAGGCGCTCCTGCTTTCCAGACTAAAGGGAGCTAACCTTGGTGAAAACACCGCTCTTGCGCTGTTCTTTGCTTTCATTGCATTGCACTGTTCCCCTCAGCACTCAGAAAAGCCTTTGTTTGCCACCCAAGGAGCTAGTAGCTGTAATACTCACAGATACTGAAAATTATAAACCAGATTCTTTGCTCCCGGTTTTTTCTTTATCTGCCAGAAAGATCAAGACATTAGTTCAAATATAGAATTGAACCTTTTGGCCCACATATCTGCATCATGTTTCTAACATACATATCATCCCATACTAATTATTTTTTACTTATACTTAAGTATATTATTATATGGATTTGTGTATCCGATGCCCCCTAGGAGCTCTGGTTGTGCAGTTGGTTAAGGAGTGGGCTGCTCACCACAAGTCAGCAGTTCAAATCCACCAGCCCCTCCGCAGGAGGAAGAGAATGCTGTCTGCTCCCATAAAGATTAACAGTCTTGAAATCCCCATGGAGTAGTTCAGCTCTGTCCTCTAGGGTTGGATGTGTGGGAATCAACTCGAGGGCAGTGAGTTGTGTTTTGGTTATAGGCATCCTCAACTCTTGCAAAATCCACTAAGAAATAAAGGACAGATACATCGACATTCACAGACCCCCAAATCCCCACGCCAAGGTCACCTCGGCAGCCTAATTTCCTTACTGGGCGTCCACAGTCTTCCGAGGAGTGGAATCCTCTCTCCTTCAGGATTAGTCCCCATTCTTTGGATGGTGTGTCCCCCTCAAAACCACAGAGAAGGAATAGAGTCCTTAGGAACAAAGAGGTCCAGTACCTTGGTCCAGGTCACCTGTCCTAGCAGCCACCCTTGCAGGATTGTCACGGGTCTACTTGTTTCCAGCCCAGTGATCGTTTAACATTCCTCTGCTTCTTACACAATTCATAGTGTGGAAAACCCACAACTAAAGGAAAAATTTAAACTAACCATATCGTTTTAGGGTCCTGCTCTAACCTTATTTCCATCTTCTCCTATGTAGGGGATTTCCCCTTCCCTTATCTTTTTTCTGAACATGTTTACATTTTGCTACACATTTTTTTTCTCTTTTGTTTTCAATCCTTCACTAAAAATTTTAAAAGGCAATCACTCTGACTACTGCCATAGATGCTTAATAAATATTCGTTCCTGTCCCCTATACCAATGGCATGCCTTAACACAGATGTTTGACACAGATTATATGCTTTGCTCCACCTTCCTGTTCCCCAACCCCCAAGCTCTGTGCTTACTCCTTTCCACACTCTTTGAGCCTGTTGTTTCCAAACGAAACCACTAAGATAGAATAGATGCATGCCAATGTCATCCTAGTAAGACATTAGAAACAAAAAAGGTGTCAGTCAGCTGAACTGGGAAATTAGAAAGCATTGCCTGCTTCCAACCTCTCTTCCTGTCTTCGGCATATTGGATATTTGTACATTGATGACTTGTGGTAGACATCGGTGGCAACTTACCCAGCACTCACCCCTTCCTTATATCTATGACCCCTCCATTTTCATGAAGGGGGTCTATGTGGTTCTCAGGAAGCTGACTTTAATCTCTCACTCCAGGAAGGATCGCATGACTTAAGCTGAACCAATCAGCACATTCTGCCCATCTGGCCACACTGATTCCCCCTGGGTAATGTGGCCTCAGACAAGCCGATCAAGGAAATCTCAGAACTTTTGTCCACAAGGTTGAGTAGGGCATTTTTCCCAAAACAAGAAGTCTTAAGTCCCTTGAACCATGTTTCCCCCCTAAGGGAAACCAGGCAAAGGATGAAGCCAAAAATGTGAAAATTTAAACATTTTTAAGTGGAAGCAATACCTTGGTGAATCATGAATCTCAGGACTAGACCTGCCTAAGCTTAAAATGTTGAGTTATGTGAATTAATAGTTTTGTCTTTATTCAAGTTCATGTGTTTCTTTCAAGCTCACGTGTATCAGTTATCCTAGCTCAAAATTCATGTAAATTTTCTTGGTTTTGATTGATAAAAGTTGTGATTCACCTCTGTTACTCATTCTCTGCGCAATATCCTAAAGACCCCAAACAGATGGAGGTTATGGTGGAGTGTAGGCCTCTGTGCATGTGTTTCCCCAGATGATCAACACCAACCATTGTCATTACGAACATCATCACACTGGATGGAGCCATCATATGTAAATCAAACTCAGATGACCAAAGTTTACAGCAGCACTTGAAATTTAGTGTCTCAGAAACATTTCATTTCAGGCCCATAAAAGTTATGGTATGCTGATTAAATACTGACTGGAAGCTGAAAGAGTACTTACTTTCAGTTTATAGGGATCCAGTCTGCTGCCACCTAATTTTTCCCCCCAAACTATTGTGGCACACACACAACCAAATGCATGTAATTTGTGTGTTTTAAGGGGAGGATACTCTTTACTTTTTATAATGGTATTTTCTGCCAATAAGAAAACTCAAGGAAGAGGAAATGACAGTAAAAGAAACCATTTAACTGTGTCAAAGAAGGCATTTGTCATCTGGAGTTTTTTGCGTGTGTGTGTGTGTGTGTGTGTGTGTGTGTGTGTGTGTGTGTTATTTGGGTTTGGGTTTTGCGAGGGGAAAGAGAATTCCTTCTCAGTGGTACACAGTATTCAGATGAGAATGATCAGCTTTCCCTTGTGCATCTCGACCCTAGAGCATCTGAGTGTTAGGGACTTAGCACCTTCCCTCTTCCGCTCTGAGAAGACACAGCACAATGGTCCCCGGGATAGCGCAAAGCACAGAAACTGCCTGGGCAGGGGGACAAGCTGTGTCAATAACCCTTCGAGTGAGGCTGCTCTTTGCACGTATTGCAGAGATAGGACAGGGACCAAGATGGCAGGACAAGTGCAATGAATGGGTGAACAAATGTGCTTTAGGGCTAGAAGACTGAGAGTTTGGATGCTACAGAATCAGCATGGGTAAGGGATTTGAAATGAATTACTGTGGGTCACGTAGCTGTTTAACTGTACGTGGTTAGAAATGACCTTGATCAAGACCTGAACTCTGGGTTTCTGGATGACTTCATAAGCAATGCATACATCCCATGTTGATTTCTTTTCAATAGTTTAATACAAACATTTTCAAACATACAGAAAAGTTGAGAGAATTATGGGGTGGACATTATAAGTTTGCTATATGAATATTTGCTCTCAGTTGACTCTCCATTCATTCATCAGTCCACTGCACTTTGGGGCATTTCAATAAGTTGCTGAAAGCAGTCATGAGTCAGTGACTATGATCATGCTGACAATGATTATGGAATAACTTATTTCAAAATTGTGTGAACGGCACTGTTAGACTACTCAAGAGATAAATCTAGAGTAGGAATGGCTAAATTGTGATTGTTTAACTGAGAGGAAATGAAATGATTTCATAAACAGGGATTTGAACATGCGCATACACACACGTGCATACATCAGAGCAGTAATCAAGATTGGGTCTTCTTTTGTGCTAAGATCCCCAGGTAAAGAGTGCAAAGGGATCAAATTATCTTTCTGTAGGACTGAAAATAATTGTGCTGTTGTGTGACAGATAGTAAAAGCCACAGTGGGCTATTCAATCAATAGCTATAGAGTAGAACATTGGCTGGTTAATAAAAAAAAAAATTTTAAAGCTAGGGTCTCACCATTGATGGAATACCTTGATGATTTGTGATGAATGATAACAGTTTTTATATGATTTGTGATTTGTGTTAGAGGTGCAAGCCACAGAGTAAACCAATATCAACAAAAATAAGAACAGACGAACCGTAGGAAACGGAGAGCGGGAGCTAAAGTATGAACAAAAATCATTTCAGGAGAAGATACCATGACAAGCAATATCCCTACTATCACACACAAGTAAAATGTTACTGAAAGTAATTCAAAAGTGATTTCAACAGTACATTAACAGCTACCTGTCAGAAATTCAAGCTAGATGCAGAAGATTTGGAACAAGGGATATAATTGCTGATGTCAGATGAATGGATCTGAGATGAAGACAGAGAATAAATAGCAAAAAGACATTTGTGTTTTATTAGACTGCATGCATCATAACATTATTGATAATGTTCATTGTGAAGAATGGTAATTCCAGAACACTTAATTGTATACATGTGGAACCTGTACATAGACCAAGAGGCAGTCTTCCAAACAGAACAAGGAGTACTGCATAGTTTAAAATCAGGAAGAGTAGTCTGATCAGAGCACAGGGGAGCAAATGAAGGGGGAGGAAGAGGGAGTGGAGCACATCCTGACCTACCAAGCCTGGAGGACAACATCTCCACTCAGAACAGCCAATGCACAGAGCGGACCATATGGCTGGCCCTACTATGAGACATGACGTCCCTCACTGACCCATCACCCTATGGGGAACAGCACTGGAGACACAGTGTCTGGATTGGCCCAGTCTGACCCCACCACACCAAGGCAAAATACTAAGGGTGTGCAGCAGAGCAGTGGGGGGAGCAGAGCAGGGAGGTCCTGGGGGAGTGCCAAGGATAGACGTTGGGGCCAGGGTGTGGTACTCCATCAGACTCCACTGGAGGACACTCCTAGAGGTCAACAAACAGACCTTGAGCTATTTACAGGTTTTTCTTTTATTTTTATTTTTTATCTATTTATTTTTTGTCATTGGTTTTATTTTTGTCATTGTTTTGCTTTCTTGTGTCACTTTGTTTTGCTATGTCTTGTGGGTTTTTTTGTGCATATTATTATCTCTGCAGGTCTATCTAGATAAGATAGACTGGATGAACAGTCTAGAGGAGAAAATAATGGGACCGATGGTTCTGGGTGGACATGGAAGAGGGGGAGATGGGGGAAAAGAGGTCATGTTGACCAACTCGGGGGCAAGGGAACAACAAGAGATCCAAAATCAGTGGCAAGGAGGGTGTGAGAGACCTGGTAGGGATTGATCAAGGGCAATGTAACCGAGAGAAATTACTGAAACCCAAATGCAGGCTGAGAATAATAGTGGGACAAGAGGAAAGTATAAGCAAATTGAGGAAAGAAATAGGAAGCAAAGGGCATTTATAGAGGTCTAAATACAGGCATGTACATATGTAAATATAGATCTATGTGAATATATTTATAGGTTTAGTATTAAGGCAGCAGATGGACATTGGGCCT
>NW_022103913.1:10066544-10067931 GCF_000313985.2 Echinops telfairi
ATCTCAGCGCTGGCAGGGGTCTCCACACGACTGCTCCAGCACCCAGGGCTGCATCAGGGTAGGTCCATGTGGCTTCTCCTTGGGGATGTCTTGCACAAAGTGAGCCTTGCCAGCTGAAGCAGAGAACTGGCTAAGGCAGCTGCACCCTGGTCCGACCATCATAAAGCAAGAGACCCTAGAACTCAAAAGGCGAGCCTCATTGAGCCATTTATCTCTCTGCCCTTCAATTAACCCCACATGTGTCTATCGGCCAGGTTGGCACTAACTAACTCAATCCACCCCTTGCCAACTTGGCACCTGTACATCATTCTTTAGCCTCACAATTGCAATTAAGCAACACCTACACCTTAATCCTATAATCCTGTGAGTATGTTACGCCACCTATGAAAGTTTGTAAGCCAACCACTTCATGCATTTATCCCCCCAATTTTGGGTATCCAATTTATATATTGCCCACTTATATCAACCCAGTGCTCTGAGGAGACAATCCAATTGGAACCTTGGGAAGTCTGCATCCATAAGCAAAGTCAAATCCGGACAGGCCATCCATAAAGTCAGCAACAATATACACCAGTTCACAGGGTCAAAAATCTCCAACTGGTCTGGTTCTGGTCAACTCAATGTGAGCTGCCTCACTCAGCCTCCACAGGGTGCCCATTGGTCGCCTTGCCTTTAGACCATGGGCTCTCACCAATACTCAACAAGTCTAGCCCCCTTATGCTAGGTCATGAACTTTAGACCAGTCAACCCACTCTTGTCTTCTACTCTTTTTCCTGTAAACCAAGTCCACAGGTGTCAGTGGCCAAACTCAATCCATCTCTTTATTGCTGCATTTCTCCTGCTTCCACTCAACAAGTAGATCCAGGTGGTCACCTAACAAGCATTTCAGCCTGCTCTCAGGCTCCCTTTAACATTCAGTCCTAGAGGGGAGTTTTCTACATGGTTCCAGATTTTTTTCCAGCTTCTGACAAAGACCATTGGTTCCTGAGTACTACTCCAAAGCACTGGGTGGGGCCTATCTTTTCTAAAGACTAAATTTTAATGACTGAAAATCAGTGGGCTTAAAAGCTTTTTATTTCCATTATTTTCCCCAGAAAACCACCGAGTAAACAGTGTGGCTTTATCTGACCTCTGACTAGACAAAGAAAAACTACCATGAGGGAGAGGTCAAACAAACATCTACTCTCCATCTTATGATTTGCTTCTCCAGTACCCCCACTCCCAAGGTACCATAATGTATTAGTCTAGGTACTTTAGAGAAACAAATCCACAGAAACACATGTATAAGAGAGTTTTATATAGAGGTTAAGTGCGCATCAAGAAAACATCCAAACCCAGTGCTGCCCAAGCCCACCAGCCAACATTAATCCATGTGTCCGACACCAAT
>NW_022103913.1:10068954-10070617 GCF_000313985.2 Echinops telfairi
CCCTCAAGCGGGCCTCTCTAGGTAGAGGTTACAGCATCCCCAGAAATTTACCGTAGAGCTGACAAAGAGCATTTCATCCCCAACCAGTCCAGGAAAAAAAATCCCCACATCTGATCCCTTAGACCAGCTGGGTTTACATGCTCATCCCTCACTGAGAGCGGTCTATCGGTAAGAACTGGACCAAGTGAACACCAAGCAACTGGGGCATGGGACTGACCACATGACTCGAGTGCTGGGGGAGAGGTTTCCCTAAGAAAAAAAAGAAGAGTTATTAGTAGAGTAAGGGAAAATTAGCTGGAGGTAGGCAAAGACAAGGGATGTCCAAGGGGCTTCTAAAAACTCAAGTTTTGAAACAGTGAAAGCAAATACTAAGAAACAAATAGACATCACAATTGCATCTACTCCGATTAAAGTGGAGAAGCAGAATCTGGTTCCCCAGGTCTCTCTGATGAGAACCTCTGTCTCTGAAACTTCTTCTCCCTGTCCTTTTACCTGCAAGCCCTATCACTATGGCTGCTCTCCAGAGCAAAACAGTGCAGAGAAAGATGGAATGGAATGTTCACCCATGAAGTCTGCTGTATTGACACACCCTAGCTCTCTCTACAAATTGAGGAAGATCTGGCAGCAGACTATACTTGAAGGACTGCTAGTCTCTCACAACTCTCTCTCAGGGACGTGAGTTGCACTGAGCCATTTGTAGTGCTTTATAATTTAAGTGTTTGCTTCTTGTATTACATATTTATCTGTATATGATTTAACAGTTTATTTCTTGTTATATATCTAATTATCTTTATAAATAAATATATTAAATTATCAGCAATTTGGTTTTATCTCTCTAGAGAACCCTGTCTAACACACCCCAGAAATGGACAAGGTCAGGGCCAGGGCCACAAGATACACATCCTGAGTTTAAGTGTCAAGCTCTTTCCTTTACCCAGCATACTTCGGTGGCACTGCACGTTTCCAGGGATGTTCATTCCCCATGAGAAACATTGGAGTCTTCCTAGTGATGGGGGGCATTGATGAACCCTCCATATGACCCTCATTCTGCATCACTAGGGCCGGTCACCCAGAACCATAACATTCCCCAGACCAGACCAGACAGAATATTTGCTGTTGTTGTTCTCACTCATAGTAGACGCTTGTGCAACTGAATAAAACACTTCTGGTCCAGAACTATCCTCACCATCATGGCTATGTCTGCAACCATTGTTGCAGCTATGGTATGGTTTTATCCTCTTGAGTGTCTTCCTATTTATCATTAACCTTCTACTTTGCCAATCATGATGTCCTTCCCCAGGGACTAGTCTCTCCTCTTAAGTCTCACCACCCTCTCTTCTAAGGAGCATTCTGGCAATATCGCTTCTAAGACAGATTTTTCCATTCTTCTGGCAGTCCGTGACCTATTCAGTAGTTTTCATCAACACCATAATTCACATGCATCAATTCTTCTTCTGTCTTCCTTGCTCATCCATTCTCACACTCATATGAGGCCACTGAAATTACCATGGCTTGGTTCAGACACACCTTAGTTCTCAGAATGACTTTTTGCTTTTAACAGTTTGAAGAGATCCTTTGATGAAAAATTGCCCAGTAAAAAGTGTTATTTGTAGAAGGCAAATGTTTTGAGAATGATGATGGCAACAAATGTACAAATGTGCTT
>NW_022103913.1:10081699-10089407 GCF_000313985.2 Echinops telfairi
AAAAAGCAAACACTGGCAGTAACCAAAACAAAAGTGCATGCTTGTAGCACATGCAGACAAAACCATGTGATTCAAAGAATCACTGTCATTGAGTAGTAATTACAGCTCTGACATGAGTGCATTAGAAGATTTTAAAAAGTCTCAGCCTAAAGTTTTAGTCGTTTAGGCCTATTGACACACAGATGGGTTGCTATGAGTCCAAATCAACTCACTGGCAGTACGTGTGGTTGTTTTAGTTTGACGCTAGGCTTACAAAAAATGTTCTTGTTAGAACTAACAATAATCTATTCCTGCTGAAACGCGGCACAAAACTTTTATAGGCACTCACTTTGGTGTCACCTCCTCTGACATCATCACCAGCTGCACCTCCTGCACCCCGAAATGATACCATTGCTCAATACCTCCTCTTTTTTTTTTATTTTTTAACCAACACCTGAGCGCTAGAGCGGCAGTAAAAGCTGCCAGTTAGGAAATAGGGCAGCAGCTTAGTAAAGTGTTTGTATCGTGTTGGATACATTGTAAGCTCTCAAAGTTATTACTACTGAGAGTCAGGACCGTAAACATCTTTAAATATTGTCTTAGGTCAGGGTCCCCATAGGCAAGTGCACAAAGGTTTGAGTGGAAGCAGTTTATTTGGGAAGCAATCCCGGGAAGCAGGTAGAAGGCAATGAAGCAATCCAGGGAGGGAAGGAAGCCAACATAGGGTATATTGGTATGAAAGTTACCAGAATGGTATATGAGGAAATGGTGTGCAGAACACTTCAAAGATGCTCTACCCAGTGGGCAAGGAGGTAGAGTATTTATTACCAATTGCCATTCACCGTTGGTTGAAGGCTGCTTTCCGGTGTTAACTCTCCAGTACTTCTGGTGAGCCCAGCCACAGACTAAGCCCTTCCTGGGTTCATGAGTTGAGTGCTGACAGCAGTAATTAAATACTCTAGGGACGTGCTCTTCCTATGGCAGGTAGATGAGTTGTCTTACTCAGCACCAGTTCATGAGGCTGCATCAAGTCTGCTGTGGAAGTTACAAAACTGTACCTCATTCACAGATCTCCAAGAGCTACTTCCAGCCACTGGATGAGATACAAGCCAAGACATTCCCAGGAGACATGAGAGCACACACTTTTGTCCAAAAGGCTCCCTCCAATACCTGGTGTACACAATAGAAACAACTGGTTGTCCGGAAATGAAAGAAAGGCCAATTGTAGCTCCCGGTCTCCTTGATAGTCTCGCTGAACTTTCCTTCATTGTAAGGCAGTCGAGGATGCTTCACCAAACTTTCCTTCTCTTTGTGTCTGCTGGCTCTTCCAGGCCTTCCCAGCTCTCTACCCGTGTTCTCTCACACAGGGGTTTCCCCTTAACTAAAATCCTGTCTGGGAGTCTGCTCCTCAGTATATCAGCACTAACACACCCACCAATATCCTCAGCCACAGGCACTGGAGCTCAACGAGAATATCAGGAAAGCCACTGCAAACTAGAGAAATCTCGTGATTCATGAAATTATGTTCACACACACACACACAACAAGAAATAACATTCCAATGGTTAAGAGAGACTCCCTATGTTAGTCTAGGTACTTTAGAGAAACAAATCCACAGAAACTCGTGCATAAGAGAAAGGTTTATATAAAGGGTAAGTGCACATCAAGAAAACATCCCAACCCAGTGCTGTCCAAACCCACAAGTCCAACATTAACCCATATGTCTGACACCAATCCACAAAGTCCTCCTCCATCTCACAAAACACAGGCAATGATGCCCACTACAAGAGGAAAGCTGAATCAGTGAGAGTGTAAGCATCTCAGCACTGGCAGGGGTCTCCACACGGCTGCTCCAGCACCCAGGCCTGCATGGGGTAGGTCCATGCGGCTTCTCCTTGGGGATGTCTTGCAGGAATTGAACCTTGCCAGCCAAAGCAGGGAACTGGCTAAGGCAGTTGCACCCTGGTCTGACCATCACAAAGCAAGAGACCTGAGAACTAGGAAGGTGAGGCTCACTGAGCCATTTATCTCTCCTCCCTTCAATTAACCCCACATGTGTTTATCAGCCAGGTTGGCACAATAACTACCTCACTCCCTTACTACAGGAAGTTACTTCCTTCCCCCAAGTCCAAATGTTCTGCGTTACCTCATTGACTTCTCCAGACCAGGGCCCCCACACACATACATACTACTCCCATAGCCATTCTTTCTACCCACACAGAGCAAACATTGGCTGAGCCTTTGGCCAAGGTCAAAAATGCTTGGTAATAACTTTTAGTAGCAGCCTTGAAAAAGAAAAATAATAATAATTGGTGGAAGTACATATAAAATCAAATTCTGCATAGCAAAAGTTTGATGATTTGATTAATTGGTCATACAATCGGGCAGACCCTGGGACAAGCCTGGGTTTTAAAATGTTTGCAGTGCGTCATCCAACACCAATTAAGCCTTTACTTCCTAGGAAATACCAGCTATCTGTCATGCCGGCCCAGATCACGTAGTCAATTAAAGGCACTAGAAAGGAAATTCTGTTTCCTGAGTTGAAATAGTTACTAATTGTAGAAGGGACTCCTTTGCTTATGAATAAAAGCTTGCAATTTGCATGGAAATTTGGGGGGTCGTTTTTACCCCATCAAGTATCACAAATATCTATGCTACCATGACTGTAAGCTGTTTGAATAAGGGAGAATTTGTTTTGGTGAGCGATCAGCCAGCTCAGTTTCTGCAGCTTTGATATGATAAGTAAATACCTTGCCAAAACGAGCCCTCAAATACCTGGTGTATGAATTAAGTAGAAACAGCAATTGTCCTAAAATGAAAGGAAAGCCAAATTCCAATTCTCCTGCACATGGCATTGAATCTTTGAGGACTCCTAATTGAATGCTTCTTTTTCTTTCTCTTCCATTTCTCTGTCCTGTGGGAGGCCCCTCCGCCTCCCATCCCACACCTGCACTTTCTTGCACGTTTTCTGTGTCCAGTGCACAGTGTTTTGTGTGCACACTTCTTGCTGCTGGGACACACAGGTGAATCCAAAATAAGCCCTGCCTTTGGGGCAGGGGACTTACAGGTGTTCCTGCGGAATGTGGTTTGCGCTAGTCATGGACTCTGCTGCTCTCTCATTTCCCATATCTGGTTGCAGGACTGTTTTCTTCCGGTCAGCGTTTGACGCCAGCTGCCTGATAGCAAAGATGCAGATCACCCAAAACAAGAGACCCAGCACTGGTATCTGGCGTTTCCTTAAACAGGTGATGTCAGCAGATTAATGAAGAATGAAGTTACAGCCCCACCTAAAATCTAGAAGGAAATATGCAGAAATGACCAAAGCTATATTATCAATAGGCAAGAGCTTATTCCTTATCAAGTAGCAGGCATTGTGCTGAGCAATAGTCTCATTTCATCTTTACACTACTCCTAGGAGGCTAAGATACTTGCCCAAGGTTATATTTACCTATGTAGTTAACATCTCCAGTTTGCTTGTTTAATCCTTTGTGTAGAGCCAGCTTTTCACCTGCTATCACTTTACTTCTGCTTAAAGAACTTCCACTAATATTTCTTATAGTGTAAGTTGGCTGGTGATTAATTGATTCAACTTTGTTCATGTCTGAAAAAGGCAATTTTCTTTTCTTTTTTTAATATGTTTTCTGGGTAAGGAATTGTAGGTTAACGGCTTCCTTCCCCCTCCTCCCCCCTTCTGCCCCTTTACATATATTAGAGATGTTACCTTTCCCATATTACAGATCAGGAAAGTGAGGCTCAAAAAGGAGTTCTACAGAAAGACCATAACCTCATATCTTAAGGCAAATAAGAAAGATCTGTGCTGAAGATCATTTTTGTGTAAAAATTGCTTCAAGAATCCAATCGTTCTCTGTATATTCTCAAAATGCATCTTAACGTCTCATAGATATAATCCAAGATGTGGGCAAATGTTCTTAAAAGCGCCTTTTAATCATGGCACAGGAGCTAGAAACCATGTCAATGTCTCTAGCAGGTTGCTACAATGACATTTTCCTATCCCTATTTTGTCGGAGACCACAAGATAACAGATGCCCGGTCCCCAAATGAGATATGAGACCGTGGTGTGAGGTTTACTAATGGATTAGAAAAGCAGTTATAAAAATGTTCATCCCTCACCCATTTGAGTGCCAGATGTTGGAGAACAGAGGGTTTGGGGCAAGAATTATCTGGATACTGTGAGGGGAAGCAATCTCTGCTATATAGTAACTACTCAGCATTATTTTTGTAATGAAAGCTATGTTTATGAATGTTGCCATTCATCTGGAAACAAGAGGGAACCTACATAGAGCTAGCAAAAGACATCCTATCTTGAGCACACATGGAGATAATTGAGAAGGCCCACTTTGAGCACCACACCAGTCCACAGGTTATAAAATTTCCATTCACTAGGTACCATGCATTGTGCCAAATGCTTTTCAATACACTCTCCCAACTTCCTCCTCTAAGCACCCTGATACAAATGTGAAAAGTAAGCAGCTGCACAATCTGCGTGGCAGCGAAGGCCGTGCGCATGTCCTCCGCCACAGCGTCTCTAGTCTACCACCACATCAAAGATGAAGGGATGTTGTTTTCTTCTGCCTCCCTCGGGCCCAGGGCACTTAGGTAGGGGACTCATCTTTTGCTGCTCCTAGTTTGCTCTGCATAAAGAAACAACTCTGATCTCACTGCATAAGCTCCTGGAAAATCCCATTCCAGACTTGCTCCTTGATCTGTGTCCACCTTACACCCTGGGCAAGGAAGTATGCTAGAGCCAGTAAATGGGCTGACAAGAACTGATGTTTTACTCTGCCCAAATCTTCTTTCAGCATTGTCTCAATAGCCCATTGCCATCTATTCCCAACTGTCTACCCTATCAGACAAAGTAGAACTGCCCCGGAAGGCTTTCAGGGCTGTGATATCTATGGGAGGGGTGCTGTCACGCTCCCTTGGCTGCTCCCGTGGTCCATACACAAATAGGTAGCTACTATGCCACCAGGACGCCTTTCATTTCACAGTATTTGCTCAAATATTCTAGGAGTCTTTACACCACAGAAATCGGCAAATGCTACAAATCAGCACACACACCCCACCCCAACAACCCACAGATTTCTAGTTCTTAAGCATTTGACAGCAAATCACTGTTTTTGAGTGATAAAATATAAAATATTACCATTCTGAGACAATGTTCTTTTCAATGAGTAAACATTTGTATACTGCTATGAAAACTAGAAACATGTTGGGTGGATTTATATGCTGCCTTTGGGAGTCCAACCTTTGAATTGCCTTGCTTTAAGTATTACAGCTGTCATCTTGAAATTTTTCATTTACAATATAACCCTTAATCTACCTATAAACTATGATTCACATAATGAATCCAGGTATTTCACTCAGTGCTAAAATCCAAAAGCAATTAGCCTTTTTGTTAATTTCATGTGGGAGTTAGACGAAAAGCTAAATGAACACACACACAAAACAGAGCTAGGCAATGGTCCAAATGTCTGAATGATGTACTAATTAAATGGTATAACTACACTGCTGTCTTTATACACACACTTTATTGCCGGTTGGGGAATCATCCCTGGGCCTTCTAAGTCAGCCTTTGGGACATCACCTCTTTAAAACAAGAGAAACAGTACAGGGCAAAGCTTTGTAAGGAAGGCGCACTTACACATTCAGAAAGAAGATAAAACTTTGGATGAGATTTGGGAAAACCCGGTTACACTTTCCCCACGATGATCTTCATCAGAGATATAAATAAAAAATCTTGTTATATATGTATGCACTAAATCATGTAAAACAGGGGAAAGATCCTAGGGATAATTTAAAACAGTTTTCAGACCTGGTCTGAGCCCTCTAAACGTTCACAGATCACTACAGCCTGCAGAGAGGTGAATGTGTCTAAGGATCATGTCCCTACAGGTGATGCAGTCTGAAAAAGGAGAAAAGAGAGGTTCGTGACAAGCCCAGAGAGGGATAGTCAAGACTGCCCGGTAGGGTCGCCGAAGGCTCCCCAGGGAAGAATGTACTTGAAAGAGTTTCTCTCTCGTGTCTTCCACTCTATTTCATGAAGCGTTAATGAAACATGCCTTGTTGAAATAGCCTGACTGCAAAATCCATGCTGGCTGCCATAGGGGGGCCCGAGAAAGACTAGGAGTGGTAATGCTGGGCCATAGGCAGTGAAGGCTTACCGGGTGCTAGATGCTGGTCCCACATGGTCACATGTCCTGACTTAATTTAGTCCTCACAGCACCACCGGGAGCTAAAGATTATGACCATCTCCATTTCAGGGGCGGGCAAACTAACCCTGACCCAGTGATGGAGTTGGGATTTGAATCCAGGAGTCAGGTGCTCTCATTATGCATTGTTCCTCCGGGGTGTAAATATATAATCACAGATCTCACCCCATTTAACAGAACATACTCTCCATACACGTAGTTTCTGTAAGGACACGGTATGGCATTGCATACGGAGGAGTATCACATACATCTAGCATATGCGCCTTAGAGTCAGTCTTGAGCCCTGCTCTTGGCCACAGCCAGGCCAGGATATGACCTCAAGACAAGGTCCTTTTCAACCTTGGCTGTCATCACTGCCAATCTCAGATCACAAAATATAAGCCCCCAGGAGGCACATACAGTTTCCCTGATCATCAAGCACTACTTGATATCCCAATAAAAAACAAGTTGTTTCTACTCCTGACATGGTTCAACACGACCATCACTGCCCATGCCCTGCCCCTACCATGGCTCCTTACCTTCTGTTTGACTCCCCTCCCTCCAGAACTTCCTTCCTGACCCTCACACACTGGGGAGACTCCCTGATCGGGCCCCTAGAGGACTGGTCACTCATCCCTGGGTAGCAGTCAGCATGTATCAGACCCTAAGTGTAACTGCCTAGTAGTGTCGCTCACTGGGCCTATGGTTACTAAAAAGGCTAGCCTCAGAATCAACTGAGATTTTATTTTAATGGATATTTATCACCCACGTCTACCCCAAGAGGCTCTGATTCAGAATATCTGAACTGTGGCCCAGAACACAGGCTACAAAGTGTCTGGGATTATGCATTCTTTTAAAGGCCAGGGTGGTGCTCCGCACACACAATTCAATGCCCAGATCCAAGCACAGGTCCAACCAGGAGTGAAAATCATTGTTAGCTGATTTACCAAATGATTGACTGAAGTTAATTAACCTCCTACATCTTCCATTTTTATCTGTAAAATAGTATTTCATCTGAAAATTGACATCCCTCTGGGTGATTCTTGTGGGCTACCTACAAGCAAGAAAAGATTAAGGAAAGATCCGTATGCTGCAATAAGTAAATTCCTGATCCTGGCATTAATGAACCTCCTCATTATCCATACGGTAAAAACTCTCTGTAATAAGACATCATATAAAATGAAGTGTGTTTCAATTTAAAAAGATAGTCAGTCCTTTGTAAGCGGAATCTGCATCTAATAGTTCAACACTAAATGTGATAAATTTCAATTTAGCTAGTAAATCTGTTGTCATTGAGTTTTGTACTCACCATGTATGGACCATTCCTTGTTTATAATGTGCCCCCAATGCAGCTTCACTTTCCAAATACCTTTATGCAGAATCCAGGGAATCCAGGGTGGATGAACCCTACAGAGAGTTTTTCCCGTATGGATAAAACCAGTGGTGTGAGTTTTTACCGTATGGATAGGACCAGTGGTGTGAGTGGCGTAACAGGGAGGGTAAAGGGAGAATGGATAGGA
>NW_022103913.1:10089960-10101574 GCF_000313985.2 Echinops telfairi
CACCGAGGACACCTCCGTGGAGAGACTCAAGGAACGCTGCCTCAAGCACCGTGCGCCGGGGAGCCTCGAGGACCGCAAGAGCGTGGCGCACCACAGGCTCCTGCGCCGTGGCCTCGAGAGGGTGCTGAGCGATGCCAAGACCATCTCGGAAGAGAACGTCCGTGAGAAAGATGTCTTATTACTGATCAAGAGGCGGACCCCGGCCCCACTCCCTAAGATGCCCGATGTCTCCACAGACGAGAAGGACAAGGCAGGCCAGACGGCCCCGGACAGGGATGCCATCTTCCGAGCCACGGCCAACCTGCCCTCCCTCAACCTGGACCGGGCCGCAGGGCCCACCAGCACGCGCGATTTCCAGACGGAGCTCCGCAAGAGCCTGGTGTCGCTCGTCCAGGTGGTCCAGAAGCTGCTGGCGCTGAGCCCGGGCGCCGTGGAGCTGTTTAAGAAGGCCAACGCCCTGCTGGACGAGGAGGAGGAGGAGGACCCCGTGCTGCTGCAGATCTCACGCATCTTCCAGACCCTGAACCGCTCGTAGCTGCCGCCACCGCCGCCCCCCTGCCAGGGGCTCCAGCCGGCCAGCAGGCCACCGGTGCCTTCTGCCTCGCCCGATGGCGCTTTTGCACCTGCTTTTAATTCTGCTCCATACCGGCCTGTGATGGAGTGGGCACGTTGCCTGGGGCGCCCGGCCCTGTTGGCAGGGGGCTGCTGTCCACCGGGAAGTGGGAGGGGGCTTTGGGAGCCTCCCTGGTCCCCACTGTAGGATCCGGTCCTTCTGTTTGGAAGGAGGCATGTTTCAGCGAAATGTTCTTCCAGCAGACGCGTTCAGTGGGTGGGGGCGGGCTGTTTCAAAGCTGTTTTTCTGTATTAAACACCCTTTTCCTACAAAAAAAATATATATACATATATATATGTCATCATCCTTGATTGATCCAAGGGTTTTTTAACATGATATATACCCAGAAGATTTTATTTCAAGTCTATGAGAGCACATAAATCTTTGTCCTTCCCACTTAACCACCTCTTTGTCATCCTTCAGCACCCACTCATTTAAGAAGGAGCTTCATCTCTTCATGGGGTCCACGAATCTCACCAGTTCCTCTAAATTCACCCAACATCTCACCTTGGGGAGCCAAGCCACAGCTGTTGCAGTTCATGGCATTTAATACATTCCCTGAGAAGAGCAAGAGTTGGGACAGTCTCTCTGCTCCACGTCGTCAGGAAAAAGATTCCAGGAGCAGTTTTCACTCTCCCAGGAAAGCCCTGGCCTGCCAGTTATAATTTTTTCCCATCGGGCAGCCTACTTGCTAGGTTGCCCTCTAGAGCACCAGACTTTCTGGTCAGCCCTAGCCTGATGTGGTCTGAATGTTAGGAGATAAATTTTTTTTCCTTTAAGGAAACATGTATCAAGATAAGGGAATCTGAAATACAGAAAGAGAAGTGGTAACTGGGTGGACAACTTAAGAAAACTAGATTGAGTAAATATATTCAAAAAGAACATTGAAAACGTTTATTAACTCTGAAGAAAATATTCACCTTCACTGAATACATTTAAAAAATAAAACTCAAAAAAGGTTTTAGACAAATCAATTGGTTTTATAAATTCAGCACGTTGGGTTTGAGCAAATTGGAGTCCTTCCTTCTTTGTGTGTAATTAAAGAGCTCATTCTTGAAGATCGTCCTAGCGACGTGTAGGACGGGCTAGACCTTCCCCTGTGAGCTCCCGAGACTGTAACTCTTCACAGGAGCAGAGAGCTCCATCCTTCTTCCTCCGAGCAGCTGGTGGTTCCCAAGAGCTGACCTCGTAGAGCACAGCCCAACTGGCGATCACGACCCGACCCAGGAGTCACTCTAGGATCGCTGTGAGTGGGCATCGACTCCCTGCCAGTGAATTTGGTTTGGGGGCATTCTTGAAATTTTTCCCAAATAAGCAAAGTGTTCTCCAAGACAGAGCTGATGTCTCCACCTGTAGAACAGATATGCACACGTTCCTGCAGAAATCTAGAGGGCCGCTGTGGCTCCGAGGCCGGCGCTCTGGGAGAGGTGGGTATTTTTAGGTGAATCTTCACGTGCACACAGATTAACAAAGGCAAAGGGAAGTGGGACAGAGATAGGGAGCACTTTCAGAGAAAGGACTACAGCCTATGCTTCCTATGCAGCCTATGACACAGGGCCCACAACACAAGAGCTCCCAGATACAAGTTGATTGAATAAATAAATAACAGAAACAATCTGCTTGTCTCACAAAGGTGCTCAGTAATGTTTTCTGATGAGGTTTTCCGGCTAGTGTAAAGGAACAAGGAATGGTGTGGTCTGTCTGCAGCAGAAAGAACACTGGCCTGACTGCAGTGGAAGCAATGTGTGGAACAGGGAGGAACAAGAGGTGCACAGGTGAACTTAATCCTACCAGTTAGGAACCTGATAGAGCAAGAGAAAAAGAAGCCAGTCCTCCGGAGTGGGTGGAGGAAGAGGCTGCGGAGAATGCTCTACGTCACTTGAGAATCTCCCTAGCGTAGAGGTTCTGATGAAGTAGGTCTAGGTTGTGGACTTGGCGTTCTGTATTTCTAAAAGCTTCTCATGGACCGCTATTGCTGCTGAGTCAAACTTTGAGTGGAGAGCAGGGTTAGGAAGGTCCAGTCCACGGGCCTTATAAGGCACACACAGTTATCAATACCAGCCACTACCGTATGACTCACCAGAGAGAAGCCGTTCTAGCCATCACATGAGAAGTGAGTTCAACAAAACGAATGTTTAACCAATACGGCCCATGAATGATGTTATAAATATCCAAATGACCCTTGGTAGAAAAAAATGTTTCCCCATGCCTGCTACAGAGTTGTGTAGACTTTAGAGATCTGCAAACCCTCTAAATTCTATATACGTGTGCATGTCTCTGTGGCAAGGATCACCATATTTGTTCACACACACACACACACACACACAGTTATCAAGTACTAGGAAGAATGTAACCATGGGGTTAGGCTACAGCTGCAAGTGGAGGTCTCTCTGAGGCTCTGACGCTAGAGAAGAAGCCTGAAACAGAGGCTTCCTCAAAGCCAACACTGTCAGCCTCCAGAACTGAATTAAGGAATTCCTGTTGTTAAAGCCAAAAAGTAGAATCTGAGAAAAGAAACAAAGAATAATAAGAGAATTCATTGGTGATATTTAAAACCAAAGTTTCCAGCCATAGCTACAATTTGTCAAGGTTACACCTCCCACTGAACATCTGCTTCCTTTCTTGACCCCGGCATCGCCTTGTTCCTGATCAGATAGATCCCCTTCTCGGGGGCTCGGGCTTGTCCTTTCCCTTTCGGCTGCAGGAAGACACATCCTTTCTGGACCTCCACCCAGATGAGCCAGTCCATTTCCTCTTAGGCTAGAAGATGCCAGAACTAAAGTGTCTGACTTTTAGTCATTAAAGTCTGAGAGTGATGACGGCAACAAATGTACAGATGTGCTTGACACAATGGATGGATGGATGGATTGTGATAAGAGTTGTACGAGCCCCAATAAAATGATTTTTTTTTTAATCTAGGTTCTGTCTCTGGCACCCTTTCTGTCTTCAGCTTGGGCCATGGCATTCTTGTCCTTCCGCAGCTCTGAGAGTGGCTGCTCCCCTCCTTGGATAAAGTGTTCTGTCCTTGGGACTAGTTCCCGGGTTTTACCTGGATGCCAAGGTCATTGGCAGTCAAGATTCAGATGACTCGTTGTTTCCAAGTGTTACCTCTGCCTCTGCAGTATTATCTCTGCTCTACTCACGTGTGTGTTCTTAGGAACCCGGTCCCTGGCATCTGGAACCATCGTGGTCACGGTTACCATCCCACTTCTCATCTTCTGCTGAGGTCGAAGAGAAGGCAGCGTAGTTTCGCGAGCACCCACCATGGGCTCACACACATTTTCCCATGCAGTTCACACGTGCACTTAAACTCTCAAAGTGAGAATGGATATCATGATGCCATTGGGTCCACCACCCAGATTCGGACATGACCGCACAGCGCTCACAAGGAACAGAACCAAGATTCGTACCTAGCTCGGCCTCCAACACCCATGCTCTTCACAACATTGTCGGCTGCCCACCTCCAGCTGGGCTACAGTTACAGAAAACAAACCCGTCCTCAGGGACAGTTACAGAAAACAAAACCCCACGGGGGCCCCATGGGACAGAGTAAAACTGCCACCTCTTTCTATCACAGAGCAGCTGGTGAGTTCAGACTGTCGCCCTTTGGGCTAGGAATCTAGTCTAAACATGGCACCACCACCCCCATGTCTTAAAACAGTTCAATCGGGGAAATAAAGCCAGTCAGACTCAATTCTGTTGTTCTATGCCATGTTTCCTTTAAGACAAATGTTTTGGCGTCGTGCAAACACAAACACCATCTGTCTGCTCTCTGTCTGAGCCGCTTACTCTATCTGATGGGAAATAACCACACCAGCTATTCAATAGACGAAACAACCAAGGTAGCACCCCCCACCCACCCCCACCCCAGCTTGCTTTGGACACACAATCATAGCTTCAGCTTTTCCACAATCATCCCCAACTCTGAATTTGCTACACCCCAGGGTATTTTCAGTCAGTGTAAGGGATTTCCAGAGCTTCTGTAAAATTTTTTAAAACCAAATGAGTGTCAGTGTACGTTAAGATATAAACAGGCTCTGCATCAGACTTTTCGGAAGGCAGAGAGAAAGCTGCATTATGGCACCACAGCAACAGTTAGAGGCTGCTCAAAGGAGCACAAAGAGGAGGTGACTCTATTTTCCATTTCTTCCCTCAGGGCCTTTCCCCCCAAGAAACAGATGAACATGCCATTCCAACAGGGATGAAGGCCTTGGTGTTGATAGAGAATATAGAAGGGAAAAAACTAACCCCTCAAAGGCTGCAAAGTCAAAAAATAGAAAGAATTTCTAGGTGAAGGTGAAAGAATATGGAGCTTATTTTGTGTGGAGAAAGGAAAACTGGAATGCATGTCTATTTGTGCTCCTGTGAAACATAGACAGCATCTGTCTCTCTTCCCTGTGGCAGACACCGCTCAAGGGTCCCGTGAGCACCGAACTAACACTGAGTCTCAGAATCCCTCTCAACACAACTCTCTAGAAAAAGATAGCAATGAAATCCATTGCTATCAATCAGCATATTAATATATAATGTTGCATCATAGAGCCCTGGTGGTGTAGTGGTTACTTGTTGGGTTACAATCCACAGGTTGGTAGTTCGAAACCAGCCACTGCGCCTCAGGAGAAAGATGAGTCTTTCTACTCTTGTAAAGAGTTACAGATAGGAAGCTCACAGAGGTAGTTCTACGCTGGTCTGTAGGGTCGCTGTGTGTCAGTGTCCAGTCGGGGCCGTTCAGTTGGGTTGGTTGAGTTGCATCACAGAGCACAAATAATAAGGCAGAGCGAGAACTGACCTTATTTCCCCCTTGTTGTCTCATATTGCCTGTATCCTCTAGCCTCTATGTTTCTCTCTTCGTACTTTCTAGACACACCTGTTCTTCAAATTGGTCTAAATTTTCATTATTTTTTTTTATCATTGTACCTTCACCTACTCTCCCTCCCACTTGTAGGCATGATGCAGCTAAAGAGATGTCCATGACAAATCTGTTTGAGAGTCCAAGGACCTCATTTTAAATCCACCGCATTCGCAGCTATTTAACTTTGGGCAAGTTCAGTTCCCTTTTAGAATCCCTTCCTTAATCTACAGAAAGAGTATTCTTGTAGCTTTTTCATCTTCTTATTATAAATATCACATGGAAAAGCATAAAAGACCACTCACAGCACTTGGAACATAATAGACATTCAATAAATGTTAGCTGAAACTGAGCAAAGAATGGGCCTAGACATTTCAATACAAATTCTCCATCTAGGAGCTGAAGGAACACCCTGCTCTACCACGTTATTGCTATCTAACACTTTATTCTAAACTCAGGCTTAGATACATCTCATTGAGATTTAGATCAAATTAACATGAGACCCACCCTGCAAACCCTGGCCTTTGGAAGCCAAAAGTCCATGGACCTCCCTCCTCCCTAGGCTCCAATAGCCTCATATGTAAATTCTGTTCAGTGCTTTTTCATCCTGGACACAAAGCATACCTCTTCCCTCAGCTTCCAAAAACAGTGTGTCCATTTGTGTGTATGTGCATGAAAAGGGGAGCGCTAAAGATTTACAAAAAGCCTTTCGAAATAAAGTCCTCTCTCTTCCAATTTGTCACTTACATTGCAAGCAACCCTCAGGAGTCAGATTCTCCATCTCCAGTTTCTACGGAAGGTCATCACCCCTCCCATCCTAGGTCACATAACTTAAAGCCATGCTTCCTCCAGCGTCTCATGTGTCTCGTGTTCCACCCAGATCTGGTCCACTGTGAATACGCTCAGCACTTTAGCTTTGACAACCTGTGTCTGTACCACAGACACAGAGGTGGTGCTTTAACCAGCCTTCTCTCCTTGTAGAATTCTGAGACCTTGGCAGCCCGGGACACTATCTCACCCCCAACAATCTCCCACCTGCACAGAGCCTCTGGAAAAGCACTCTCTCTCAAGTTAATAAACACTTAAGCATATCCAAAAAACTTCTCCAAAATGATAAAAGAAAACCTACAGACTGGGAACATTTTTGTTGGTAATGACATATCTGAAAAGACAATAATATCTAAAATGCATAGAGAACTTCAGTAGCTCAAAACAAAAAGAAAAACAATACAATTTATAAATGGACAGAAAATATTAACAGATAGCTCACTGAAGGAGCTATCAGGCAGCCAACAAACATAAGAAATGTTCACACTCATTAGCCAGTAAAGAGATACATATCAAAACAACAGCGAGATATCATTTCACCCCAACAATAGTAGCAAAATTTAGAAAACAACAAATGCTGACGAGGTTGTGGAGAGATTGGAACAATCATGCACTTCTGGTGGGATTGGAAAATGGCACAACTACTGTGGAAAACAGTCTGATGCTGCCTTTAAAAAGTCTGAAATATAGGGGAGGAGACGAGCCAGTCAGGGTGCAGGGTAGCAAGGATGAAGTATACAACTTTCCTCTAGTTCTTAAATGCTTCTTCCCCCCACTATCATGATCCCAATTCTACCTTACAAATCTGACTAGACCAGAGGATGTACATTAGTATAGATAGGATCTGGAAACACAGGGAATCCAGGACAGATGATCCCTTCAGGACCAGTGGTGAGAGTGGCAATACCAGGAGGGTGGAGGGAAAGTTGGGGTGTAAAGGGGGAACCAATTACAAGGATCTGCATATAACCTCCTCCCTGAGGATGGACATCAGAAAAGTGGGTGAAGGGAGACGTCGGACAGTGTAAGATATGACAAAATAATAATAATTTATAAATTATCAAGGGTTCACGAGGGAGGGGCAGTGGGGATGGAGGGGCAGTGGGGAGGGAGGGGGGGAAATGAGGAACTGATATTAAGGGCTCAAGTAGAAAGCAAATGTTTTGAGAATAATGATGGCAACAAATGTACAAATGTGCTTGACACAATGGATGGATGGATGGATTGTGATAAGAATTGTATAAGCCCTCAATAAAATAATCTTTTTTTAAAGTAGAGGGACAGTGTGAGAAGATGAAGACTCTTAGGGAAGTGTACTGACATGGTAGTTGCAACAATGGGTTTAAATATAGCAATGGTTATGAGGGTGGCAAATAAACCCTTGGCTGTATGAACTGGAAAAAAAAAGTCTGAAATAGAAATACCTTATGATCCAATAAGTCCACTATTAGGTATACATCCTACAGAAATTAGACGCAGGACACAAATAGATGTGTGTGTATCCATGTTAATTGAAACCTTATTCACAATAGAAAAACTATGGCAACAGTCTCTATGCCCAACAATGGATGATGAATGGATCAACAAAATTATGGTATATCCCACTGCCACCGAGTTGATTCCGACCCACAGCGAGCCTGTGTAGGGTTCCGAGGCTGTACACATTTACTGGGGCAGACCGCTTCGTCTTTCTCCTGCTGAGTGACTGGGGAGTTTGAGCCAGGACGCTTGCAGTTAGCAGACCAACACACAAAGAAGTACAAGGCAAAGAAATAAGAAACGGCACATCTATAAGACGCCTCATAACACGGATAAACCTTATGTCGGATGAAATAAATCAATCTCAAAAGGATAAAGTTGCGTAAGGCCACTACCATTAAACGTCAGGAGAAGATTTACCAACAAAAACAATATCAGGGTAGAGAAGAGAGGAATGAGAACGTCACTAACCAGACAAGGACCGACTTCCCCGCTGCCATCAAGTCAACTCCAGCTCACAGGGACCCTGTAGGACAGAGGAGGCTCGCCCTTCGGGTACCCAGGACTGCACATCTTTCAAAGAGCAGACAGCCTCACCGTGCTCTCGCCAACCAGCTGGTGGGTTGGACCCCCAATCTTGTGGTCAGTACCCCAACCCTTAACTCACTGTGTCACCAGGAATTATATTTACTCTTCAGATCTGGGAATGAATCCACCCCCAGGAAGTCACCTTCCAGAGAAACTACAGAAAAGCCTGAAATTGAACAATCACGCTCCTGTGGAATGTGCTTCTCGGAATTAGCAGTCAATACAAGAATGAAAGCAGCTTTGGGCTCTAAAGAAATCGCAGAAGAAAGGAAGTGGCTAGAAAGAAGGACGAATGGATACTGGGAACCCACAGAGGAAATAGGAAGAGTGCTGTTATATGATGGGAATCTATAGTATTAAACAGTATATATATATATATACACACACACATACATACATACATATCTATACATACATATATATGTGTGTATATATACACACATATATATACATATATATATATGTAAATTGTTGGAATGGGAAACTGATTGGCTCTGCAAAGTACAAAAGAAAAAAATTTGAACTTTTCTCTGTCCTTGAACTTGGCCAAGCCTATGTTATTCCTTTGTCCAAAAGAATATGGAAGATGTGAACTTGAATGACCTCCAAGACTAGATCTTAAAAGGCAAAATGGCTTCTTACTTACTTTCCCTCTCCAGAAGACTCAGTGGAACACAGCCACTATGTTAAGAGGAGAATCCGGCCCCCTATATACATGGAGGTGTTCTAGCTGACAGAACCAGATGAGCCCTCAATCAATAGCTAGCATCAGCAGCAAGGCATATGAGTAAGCGAACCTTCAGTCTCCAGCTGTCCCAATATTTACCAAGAAGAGCTATTGCTACCAAGCCCTGCCCCAATTGCAGATTCTTGAGCAAAGTAAATGTTGCCTTCTTTTAACTCACTCAGTTTTTAGTGGGTTATTTTGCAACATTAGACAACTAGACCAAAAATGCCCATCAATTGCTGGAGATGATATAAATGGCATCCACCCTGCTGTAATAATTGGCTAGTTACTGATCACCCAACCCTCCAAAGCCGCATTGGAACATTCCGATGCCTTCCGAAGGTTTCCAATCACCGCACCCTCTGACGTTGTGTTGCAGTTTTCCTGAATTAGTTCTGTCAGTGGGTCATTTCTCGGCCGAGCATATGCTGATAAAGAATAGAAGTCAACCCCTTTCCCTGATGCTCACAAAACACCATTCACGTAAGTCTCGGTCTGTGAATCAGACACTACTGAATATTTGGGCAAACTAGGGTGACTTATACTGCAGAGCTAGGAATTACATTTCAGACACCCTGTTCCTTTCAGCCACCTATCTTGGCCACTCCAGATTTCTAGCTCCCTTACCCTCAAAATTCTTCCTTCCTCTCTCCATCTCTTCCTAATTGAGCCCAGAAACTCCATGTCCAAGCATGTTAATTCTTCTCTGAAGGAGCTTAAAACAGTTCTTGGAAAAATAGAACTAGAAGATACTGGAATTTTTCCATGAACTATTGGAAGCCCCGTCATATTGTGTGAGTTGCTCTCAAAACTTGAGCACTCATCAGAATCACCTAAAGAATTTGTTAAGGATTGATTGTTGGGGCTCATCTCAGAGTTTCTGGTTTAGTAGCTCAAGGATAGAAACTGAGAATTTATATTACTAACAAATTTCTAATGGTGCTGATGCTACTGGTCCGGGGACCACATTTTCAGAGCCACTGGTATAGCTTACACATCTCTTCATTCCCTATTTTCAAACATATCTCCAGGTCTACTTACTCATATACTAATCAGGAAAGAGGGTCCACCAAAGAACCATCAAGTGTCTAGTGATAGTTTTAATTAACAATCATTTCCCCCCTCCTAACTCATTGTGGGGTCAGGGTGCGGTACGTTAGTCTGAAGTTCATAGGTAGCCTTATCAGTCAAGTATATGAATATGAGTGCCTCAGTTAACTTCTCACAGCCTACAAATGGCTACTTCTGAAGGTTATACAATCATTAATTAAGATGATGCATAGCATTAAAAAATACTCCAATGTTTGCTATGATCTTCAGTTTTGCAAGTCTTGAGCAAGGCCCAGAAGTATTGCAGGCACCCTACCGGGCACTGGAGATGAGCAATGAAGAAGCAGAGGCCCCCTACCTTTAGGAAGTGATAGAATTGGAGAAGAAAAGGCGGTAAATAAATGCAGGTTGTCACGTTTATGCCAGGGATGAGTTCCTGAAGACCTCCATAATTCAAGATTAATTCCTCTTAGAAATGAATGTAAAACAGGGGAGGGGGTCTATTCTAGGGCCACATAAATTCAGCGACATTTCAGAATAATGCGCTCTAATGCTGCTTTTTATTTTCTTAGCATTAGCTCTAATCTTTCGCAGAGGCTTGTCCTTAACATCAATAGCCTAACATGTCCTCTGCTGGGGCTTCCTCATAGCACTTTATCACACTGAACTTCCATTCTCAAGTTATTGATTTTTTTCTGGTGTGTTTTTCATCGCTTGTACCAACATCATCACCTAATGAATGCTCGGGTGATTTTGCTAAATTATTACAGCCAAATGTTAAAATATCAGGGCAACAGCCCTGAGAACATCCCTGTAGGAAATGAGGGTGCATGTCAACAGCCGCAGGGTCCGGCTCGCTGCCCGGAAGGTCCAGTTCAGGAGCGAAGGGGGCGCCGCCACGTGGCAGCAGCACAGACGCACCTTGCCTGTCAGCTGCGCCTGTGACGGCGCTTTGTTGCGGCTTTTCATGTGCAGGGAGCTGCATGACCACGGGCGTGCATAAACTGAATATTCGTGATTTTCGGTTTCGAATGCAACATTCCGATTCCCATGAAATACGTATGCATTCCGTGATCACAATGGCCTCATAGGGCCAGACTGAGAAACAGACGAAGCGAAGAGACGAGCCTGACCCTGGTGTGCTCTGCTCCCGACGCGGACAATCCCATCCTCCCTTGCTCTGCGTAATCTTTCCCTGGCAGGTTGGCTCACCTTCGCTGTCTGTTAGCTCGCAACAGCAAGCTCCTTGCTGTCAGAATACAAGGGTAACCCAGGAGCTACATGACGTCACGGGCTTCAGCCTGATGTTTGAAACAGTCCAATCCACAGTCAGTCATAGACATTAGAAAGTAATGTGTATCCTTGCCAGTTTGACTGACTTTCAAAAAGAAATATTAACATAGATTTGGGATAGAGGTTCAGGGACAGAGGCTTGTTCTTAACATTAATAGCTCAGAATATTGTAAATTATTTTTAGCAA
>NW_022103913.1:10102293-10124921 GCF_000313985.2 Echinops telfairi
GAGGGATGGGACCACCACCTCAGCAGCAACCAGGGCGCTGGATTGGATCAAAAGCTCCTCACAGATGTTCTGGACTGGGCAAGCGCCTCTCTTTGAATCCTGGCCGTGAACAGATTCCTCCTGATAAGGCTCGCCTATCTTTATCAAGAAGAACTGGGTCTCTTAGTAGAGAATCTTTGTATATCAAAAGTGGCAAGACTAATTAAGCCTGACACAAGGCCAGAGATAAGCAACGTTTATCATGGTGAGATGCATCAAGTACGGGTGACGAACTACGTATGCCTTTGCCTCACTCTCGATTCCAGCTCACAGCCACCTTACAGGACAGGAGGAGCTACCTCTGTAGGTATCCGAGACAGTAACCCTGTACTGGAGTGAAAAGCCCTCTCTTTCTCCTACAGTTTCAAATGGCTGGCCGTGCGGTTAGTAGCCAATTTAAGAACAGTTTATAGTTCCTTGCTCCTTAGACATTTTCAGGGGCTCACTATGTGCCAAGCATGAGGCAAAATGCTCACTTAAAGTCCATAATTATGAAAAAATAATGTCTTGCCCTCAAGGAACTCACAACCTAGTCTGAAAGTCAGATATAAAATGAATAGCCTTAGCAATGCTTTCTAGAGAAAGGCACATATTTCTATAGTTGCCTTGGTAGGAACAGAATGACCACAGATGAATAAATTCATTAATTTAGGGGGACTATTAATAAAGGCCTGGATTTTTTTTCCATAACAGAAGCAATGTCCTCATCCCTCTTGTTTTAGTGTCAACCTCTTCAGAATTTTCTCAGAAAACCACAGATGATATCTTTCTAGATTAAGAGTTCATGGGTCCTGTTCAAGTTTCCTTTTTCTTTTTTTTTTAATGGCTCCTGTGGGATCCTGAGACTGTAACGCTTTACAGGAATAGATAGGACTGTCTTTCACCCTCGGAACAGCTAGCTGTTGGAACTGTAGACCTTGGGGAACACAGCCCAACTGTTAACCCCCTGTTCAAGTTTTCAAGGAGTTCATGGGGGTAGGCAGGATTTGCCAGGTTTGAGTTTCTTTATAATAGTTTAAACATTGAAACTTGCTTTTGTAGGAAAGTGATGTTTCTGTCAGCTTATTATTTAAAAAGTGTTTCAGGCATAAGTGTATATAACTGGATTCTACTATTCTTGTATATAATCCAGGAGCAAAGTGTTTAGCTGTTGACATCAAAATGTTTAGCTGTTGACATCATTTGTAGATGCAATTATGAGCATCAATTTTATTCCTTGTCCTGCTAAAGCTAGAAAGTACTAAGAAGGAAGAAGAAGTGTGGCTCCTTTGGTTGTCTCCTAAATGTGATGACTAGCAAAGCATAATGTCGCTTTTGCAGCAAGTTCTTGCCCAGTGGAAACATAAAAACCATTTGCCATCCATCCGATTCCAGCTCATGGCAAACCCATGTGTGCCCGTGCCCCACTGGGTTTTCAATGTTTTTTCAGAAAGAGATCTGCAGTCTCTGCTTTTGAGATACCTCTGGGTGAACTTGAACCTTCAACCTTTTGGTCAACAGCCAACCATGTTAATGACTTGCAATCCCCAGGGATTCCAAGTGGAAACATAAAGCTTACAAAACCCAAGAAGCAACTGGTATCTGTCCCTTATAGAAATGCTTGGTCCAGAATGAATTGTTTTGGTGAGCAGACCAATCAACTTGAACAACAGGATTTTATCAAAACTAGAATAATTTATACCAACTCAACAGTTCAAACATAAAGCATCCAGCAATAATGCTTCCTGCATTGCCAAGCAAAAAAAGTGTTGGGACTGGGCAGACCTTAGAGTTACTTGTCCTACAATAATAAAGCACACTTGTAGTCTGGAAATATGAAAACAAAACAAGCAAACAAAAACCCCTTGCAGCTATGACTGTATCCAGTGGTGTTACCCTATCCCAAACCGCCGTGTTTTTTTCTGGTTGGAAATTCGATCCAGACCAGTTCCCTCTGGCATGCAACTGTATGAACCCCTGGCCCGTTCTCAGGATAGACAACTCTTAGTTTTCTGGTGAGACATCCCTGCCCGGTTGATGAATCTGCTTTGAAAGCAGCAAATAAAGAAGATAGATTTGAAATAATACAATATTTCTTTATCATGTAAAAGTTGGCACAAAGGCGCTGGTGCCAGTGCACATATGAAGCATCATGCTGCTTCACAAAGCCTCTAGTTTACCGTTTTGTTGAAAAAGAAGCAGCATACATCGTGCCGACTCATTGTTTCCTCCAGTCATGTGATGTAGACAGTAACTCAAAGGAATGGGAGCCTGGAGTTACATCTATCAATATGGATGCCTATTTGTAGATGATTTGTCAAGAAGTGTGCTGAATGTCATTGGTTTTAAAGGGGACCGATTTTGAAGTGATCAACGTCATACCTCTCTTACTGACTAGCAAACGCCTGACAAAGGAGGCTTCATCCATGACTTGGGAAACTTGAGTGACATGGTTGACCATGTAAATAAGCTAAAGCTCTTTGTTTCACGGTCTTGTTGACATATAATTCACATATCATGCAATTCAATCACTGAATCATACTAAAAAGAGTTGTGCAATCATCATTATTTTCAATTTTAGAACATTGTCTTCTTTCTTGTGCTCATTATTATTAACGTTCCATTTCCCCCAACCACCCCTGACATAAGAAACTATTGATCCAGTTACTATCTCTATAGGTTTACCTATCCTGAATTATATATACAGAAAAACATACAAAACAAAAGCAATAATAACAAAATAAAACCTCAATCAAGAAGCAGAAAATTTTAAAACTAGAATAAATGTTAAATGGGTCAGACAGGTGTTAAATTTTAACCTAACTGCATCTGCATTAACCCATGTTCCAGAGTCTGAACAAGCCTTAACTCTTGACTCAAGTTTCAGCAGATCTCATTTTGGACAATACTGGAAAAAATTGACCATGCCGACATTGTGGAAGAGGCATCCGGAGGAGAACAGCCATGAGTTTCTTGTGTTGGTGGTGAAATGGTTAGGAGGCAGGAGTCAAGCGTAATTCATCTTAAAAAGCTTTGTTGCCTGTTCCATGGGTTCACGGTGACAGACATAGAAACTGTTGAAGGTAACTTCTATCTGATAGCCTTCAAATGAAAATGTGTGGCCCTGATTTTTTTCTTATGACATAGACAACATTTGTGATTCAAGGTTGCCATAATTGAATTAAAGACAAAGAAAATAATGTTATATGAATTCAGCTTAAAGCATAAGCCTACATTCATCTATCAGAGGAACCTGTGGCTCTGTTGCCACCAAATAACTGTTGTATGTTAGGGTTGGCTATCTTTAGTACCACCAAATGAAAAGTCTGCTGAAACATACTTGCATTATCATGGCAAACGATCTACTCTCTACTATAGTTTCCATTTCTTATTAGAATCAAACAACCTTCATAAGCAGCCTTCCATGAAATTTACTTTTGAGCTAAATTATATTTTACTTTTTAAATGTTCTTTGCCTCCTTTGATTTACTAAGGTTTTTCTGGAAGTAGTTATTACCTTTTGCACACAAATATGACATTTAGAGGATCATAAATCTCATGGAGTATTGTTTTCACATTCGGATGATGGGTGAGCTGTATCTACCATTCTGAAAAATAAACTTTATGCAAAAAAATGTGTGTAATATATTTATATGCATTTTTCCAAGGGAGTATCTTGTCCAGAAAAGTTTTATCAAATACTTAAAGACACTTCTCTCTCCCTTCTCTCTCTCTTCCTCTCTCTCTCCTCTCTATCTCTATTAAAAATGACCGATCCAATTAAATGTGTATTTCCTGATGGGTCTGAAACTAGTAGAAGGCACAACATCATGTTTGGGAGGTTCTCATATAGACTTAGTTAATCAACAATCCATTGGCTTGGGTAACCTTGTGTTTCTTTTCCTTCATGGTCCCCAAAGCCCAGGTCTACCTCTCTGAGGTACAATCAGGTACTAGCCATCTCACACTGAAATCCATAGAACACTTATTAAAGGATATTAAGATAGCAAACTAGACTTAACTTAAACTAATTAGCTCTGGAAACAAACATTAGAGCTGCATAATATGACTTCTCAGCTATCCAGAAGGAATTACAACTGAATAAGGAAAAGAGAAAATAGAGATAGAGAAAGTTGAATGCAAAGAAACTGGACAACTTTCCCAAGAGACAAATACAAGTGCACATGGATTGGGGACATGTCAGGTGTGTGTGTGTGTGTGTGTGTGTGTGTGTGTGTGTGTGTGTGTGTGAAATGAGCAAAAAGCAGTGATTTCTTCCAGTCAAACGCATATCTTTTAAAGTGGAGAGTCAGCCCTGGTGATGCTAATGGAGTGGAACATAAATATTGGCAAGCTAGTTGTCAAATAGAGGCTTTTAAAGGTTGGGATTTTTCAGGGAAAATGTTAACTACAGTTATAGGGCCAAAGTGGTCTTAACCTGATCTCAGAATCTAGAATTTTCACTTGAAATTCCAAATACCCTGGACTCTTATGCTAAATTTAGACTTTCCAGCTCTGCGACTGGCATTTTGGAACATTTGGTCCATAATGATAAATCACCACATTAGCTGGAAACAGGGTCAGAGGGGGACTTGCAGACATAACCAATTAATATTGCAGAGTCCCGAGAAGCTCAGGGAGCAGAGGTGAGGGTCGGGGCCTATAATGAACTGTGCTGACACATTTCAAATAGCCAGCACACTGCCCAGCCTCCCACTTGCCGCCCCCACCCCTCACCACTTTGTCCTTCTTGTTTCTCGCCACTTTTCTATGCTACCCCCAGCCCACAACCCAGCTCAATGTCTACCTACCTGATGCTTTCCTCCCCAACCACCCCCCAGAACCACATTCATCTCCACCTTCTCTAAATTCCTCTAGCTCCTTCCCTCTCAATCCTGCCAGCTTGCTAACCCAGGTTGCTATCTTTTCTGTAATAATGGCTAACACTTACTTGAATGTTTACTATGTGCCAGACACTATGCTAAATGCTTTACAGAAATGACCTTATTTAATCCGCACAGCACCCCGATGATGTCATTTTTATTATCATTCACAGATGAGAAATGTTCATATGAGGAAACTGAGGCTCAGAGAGCTGAAGCAACTTTCCCAAGGTTCACAACTAATAAATAGTAGACCAGGCAATCAAACCAGGTTGTCTTGCTCAAATGCCTGCTCTCTTACTGGCAACACAGCGCTGCTCCCGATGCCTGCTATGCAAACATTGTCCCCCTCAGAGCACCTGTAGAACACTTCCTTCACGTGTCACCCCACGCCAAGGTAGTACTGTGCTATATCCATATTCAATCCCTACTTATTGAGGCACCAAATGAATTAAGGAATGATTAAAAATATATGCATCATTTGCAAAACCCCAGAAAATTTAATTGATATGGACTTCTAAGTAGCAGTGTCTTGGGAAACTGCTCCTGTTTCGACATTTGGCCATAGAAAGCAGATAAACTGCTGAGCCATCACCCGTGGGTTCAGGCCAGAGCTGCAGCTAAGGGACAGAGTCTGCGTGAACCACTATGATGCCCCTCAGTTCTGTTCCTGGCAGGCCCTCAGCCTCCGCAATCTATACTGATCTTCAGGCTCCCCAGGTTCTCTGGGAGGGGAAGGAATTGCACAGGAGTTCGTCAGGCCAGACCAATTTTCCCTGCCCCCCAAAGCTACTCCCATGCACACACACGCACACACACACAGGAGATTCCAGGAGTTCACTTTAATAAATGCTTATGGAGCAGCGAGTTCAGTGATGCAAAATCTTAGTTGCACACAATCATCTATGAGATTTGAAAAATTACTGAAGGAAAATCAAAGAGTGGGAGCGGGATAGACTGATGGGGGTAGATACAGACTGTGGAATACAAAGTTAACCATCTTAACTATAAAACCCCACTTAAGTTACATTAAGAAGAATGACTGAGACCTGGGTCCCTCTCAAACCAAGAAACTTCGAGGCCAAGCACTGGTTCTCACAAGCAGTTGGGGTGGCCAACAAAACCCAAGCCATCATCCATGTGTATCAGAGTAAAACTGCTCCAGGGAGCTTTCAAGGGATTATTTCTCACATACAGATCACTTCAGCCTTTCCTTTGAGGCACTTCTGGGTGGATTCGAACTGCCAAACTTTCCATTAATATCTAAGGACTTAATCATTTGTACCATATGGGGACTCCTAACTGAGGCAGCCTCATATCAAACCCATTCATATCGACCCAATAAGGGCTGAGTAAACTTGCTCTGGGCGGTTGTGAATCTTTATGGAAGCAGAATGCCCATCGTCCCCTGGCGGAGTGACTGGTGGGTCTAAACAGCTCAGTTTTCAGCTAATAGGCCAACACTTAACTCACTGAACCACCAGGCTCCCCAGGTAAAGTCATCAACCACATCAACCCTTGCCATCAAGTAGATTCTGACCCATAAGGAGCCTATGTGAGGTTTTCCAAGTCTTTGCCAGAGTGGTTGGTGGGCTTGAATCAGCCACCTTGCCTAAGCCTTCCCCAGCAGGACTGCCAGTTGCTGTAACAAACCACTAAAATCTGTACCCAGTGCTTTGTGCCAGGGTCTACGGTCACAAAGGAGCAGATATGTAAAACAGAAGTTTGTGTCATAGTAGAGAGTTACAAAAGCAAATATCTTGAATTGCCTGGAAAACGGAAACCATGGGCACTGCAGGGCATCAGCTGTCAGACCCTCTGCCTGGATTAAAGGCAGCATACAGCTGATTTCCAAAATGTGACATTATCTCACATCCCTGCTTTCCCACTTTATCATTGCGACACTAACCACCCGTGTGGCACTTTCTCTCTTGTACCCTAACCAAGGGGTCAGAGTTAGTAACCACCCCAGAGATTCTGTCCTAGTCTCTCCACTGTTCTCACCGCCCACGCGGGTTCAAGAATTCATTAGAACAACTCACAGAATGAATGGAAATAATGGGCTGTATGTAGTTACCCGCTTACCAAAAGAAAGAAGACGGCTGAAGAAATGCATCAGGCAAGTCCGGACAAGGTGTCTGCACAAAGCTTCCAGTGTTCGCAGGGACAGGGGATGTGAAGGCCCCAAATACTGGTAGCTTGAAGTGACCTTTTCCTTCGCTTTTGAATGGGATATGTTACTATATAGAGATGTGTGTGTGTGTGTGTGTGTTAACTACCTATGATGTAACGTCTTTGTTTCCCCAACATTTGATAGTGAATTACATGGAGATTTATATATCAGATTATCACTTTTGCATTCAACAACTTAGGCAACTGAATCAAATCTCCCAATGCCTTGCACTGTTTCCTCCACCCCCTTTCCTGTGTCTCTTGTAAGATATTATCTTCCCCTCCACCAAAGTTAGCCCCTCTACCATCTAGTCGATTGCTTCCCCTGCCGTCCTGGTAACCGCCAAAACCTGTTTCTTTTGGTACGGAATTTTTACAACAGTAGTCTCACACAGTGCTTGTCCTTTTGTGTTGGACTGACTTCACTCTGTCGAGTGATCTCCAAATGCATCCATGTCAAGCGGTGTCTCACTGTTCCATCATTATTCCTTAATGAGACACAGTTTTCCATTATGTGTTTATTCCAAAGTTTACTAATCCATTTTTTCCACTGGTGGGCCTATAGATTGTTTCCTTCTTCTTGCTTTCTGAGTTGTGAAGCGGTGAACCTTTATTATCTTATTACGAGGTGCCATCGAGTTGGTGCCAACTTGTCATGGCCCTAGGTACAGCAGAACAAAGCATCGCCCCGTCCTGCACCATCCTCACAAGTGCTATTATGTCGGAGCCCATTGTGGCAGCCACTATGTCAATCCATTTGGTTGACAACCTCCCTCATTCTCATTGCCCCATTACTATAACAAGCATGGTGCCCTTTTCCTGGGGCTTGGTCTATCCTGATATCAGGTCCAAAGTACGTTGAGATGAAGCCTCACTGTCCTTGCCTCTGAGGAACATTCTAGCTGTACTTATTCCAAGACAGATCTCGTTGTTCTTTGGGCAGTCCATAGTACTTTCAATAGCCTTCACTAGCACCATCATTCAAACACATTGATTCTTCATTGGTCTTCCATGTCCAACTTTCACATACAGACGAGGTGATTGACAAAACGTGGCTTGGGCCAGACACACCTTAGTCCTCAAAGTAAAGCTCTTGCTTTTTAACATTGTAAAGAGATCTTGTGCAGCAAGAGGAACATGGTATGCATGCATATGCTCCTGATATGTTCTTTATTTCTATAGAATATATGCCTAGACATGCTATTGCTGCGTCATATGGTAGCATTCCTATTCCCAATTGTCTGAGGGAATGACAAGCAACTTCCACATCCTATCAGCAGCGTGTGAGGTTCCAATCTCTCCACAAACCCCCGCCCAGAATTTGTTGGATGTAACTTCTTTTTAAACAACATCAACCAATTTCTTAAAATGAAGTCAGTCTAAAGGGAAATGGAGAACAAAGTACATTTATATAATTTTTATTATTGCAATACTCATTCAATTTAGTTCTTTAATGAATTGTTCAATTTCCTTATATAGAGCTACATAAATATTCCGATATAAATATAAATGTAATATTCAGATAAATTCCCCTTGCTACTTTCTCAGAAGGCAAAGTTAGAAATACACTCATTGTTGCAAAACAGAAATATATTTGCATGATAAATGCATATTGAATTTTGTGTCTTCCTAATGTGCCTAACAACTTTCTCATTAACATGTATAGAGTAATATCAAGCACTTGATACAAAAATTAAATTTTTTTGCTAGATAACTTAATATTTCCAGTTATCTTTGAACATTGTCTATGTATTATATTAATTATTACCTATGTTACTATTATATTAAATGTATAATATAGACTACATCTGTATGTATGCCACACAAATTTTAAATTTAAAGTTATAAATATTATTCTTTACAAAACTTAAAACGTAATTATATGTAAATGCTATACAGTTAAAAAGTAACTTGATTGAAGTCAATCAAGGGTCAACTTATATCTCACTTACGTGTATCATCTGGAACTGGAGTTCCCATTGGTTGTCGTGATAGTTACATAATTTCATGTCAACTTGATAAATAGAATGAACGGGTGGAGTTTAGCAGTCAATCAGGTCACAGCCTGATGATGCCTTCCTGTGGGCACAACCTCCTCATGAGGATTCTGGGAACTTCTCTCTTTCTCCCTGGAGGAGGACCACACTCTCTCCATGCTTCACCTTCCTGTTGACAAGCGACATGGAGCCACACTGATGCCAGCCAGAGCCCTGGAGATGCTCCCACTGCCACTGAATCCACAAGACTTTTCACCCACCAACCTGTTTTCATCCTGCATTCGGCATCATTGCATGTGTTGTGTGAGTCTGAAGGGGAATTTGTAGACTAGTATTGGACATATGTGCTAGATCTGGACTGGGCTGGGATGTTTTCTCAATATACAATTGCTCTTCGATATAAAGCTGTCTCTTACACATATAGGAGTGTCTCTGGATTTGTTTCTCTAGTCTACCCAGACTCACACAGTTGTTTACCAGGACTTGTGCAAGAGCATATGCTTGTATTTGTATCATGGCCAAGAGCAGTGCTCTTCCACCTGGCTGTGGCTGGTGGGTCAGCAGATGTTGACATACAAGTCTATTCTCTCAAAATGGATCCTGTAAACTGTTGTTTATGAATATAATCTGTCCTTGTCCAGTAACCATTCGTGTTGGATACAATTGTACATTGGGTGCACGTAGAAAGAGTTAGACATGACAGCCCAACCCCATCTCTTGTTTATTAGAAAGAAAAAGCATGTTCCCCTGAGATGTGTAAAGATAAAGCGTTTCAATTACATGGGAGGGGACCACAGGAGACAGCTGTTGATGTGAAGATATTGAAGTGGTAGGGACCTCATTGCTTAAACCGCCCTGCATGTCTGCACCCTCATGACTGTGTGGACTTGATCTCCAGCTGACTCTGGAGCTGGGGTCAATTTCACTTAGTGCCATGCCATTTCCCTTCCACCGCAGCACTCACTTTTCCCTGTGTCCTCTTTTCTTGACAACTATAATCTTCGCTTTGGACACTAGTGCCCCGGTTTTACTGATGCCCTGAGCACGATTACTTTGCCCACGGACATGTTATATTCCCTCCTCTGCATGAGTGTTCTCCCAGATCCCAGAAGCCCCACAAAGAAAGCTTCTAGGTCCAGGGTCCCTTCATCACTGGGGCTTGGGTAGCCTCTATTGATTTGTTTAAGGTTGGTCTAAGGCGCCCAATGACACGATAGTTGAGGGTTCAGCTGTGTACTGATGAGCGTCAGTAGTTCAAAACCCACCAGCAGCTCTGCGAGAGAAAAAACCTGGTCATCTTCCTGGACTAGAATCAAGGCAAGCCTTGGCAGGTCTCTTCGGCCATATAGAATGTCCCTATGAGTCTGAGTTCACTCCACAGCAAGCAAAAATAGATGTGCCCCCTTTTCCAGAAGACAAAGAACATCTTAATTGCTCAGGCAATATTCGAAAGCCAGGGGCCAAAAGCCAAACTTAATTCTTTGTCTCACACTCACCCTCACCAGAAATTGAAGGGAGGATGGTGTAGGAAGATGAACGAGGGATGTATTTTACATGAGAAAGTGTGGGATCTAACAGAGGAGGCAGATAGGAAGCTTACACTTTCCCAAAGCAGAGGATTAGCACTCTAGAACCTCTGATAGCCTCCTCTGAGCACTCCTAAATGCCCCTAAACCCTGATGGCAGCTCTGACTACCTCTCAGGGAATCCAGAAACTCTCTGAATTTCCCTGAATCTCATAAAGAGAGGAGAGAAATGCTTAAGTGTTTTCCTTGGCTTTAATATCAAACTTAAAACTTTCTTGTGACTTTTAAATAAGAAGTCCATGAAGATTAACCCACTACCCAAAATTTGTTCATCTCTAAAATAGGTATCATAATCCATATTATGCCAGTAACTGTGAAGATGTGTGCACTCATTCAGCACACATTTAGTGAGCACCTACTGTGTTCCAGGCACAGGGCTAGGTACCAAAATACAGGGATGAACAAAAACAGAGCCAGACCCAGATCTTGAAGACTGCATACTCAAGTGAGGGTGGAGGACATTAATCACATAAACAATCACACAAATCAGGGTGCAACTGCCTACAGAAATGAATCCTGTAAGCATGTCCCAAAATGCCATGAGAACGTACACTACAGGACCTGGCCCATCGTTGAGACAGTAACAGAGAGATTGAGATCTGAAATATGTCGAAAGTGAAGGAGATGAAGAGAGGTGCAAGCGAAACCAGGCAGGGGGTTAATCTGGGCAAAGGCCCTGTGAGAAGTGAGCTCAGTGCAGAGAGCAAGCAAGCAGTATGCCGGAGCAGTGGTCTGGAGCCCGGACACTGAGAAGGAGAGTGTGTGGTACCCTCTGGAAAGGGAGTTGAGGCCCTGCTGGCCACATCTTGTTCCAAGAGTCAGGGAGGCAGATGTTTGGGAAATGATCAGATACACATTTTCAGCAGTCTGTCTGACAGCTCTCTGGGCAAGAGGCAGGAGAGACCAAGCCTAGAGATGGATGGATGAGTTTGGTTGATGTTAAAGTAGCCCAAACCAGATATGGCCAACTTTGGTATTGAACGCATAATTTGAGGTGCCAGGTGGAAAAGAGGATTGAATTAAATATAGTCAGGGCACATCAAAGGTTGCTATTTCATTAATAAAATACATATTCAGATCTGGGAACACACAGTACCATTTGAAAAGGGAGGGTCACATACAGGTCTTTCTTGATCTCTAACCTAGATTGAAAGAGTCATTCTCCCCATCCTCCGAAGCAGGGCTGGGACTACCATTGTGAGGGAGGTCCTCCATCAACACAGAGAGACTGCACCAGGAGCCTAGAGGTCCCTTGAGGGTATGTTTGATGAGCAGTATGTGGACCTCTTGGGAAGGAACCTGGGAGCCTGGTTCTTTTCTCAGTCTGGGGCAGTTTACCAGAGATACTACCTTGGGGCCCAAGAGGAAGAAACTAGCCCCCATGTGGCTGAACTGATCTTTGGAAAGCTGCTAAGGAGTAGCAAATCCAAACTCAGGAATCCTTGACTTATCCTAAAACTAAGCTAACAGAGATGAAAATGTCAAGAGCCCAACATCCCTGGTCAGATAAGGTTCAAAAGCTAATTAATGAAGGCACTAAACCTAAAATCAAAGCAAGTTGCATGTGACCAGGAACCCCTGCTCCAGAAGAAGTAGCCAAGAACCCATTTCCCCTACAGGCTGCTCTATCTTTTCACAACAAACTTTACCTTCTTGGGCAGGTGACTCTAAGGTTGGGGATTAAAGCACCCACACTCCACAGGGGGCTCATTGCACAGGAGCTGTCAGCAGAGGAAGATGGAGAGCCCAGAGGCTCCTGATGCAGTCACCATGGCAACCAACCCAGATCGGGTCCATTTTATTCACTGACAAAAAACCCAGTTCAGTGAACACTGTAGGGAAGTAGGAGCAGCTTAGATTAACCAGGCTATCTTCTGGCCCCAAGCAATCTGCAGGATAAGACCTCGCATTAGGCAAAGGTCTTCGCTGTGACAAAGCAAAGGATTTGTTAAGCTCTTTGGATCTCACGGGGACCACTTCACTTCTGGTGCAGGATAAGGAATTACTCTTCTCTAGGCAGGAGGCCGAAGTTTCACATGAACTCAGTTTGGAGTGGTAATGGTCACGCCATGATAAACAGTCATCCAGAGCCGCTTCCCTCCTCATCACCTGGCAGGTCAGGAGACTGCAGTCAGCATCTTCTGATCTCCGACTGGCTAGGTAAGGAAATGGATCACAGTGGATAAATGCAAGCATTTTGGGAATCAGTGTGAATGTTTGCATGTATTTCACATATGATTTCCCCTTTCACCCCTGATCATGAAAGCAACATTTCTGAGAACTGAACTAAGAGAGTCAAGAGTCTTTTTCATGCAAACACGCAACTCATTCATTCAACCAATGTGTGTTTTTGAAAACCTACTCTGTGTTACAGGACTGGGGAAATGACAAAAACAAGGGCTTCCCTTGCAGTTCAATGAGAGAAAGAAGAGTTTGATTAAAAATATATTAGGATTGATGTGTGTTAGAATTGCATGAATTAAGGTAAGCTGAAGTGGCTCATGTAAAATAGAAGTGTAACTCTCCCTCATGCAACTGTCTAGGACAGATGGTCTTCACACGCTTCAACACGAGTGCCACGTAGTTTTGGTTACTATTCCATGGGAGGTTTTAAGAGTCAGGCCTGGAAGCAACACACATCACTTACACTCACATTCATTAAAGAGAATTTTCCCCTATGGCCATGTCTACTTGCAAGGAATGTGGGAAATGTAGTGAAGATGGACAGCCGAGAGCTGTGCCATACTGTACCATCAAGGAGAAGGGAAAGAATCGATCTCAGGTGAAAACTAGCCATCTCGAAGCACGCCAGCCTGTGTGATCATGGAGTGTTGACAGAATCAGGTATCGGGCATCAGAAGACCCCAAACAAATGTATTGATGCAAATGAGGGGGGTCTGAGTGGAGACCCCAAACCCATCTGTAGACAATGGGACATCCCCTCACCGAAGGGTCACAAGGAAGGAATGAGTCAGCCAGAGTGCAGCACAGCACCGACAGAACACACAATATTCCTCTAGTTCTCTAATGCTTCCTCTCTCCCCACTAACATGACCCCAGGTCTACCTTACAAACTCGGCTAGACGGAGACATGTACACTGCTACATATAAGAGCTCTCAACACACAGAATCCAGGACAGATAAGTCCCTCAGGAACAGCAATGGGAGTAACAATACCATGAGGATAGGGGGAATGTAGGAGTGTGGGGTAATGGGGAAGAGAGGAGGAACCAATTACAATGACTGATATATAACCACCACCACCCCACACCTCCAGCTCAGGGGAACAACAGAAATGTGGGTGAAGGGAGACAGTTGATGGTGTAAGGTATGAAAATAATAATAATTTATCAAGGGTCCATGAGGTCGGAGGTGGGGGGTGGAGGGAAAAAAAGAAGAGCTGCTACAAAGGGCTCAAGCACACAGAAAATGTTTTTTAAATGATGGCAACATATGTATAAATATGTTTGATACAATTGATGTATGGATTGTTATAAGAGCTGTAAGCAATAAAATGATTTATTAATTTTAAAAACTAGCTATCTCTGATAATAACAAACATGTATGAAGCTCTATAGAAACAGAGAACTAGATGATTCTTATGATGCTTACATTTAAAATATTTCCAATGCCTACAATACAAATATTTAACCTTACTCATTTAAATTATAAGACTATGTAATTATAGCAACAATGAGGTATGATTTTTTCCAGTATCATGTTAATCAAAAAAATAAAGAAAAACAGACGGGTTATTATTGGCAAGGGAGAGGCACTTACTAAAGATTATAGGGCGCATCAATGTGTCAAATCTTTCTGGAGGGCGATTTAGCAGTGTGTATGTAGCAAGATTTTTGAAAAGTCACAATGACAAGAAAAACCAGGTGTACAATATTGTAATCTTCTTTATTTACCTATGCTTTATTTTAGCTTAGCTTATAAATTCCCAGTTCTACTAACTACAGGGAAATTACACCTGTCAGTTCAAGATATCAGTGACTTCTAACTTAAAAGTCTCCTCTTTGGTGGGGAGGGGGGGAATTCGGTCAAATTGATGGTTCTTCTCTGTGGGCGGCCTCTAGAAACTGAAAAAGGCAAGAACAGATTCTCCCCTGGAGCCGCCAGAAAGAGCACTTCCCTGCCAACACTTTGATTTCAGACTTCTGAGTTGCAAACTGCGTGCTGTTTTAAGCCCCTGTGTTTATGATGACGTCTTGTCGCAATAAGAGGAAGCCAATGCAGTCTCCTCCTTGCCCTTACCTTCACCCACAGTGAGCCCAGTTCCTGCAGCCCCGCACAGCAGAAAGGGCGAAGAAATGGTATTTATCCTGCACATAGGTCTTCGTCCTCACTGTCCCTCCACGTGGGCATTGAGCATCTTCACAACCTTGGACTTGATTTGTTTGTTTGCTTGTTTGTTTGTTTTTGAGCTGTTGCTCTCAGTCCTGTTAGACTCCCTGCTTGCTGCCAGCTTACTTCCACTCAATTGCCACACATGCTGGGCTTGCCTTGTACCAGACCCATACCCTGTTCCATGAGGAAATGGAATATAACACAAGAGATCACACAGTATATGTACATAAGGATGGTCATCACAATATTGTTTGTAGTCCCTAAGCAAGAGAAGATGGAAAATAATCAATTGTCAGACATGAATTAGTTTGCTAATTATGGCACAATTAAAATGAAATGATAACCATCACAGTTCATGATGAAGAAAAAAATTAATGTTAGTTCAAAATGGATATGCAATATGACAGTATTTTGTGGTATGTTTATACATATCAGGTGTCTGTGTGCTGAAGAAAATAAAAAAGGAAGAACATCCTCTGTACACCTTAAACTGAACAAACTAAAGAGAAAATTAAAGCTGCAAATTCCTATATTGAAAGATTCTATGAGCAAAATATTGTATGATTCAAGAAGCAGCAAAAGTAAACAGAGAATACAGAGTCACTGTATCAAAAAGAATTAGTCAACAGTCAACCATTTCAAGAGGTAGCATTTAAGCAAGAGCCAATGGTAGTGAAGAAAGAATTTCCAACTGCACAAAAACCACGTCCCAGGAATTGATGGAACACTAATTCAAATATTTCAACAAGTTGGTGAAGTTCTGGAAGCACTCACTCATGTAGGCCAAGCAATTTGAAAGATAGTTGGTCAACTGACTGGATGAGATCCATATTTTGTGCCCATTCCAAAGAAAGATGACCCAACAGAATGCTCAAATTATACAAAAACTTTAATATCACAATAATATCACATGCTGATGAAGATCAAGGTTTGCAGCCTTAGTGTGGATTCCAACTTAATGTAAAGAAGACCAAAATTCTCACAACTGGATCAATAGGTAACATCCAGGTAAATGGAGAAAAGATTGAAATTACCAAGGATTTCATCTTGCTTGACTTATGTCCATAAGTCAATGCTTATGGAAGTCAAGAGATCAAATGACTCATGGTATTGGATAAGTCTGCTACACAAGTCTTTAGAGTGTTGAAGATCAAGGATGTTACTTTGAAGACTAAGATACTCTAAGCAAAGAATATTGAAAGTACCATGGCTTTCCAAAAGAACAAATCATTTTGCCTTGGAAGAAGTAGAGCCAGAATGCTTCCTGGATTCAAGTCTGGCAAGACTGTGTCTCGTGTACTTTGGACGTGTTCTCAGAAGAGACCAGTCCCTGGAGAAGAACATCAGGTTTGAGATGTAGAAGGCCAGCGAAGAAAGGGAAGGCCCTTGAAGAGATGGATTGACACAGTGACTACAATAATGAACTCAAACACAGAACAATTGTGAGGATCGAGCAGGACCGGGAGGTGCTGTATTCTGTTGAATGTAGGGTCCTTCGGAGTTGAAACTGACTCAATGGCACTTAACAACAACAACCAACACAGGTCAGCCAACGTAGATTTGGAAACTTGGGTTCCCTATTCAGTTCTCGGGTCTCTTGCTCTCTGATGGTCAGACCAGGGTGCAGCTGCCTTAGCCAGTTCCCTGCTTCAGCTGGCAAGGTTCCCTTCCTGTGAGACATCCATGAGGAAAAGCCACATGGACCTACCCTGATGCAGCCCTGGGTGCTAGAGCAGCAGTGTGGAGACCCTTGCCAGCGCTGAGATGCTTACACATAAACTGACTCAGCTTTCCTCCTGCAGTTGGCATCATTGTGTTTTGTGAGCTGGAGGAGGACTTTGTGGATTGGTGTTGGACATGGGCTAATGTTGGACTTGTGGACTTGGACAGCACTTGGTTGGGATGTTTTCTTGATGTGCACTTAACCATTATATAAATTTTTCTCTCGTTTACATGTTTCTGTGGCTTTGATTCTCTAATGTACTCAGACTAACACATTGATGAAGATCAGAGACTATAACCTTCAATATGGATTACACTGCAATATAAAGAAAGCAAAAATCCTCACAACTGGCCCAATAAGCAACATCACAATAAACAGAGAAATGATTGAAGTTATTGAGGATTGCATATTACCTGGAACCATAATCAATGTCTATGAAAGCACTAGTCAAAAACAAAGAATATTGCAAAAGACTTCTTTAAAATGTTTTTTAAAAAAGGTTATTTTGAGGACTAAAGAGTACTAGACCCAAACCATGATATCTTTAATCACTTTATATGCATTTGAAATTTGGACAACGAATAAGAAAGGCAAAGCAATGATGTATCATTGACTATACCACAGGCTGTAGGAAGAATGAATGGAAGCATCTTGGGAGAAATACAGCCAGAACGTTCTACTGAAGGGAAGATGGCAAGACTTCGACGCACATATTTTGGGCATGTTATCAGGAGGTTCCTGGCTCTAGAGAAGAATACCGTGCTTGGTAAAGTAGAGCCCAATAAAAAAGAGGAAGAACCTCAGTTAGACAGACTGATTAGTGGCTGCAGCAATGTTCTCAAATGTCACAGTGATTCTGAGGATGGCACAGGGCCGGGCAGTGTTTTGTTCTGTTGTTCATATGGTTGCTATGAGTTGAAACCAACTCCACAACACTAGCAATAAGAGCACCACTTCTTAGTTTCAAAAAAATACGAGAGTGGACATAAGCTTGGGCCACTGGGGTTTTCTGATTTGGGTCATTTCTTTTAAACATCAGCTGCTTCCCTCAGCCCAGCCACTAGGCCAGGAGTGGTTTGCTATGTGAGATCTGCATTGGGATTGTAATCATTAAGGTTTTGTGGAAACTTGGTTGGGATAGGAGTCTCAATGGTTTGGCAGATAGGACCAAGTAATCCCTCAAGATGAAATCTCCTCATGGCATGGGCTGCTTCCAATATAAATGGAGGCTGTGGAAAAGCTTGCTTGCATTTTGCCGAGTCTGAGTCCTATATGTAGCTGGTCATCTAACTTCTGATTCTTTGCACTAAAATGTTCTTTGTCAATCCTGAGCAGCAGCAGCAGCCAGTCATCTTAGCTGCCAATCTTAGGTCTGTTTCCTTCTGTAACCAGAAACCTGCTGTCTGACCTTCTGGTTGTCTTTTATTATCCCCTGCAATTATATGAGTAAGGAAAAGTCTCCATGTAACAGCTGGCCCACAGATTTAGATCATGCCTGACTCTACAACTGTGTGAGCCATTTTTTCTTGGATACAAAACTATATATATATATAAGCTTCACTAGTTTGCTTCTCTAGAGAACCCAATCTGAGAAAGGGTTTTAATCCCTGATGAATTTTAAAGATTTTCTTTGGATCTCTTACTAAATAGGAAATTAGGGTAGGAGACAATTCCATGTGGTACTCGGGAATGGAGGCCCCTATAGGATTTCTAAGACTGCCACATCTTTCTCCCATACAGTAACCGGTGGGGAAAACAGAAAATCCTCAATGAGATGTACTGACAGTGGCCACCACAACAGGCTCAAACATGGGACTAATCATGGGAATGGTACAGCAACAACAGTGTACAGAAGTCTTTTTAGAAGTCTGAACAAGCAGCTAACAAGATCAAAGAAAGGAGAGGTTGACGGCAAGGAGACCAGCAAGGAAAACAAGATCAAGGGGGAAGCAAAGGGTACCATAGGTCTCACAATTAGCAATTTTATATGAAAGATCAAGTGAATTCATATAGATCATAGCAGGCTAGGATTCCATCCAGTAGAGATGAAAGGACAAGGACCAGAGATCAGAATGCCAATTATCAGAACCATAAAAGAGTCAGACAGGAGCTCTGGTCAGCAGATCCATAAAGGGATTTTTTTAATCTAGCCTCAAGTTTCTCACAAACTCTCTATTGGGGGTGAACCAAGACCAGGGCCCCAGGTAATAGAGGTAAGTGGTTGTACCTGAGGAAGGTATCCTGAGGCCAGGCCTACAGAGGCTATGTTGACACAATCCCTTTCAAATGCATCCTCTCTTTTATCATGCCATCAGAGCGTAATGGGAATATCCTTGGAGAGTCAGAACAATATCACAGCTTCTCTGAGATAGGTGGTTCAGCTCCTGTGGCTTCTCGGCATCCCAGTCCTCTTTCTCCAAAGAAATCATCACAGAGGATGCTGACGTGACTGTCTCTGCAGTTCCCTCTCGCTCTTCTCTCCTTCACGGGGCAGAAGTAGATCAAGAAAGCACATCCCCATGCTGCTGAAGTCCATGACTCCTGCTATTCTTCAGCTCAATGAAAGTTCCTTTCTTCTCAAGAGACACCTTCCCTCCAGTTAGGTGTTGCCAGCACTAGCTGCCGGCTAAGTAGTATTTGAAATTTACATCTTTTGCAATCCAAGCAGCCTGCACATTTTAAGCTGTTTCTGACATAAACAGCCTCAGAAAGTCTTTTATGAAGCATCTGTATCTCTTGCCATGGGATATTTACACCAATATTTTAAATGGATTTTGTAGTGTAAATGTAGAGTGAGCTTGTCACAAAGACACATTCTTGGAATCTGCAAGAACTGGTAAGGAAATGTCCCTGGGACCGGAAAGCAGAGACCTGGAAGCAGGCCTCAGCTGGGCTCCCTCTCTCTCTGGAAGTGGCTTGGGAAGAGAGTCTGGGAATGAATGAACGGAGTGCCTGGGGCAGCCATGGTTCTCAGATTCAAACTGAAAAGGCCCATGCATGCAAGGAGCCCATGATCTGGGGAGAGTCAAATGTGGAACTCGGAGTGGTAACTGCAGCATGTAATGGTGGATCAGGATAGATGTGCTCTGCAGCAGCCTTGCACAAGGAGATATGGGCTCAAACGCGGTAGACGCACAGAGAAGACAGGAAGGGGTTATCAGGGCTATAAAAGGAAGTAGGCAACCCGCATAGATGAAACAGTGCAAAGAATAATAGCAGTGATTCACATACAGCACTTAGCGCAGTTCCTGGCACATAATAACTGCTAAGTAAATATTTTCTCATTTTGTTTTCATTGCAGTTAACATCACTCTATTGGGTACTGTTATCAGAATGCAGGCCCAAGCTTTAGTCCCATTTGATCTCCAGTGCTGAGCACAGAGCCTGGTATATATAATGCTTTCAGTAACTGTAGGTAGGGGTCGGCTTATGGGCGCTTGACCTCTATGGCTGCTCAGACCTTGCTTAGAAGAAACTACATCACCCATTGGCTTAAAGCTCTGCTGTGTCTGCCTTGGGAGCTATAATTTTTTAACAAGGGCTCCAAAAATTATGTAGCTGGTCCTGAGTGAGCGTAAGGACACAAGAAGCTGTAGGAAAGAAAGCATGAATCAATGGGGGAAATGAGAAGTCTGCAGAGAGGCTATGAGGAATCACAGAGTACGGAGTATTTTCTCTCTAGGCTCTGCGGGTCTTCAATGGAGCAGCGCTCATTCACATGCTGGTTTTGCACTGGTCCATGCATTTAGCAGCCTATTAAAGGAAAGTGAAGGTTACTTACCCCAAAATGTCTGGGACCTGGCCTACTCCTGATAAACAATATCTCCCAGGTTTACATATCCTAACTCTGTTGTTTTCATTATTGTCAGCAACGACCAAAAATATATGTTAGTGGCTGTCAGGACGTATAATCCCAAGCTGCATAGTTCATGTATTGCCAGGCAGTGATTCAAGTTTTCTTTGCTTTCAGAAATCAAGGTCGTGTCATCTGCAAACCATAAATTGTTAATGAGCCTTCCTCCAAACTCGATGTGGTGTCCTTTATAGAGGTCACCTTCCCAGACTCTTTGTTCTACGTGCAAATTGAATAACTATGGTGAAAAGATACAACTTGATGCACACCTTTTCTTATTTTTAAAATACACCATATCCCCTTGTTCTGTTCAAGCGATTACTTCTGAGTCTACGTAGAGATTCCCCATGAACACAGTGAAGTCTTCCAGAATTCCCACTCTTCACAAGGTTATCCATAGTTTGTTATGATCCACACAGTTGAAAGCCTTTTCATACCAAATGAAAGACAGAAATATATCTTTCTGCTATTCTTCGCTTTAAGCCAAGACCACACAGATCAACCAGCAAAAATCAGTCAATGGAAACCAGGTGGTCCAATCCTCAACCAGTCATAGGGATAGCACAGGACCGGGCCGTATGGTACCAGTAAGACTCAAGAAATCAAATTTTGGTCTGAGAGTACACCCATTTCCGCCTTGAACTAATAAAAATGATCATAATAATTGTCACCTGTATATATCTTCTTCTGTTTATAAAGTAACTACATCTTTAAATTTACAAAATTATACATAGAATTGCATTTAAATTGTACCACTCTGAGAGAGAGTGGAATAGGCATTATGGTTCTTTTGTGTCATCGGGAAACTCAGACCCAAAGGGAGTTAGTGAATTTTTCATGGTCTGTCACAAGAGCCAGCCTGTTGACTCCCGACTGGCCAACACTTCCCTCCGTATCTTTGAATGCTCTTTCTACCTGGTGGCGAGGTTCTTTTGTAAAGGATGGGTTTCTGCTAAAGACAGTGAACAGACTGGCGAAAAGAACGTCTTGTCTTTGAACAAAACTGAGATGGGACAAGACAAGGCTTTCTCTGAGCTGATGCTGGTGTGTGAGGCCACTTCAGGTCTGCCCAGCAGACAATGCAGCACGGGGCATGAGAGGCACCCAGTGGTCCAGGGTCCCTGGAACAGTCTGAGCTCCGCCTGTCCGCCATGCTGACTCCCCTAAGGCTCAACGCTGAGGCTTAGCCACACGCGGGCCCCCTGCAGCCTCCCCGACTGCACAGTGCCCTGCACGCTGCAGCAGTGATGAGATTGTGCACATTTGTTCCCCGGCACTGAAGTGTGTTTATGCTCCTGAATTTAAGGTTTGTAATGGGTTTTGCTCACGGGAATGATTATTTAAGTGCTGACTGTTAAAAGGGCAATTGATAACAAGTTTACACAGCCAAAAGAGCTCTAGCAATTATCTGAAAATTCAGACTCCATGAAGAGCCAAACAGATCATTTAAGACCCCCTGAATCTATTCAGAGGCTGAGATTATCCAAACGGACAAGCTGAAAGTGAGATCATGTATGCTGAAATGGTGCTGATGAGTCACAATCCCTTCTTCCTTCCTTTTTCTCGTCATGGGTTCCTGCTTCCCTCCCTGGCCACTTTCCCAGTTTAAGGGGGGGGGGGGGGCGGGGCAAGCAAGCGGCAGTGGCAGTATAGAACGTTCTTTTACTGACTACTGACTTTTGTCAGCGTTGTTTTTAAGTGTTCCATGTGTGATTTTGAACAATTTGCAAATGTCTCCAATGTCAAGGTTTCGTTCATCACAGCACTGGGTATGGGCCCTGAGTTGGGGAGAAATCCACCAAGGAGAAGGAACATGAGTTCCTTTCTGCCAAGCCCTTCATCCAGTGTGTTAGTCTGGGTACTTTAGAGAAACAAATCCACAGAAGCTCATGTATAAGAGAGAGTTTTATATAAAGGTTAAGTGCACATCAAGAAAACATCCCAATCCAGTGCTGCCCAAGCCCACAAGTCCAAGATTAGCCCATATGTCTGGCACCAATCCACAAAGTCCTCCTCCATCTCACAAAACAGACACAATGATGC
>NW_022103913.1:10125584-10130805 GCF_000313985.2 Echinops telfairi
TGACCCCTTTGGTGGGTCGAACCACCCTTTCACAAGGGTCACCCAATTCATAAAGGTAGCAAAATGACAGTGATGAAGTAGCAACCAAAATAATTTTATGGTGGGGGGGGTCACCACCACATGAGGAACTGTATGAAAGGGTCACAGCATTAGGAAGGTGGAGAATCACCAGAGGGGGACAGAAAGCCAGTATATGAGTGGCAACTACTTGCCATAGAGGAGTCGGAGCAGAGGGAGTGGAACTGCCTTTAATGGAGCTACAGGGATGGGGAGATGACTAATTGCCCTGCAGAGCCACACCACGAAACCTGGAAGCACCAGGTACGTCTTCAGAAGCAGGGGGGATGCATGGAGCTGAAAATCCTGAGTGAGCACTGGTGAAAATCTGGGCAGTGAGCAGCTCAATCCTTCACCTCTGCAACCCCGTCCCAGACAGCCAGATGCCCTTGTGTGCGGAGACTGATGTATTCTCTGCAGCAGGTAAAGCAGAGAGACTTCAGCTCAGCACACAGAGGTTAAATGTGAAGCTCAAGGCTGGGGACAAGGTGGAAGCCTTTATACTAAATTATGGGACCCAAAGAGTCCCTGGGCACATAAACGGGGGCTGGGCTGGCCTGCTATGTGTTTGCCATTTGACCTTACCCAGAGATACCTCGGGACAAAGGCCTGGGGATTTGCTTCTGAAAACTCAGCAGTAGAAAGCTCAGTGGAGCCCATTTCTTCTCGGACACCCCTGGGGGTGCCATGAGTTGGCATCAGCACCCCAACAAGTCATTTGGGGTCTCTTTGGAATACGGGACTCACAAACCCTGCCCTGGCCTCAGTCGCCAGAGTCACAAGTCACATATCCTAGCAAGAAAGAAGAAGAGTAATTGATAGAAAAAATTTAACCATGGAAAATACCCGTTATTGGTACTTGAAGGTTCCCTCATAAGAGGGTTGTCTCTGAGACCCACCACAGTGAAGATGACAGTGGATAAGCCTCGCCCACTTCCCCACCACACGGGGCTTCTCATTGGCCCAAGCTCTCGATTCCAATCTACAACAGAGACCAATGCAGACAAAAGAGAGCTCAAGGCACATCAAGACAATAATGGCATTGATGAAGAAGAAAATTTGAAGAAAAAACTTCTGAAATATAGGAGAAGTTATTGTATCTATACTAAAAATACCCAATAAAAAGAGAACAAAAACTAGTAAGAGTGGGGGGGGGGCTGTTTTATGGGGTAAAGGGGTGGAGATGCCATACGATAGCCACAATCTTAAAATCAGTGAAAGAAATTGATATAAAATCAAGAAAGTCTCCCAGAAAACAGAACAAAGCATAAAGAACGCATAGTGAGAGAAAACAAATAAGTGAATCAAACTAGGACATTGAAGTAGAACATAACAAAAAAGGGAGAAGAAATTATTAGAGAAATTTTATAAGAAAACTCCCAGAATTGAAGGACTAAAGGGTCCACTGAGTGTCCAGCACAATAAGGAGCAAGAAACAGCATGCTCATGAGACTTGACAATGGCAGGTCCAGTGAGCATTCTGAAACGTTCATAATGTAGGACTAGGCAAATGCACACATCACGTGCAAAAGAATGGAAACCGCTTTCTACTTCCCAGCAGCAAAATTGGATGTCAGAGAATGGTGGGCAACACTTTCAAAAGTCAGAGGTAAAAGAATTGTTTACAACCTAGAATTCTCTAACAACTCAGCACATAAATGTAAACTAAAGATATCAGACATAGAGCTCAAAAAAATGTCCCCTTATGGAGCCTCTCTTGAGGCTGCTGAAGGATGTTTTGGTTACATGGGATTGTACACCAAAAGATAACAATTTTAGAACAGGAGACATAAGAAAGATTCAAGAAAGAGGAGGCCTAGTCCAGAAGGAAGAGGAAAAGAAATCCCACACCGTTTTCTTCAGCAGCCTAGAAGGAAGTCAGTCCTGAGAGGGCAAGATAGAAGGCTCCGGAGCTGTTGAACTGTCAATGTGCTTCAAAAATGCGAGTTACAGCTATTAACTTTGGGAGGGGGTAGTTATATGGTCCCCTCCTTTGCTCAGCTCTGAACAAGGCCCACATATTCATAATAATGTAAACAGAGGGATGTGACCCAACTATTTGGCCAAGGTCAGGAATGGGAAAGGAGGGCAGAGGTAAAGAGAGCTGAGTCTTCAACGACCAGAAGACAAGTGGGCCAATGAAGAAAAGGCAAATTAATCACAGCATCTACATTTATGGAGGAGAATGCCAGTGGATTTTTTTTTCTTTTCTTGGATTTTTTTTTTTTCAAGAGTAAGGGGAGAATAAGTTATATGCTGGGAACATCAGTGTTTCAGTACTTAATAATAATTTTTTTCTGCATTGGTAAAAATAAACTTAAACTTTTTTTAAATTAAACTCACATATCAGCCTATTCCATGTGCTTAGAATTGATCAAAAGACCCTAGAAGTTCCATTATGTTCCTGAACCTCACAAAGGAGGTGGCACTGTTTTCTCTTTTCCACAATCTTGGTGACTTGCTTCATAGAATTATTTATCAGTTTCCAGTTTCTAGGAATCATTCTCTATCTATCTATCTATCTATCTATCTATCTATCTCTATCTCTTCTTCAGAGACAAGGAGAAATGGGATTTTAGGTGAAAGGATGTGATGCCTAAAGCAAGCGCAGAGTTGTAGGCCCCTAACTCACCTTCCTGTGTAAGTACACAGAGCAAAATCCAGTGTGGACTAGCCTGCTGGTGAGACACTGCTGATCACCGATGTGCCTCAGACAGAACTGGCTCCTGGGGGCCTCTGAAAAAGAGGCCAAAGAGTCAGACCTCACACCCTCCCTCTTACCGTCCCCCTCATCAGGAGCACAAACAGGAAAATGGCTTGGAATCCCTCTCTGGCAATATCTAATAAAGCTGGGTCTTCCCATCCACTGATAGATTCCAATGGATTGTGACTTCTGCAGACTCCAAGGGAGTCTGATGTCCACTATGAACTTTACTAAGCAACCTATCTGAGGACGACAATGACTGGAATTGATGCGGAGGGGAAGCAGCAGCAGAGCATTGTTCGGACCCGCAGACAATGTATCCACTACCTCTGATCGTGGACGTGGACCATTTTGTTACGCAGTGGGGAACGCCTTTAGAGCCAGCAGAGAAAGAGGTGGTGCAGCGCTCAGTGAGGAGAGCAGCCAAGGGTTCTCCTCGATCTTGAGAGTGACCCAGATGAGGCAGACAGGTTCTGCCTTCCTGCCAACATTCAAGACGTCTTGATTCTGTTCCCTTCTTCCTTTTTCTTAGTTCGGTAGAATTGCTCTTAACCGTTCATTGCGGATTGGGTGAAGCTTTACAGAACATATCGTTTCCCATTCAATAATACGTACACGTTTTGGTTCATCTCATTCATTGCCATTCCCACAACGTAACATCACCATCCCCCTCCACGCTCCCAGTGTTCCTGTTTCCATGCCTCCTCCTCTCAAAGCAACCCGGAATGGGACTGCTTGAGGGTGCAAGCTCCTATCCCTGCTGCTCAGTCATTTACCCCCTGAATTCAAGCTGTTTTGTTCCACTTTTGGAGAGAAAAATGTGGTTTCCTTCTAAAGAAATAAACCTGAAGAAAGAACAAGTAAAGGAAATAAAAACAAATTATAGGAAGCACCAAGTAAATATTTTTCAAGAGGATAAACTAATTCAATTTCACTCTCTCACTCACTTCTTCCCACTTCCTTCCCACACACACCTCTCTATCCATATATTTATATAGATTATTTTTAATATTTAGTTAATAAGAATTACAGGCTTCTTGCTTTCACCCTTCTAAATCCAAAATGAGGAAGCTTTCTTTTTTGCTCTCGCTCTCTTTTTTTCTTCGCTCCCCTCACCAACACGATTTACATTCTCAATGTAATGTATTAAAAAGTTGACAGGGACGAAAGGATTCACACGATGTCTGCTAAGAAACCCAATTTCCATGATGAATTGCCCGAAGCCCCTGAATCACAAACCATTTTTTCCGCTGCTCAGAAGTTGGTTTCTTTTTTTTTTTTTTTAAATCTTCTTAAAGCCTCTCTCCTAATCTTCCGCTAGAAGAGATGGGTGAAAGGAGTTTTTTTTTTCTAAACTAAGGGAAGTATTAGCATCTTGGTTGTTGTGCATCAAATTTGAAAATGCAAGGTTAGTAATATTTCAAATCGGCCATGGTCTAAACCTCTTGATAAGTAAGAGTGCTCTTTCTCTTTCTCTCTCTTCCTCCCTCCCTCCCCACCTCACCCCCAGCATCTTGTAGTCAGGAAGAAGGAGGAGTTTAGGAAGAAAGGGGTATTTCGAGTGATTCTTCAAAGATCTGCTCCCTTTTGGAGGGTTAAAGAATTCTAAATTCAGGCTCTCTACTATGGAGAGCTGGCTAGAGCCTCCATGTCTGGGGGAGGGATTTGGTAGCATCCATAGGACAGACACACCTCCGGCTCTGCAAACAGGCTGTGCTTCGAGCTGCGTTTGAAGCACATTGCCCTTGTTCTCTCAAGGCTGTGGGTGTCAGTACCCAGAAGAGGGCCTCTGGGCTGCCCATCACCAAAGGCGTGGAGATGGACACCTGGTCCCTGGGGGCTTCAGTTGAGATTTTCGGACTTTGAAGAAAATCCAACTATTTGCAAAACCGGAAGGAAATTAGGGGCTCTCTTCTTTGAAATCCCCACCCCTTCATATTTTTTCCATGTGCTATAGAGAGATCATTATAAAACCACTTTCACCCCCACTCAGGCTAGAACTGAGCTTCTCCTACTGATCAAGCACTCACGCTTTTTCTAGAACCCACTCCCCAAAGAATTTTTTTAAAACACACAAAATACTATTTACTTTGTAAGAAATAAAAAGAATTAAACTTTCCTTTGAACACATATTGAGCATCTTCAGGGGGAGGGGGACGCTGAGTTGATCCATAAATTGCCAATGCATTTGTTGATGTATTGAGAGATCCTGGGTACTTTAGAGATGGGGAGCGCAGAGACAGTAGACACTAAGTCTGGAGTCACAAGCCCCAAATTTGAGTTCATATGAACTCTCTGACTTGTCTCTCAAAGGAGGAAAAAATTACAGTAGAAAGATTTTATTTTTTAGTTGTACAAACAATTTAAGAAAGATCTTGAATTTGGACCTACAAGGTTAAAAATACTACTACAATGATAAACATTATGTGGATGAAGAAACAGGACCGTTCAGTGGAAAGT
>NW_022103913.1:10131671-10135691 GCF_000313985.2 Echinops telfairi
AGGAGGAGGAGGAGGAGGAGAAGAAGATATCATTCAGAGGTCATATAGTGCCCGGTAAAGAAAGCATACGATCCATTCAAGTGGATTTATCCTCAGTGAAGTCAAACAGTCTGACTAGTCTGGAATTATTATTCCTACATAACTTAAAAGTCACTATGATTGAAAGAAAGAGCCCCGGTGACACAGTGGGGTCAGATTGTTAATTGGAACCCACCCTCAGAGAGAAAAAAGGCTTTTGATTATTGTGAAGAGTTACAGTGTCAGAAATCCACAGGGGCAATTTTACATAAACACACACCAAAGATCTCACTTCGTTTGCTGATAAATATGCTCATGGTGAAAGATTCCATCATGGTAAAGAAGTGGCTATATATCATCAAACCACGATATTTCGTGAGCAGTGTAATTGTCTATAAACTTAAACACAGAAGAACGTAATGGCCCCCCTGGCATATGTGATGCCCAGAGCAGATCGTTTTCAACACCTTTATCTTACATGCTTTAAGGAAATTGTCTTCAATAAAAATGATACAATTTAACAAATTATAGTAAGAGGTCAAAAAACAAAAACTAGAGTTTTTCATGGAAACTTCTTTGCTATTAAACACACACCAAAATGTGTGTTTTTACAAAATGAACATGACTGAAAAAAAGGATGAATATGCACTGAAATAAAAGTTTTCAATGGACTGTTGAAAGGGGAAAACTCACATATTTACATGTTGATCTTTCACAGTAGTGAATGGGAATAACTTCTATTTTGAACCTATTGTCAATTGCTGTCAATTTAATTCCAATCAGCAGCAAACCCATGAATTGCACGGGTGTGCACAGTGGAGCTGTTCCATTGGGTTTTGAAAAGGAAATTTCCGGGCCTCTCTTCCAAGGTGCTTCTGTATGGGTTTGGACTGGCAAGATGTCAGCTAAGATTGAACACTTAACTATTTGTGTCACTTGAGAGTATTTTGAGCTTAACCTTATAAAAATGGGCCAATGATTTCATCAAAACTGATATCATGTGCTTAAGCTCATAATGAGTATAACCAGATATATCTATCTGTTTTCACTCAGAGTTGAAAAAAATTCATTTGAATTTGAAATATATCCTTCATGTAAAAATGGCATATATTCAAGTAGCTTTGAAAAGTCTTAAATAAAATGTTCAGTCTAGCCACAATTCATTAAAATCTCATTTTACAATAAATTCCAGACATTGCAATACTGTCTGTGGATTTCTTTACTTACAATTGATTCTAGCAGCTTTAACCATCTCTAAAATCAAATGTTTTAAACAAAACTCTAAGTAGTTTTATTGTCTAAATGACAATTTAGGTAACTCTAGTTTTGTTTCATTGTCTTCCTAATTAATGTATTATCATTAGTAATTTCCAATCTATCAGTTAAACACAGAAACGTGTTGAAAACATGATCTACATCCAGCTTAAATAATTCCAAACTAGTACAAATTTACTCTAAGAACAAATGTGAATAGTTAAGATTTCAAGAGTCAACCCTTAACTGAAAATTTTCCAAATTGACTATCACACAGGATATCATTTTTAAGAGTTAATTTGAAGCTTATGTATAGAAATAAAGATATATAAATAAATACATGAAGGGTATCTAAAATGTTCAAGGAAAAATGGAACGAAAAGAAATTTTTATGGACAGCGGAGGAATGGGTGAAGGGAGACATCAGATGGTGTAACATATGACAAAATAATAATAATTTATAAATTATCAAGGGTTCATGGGGGAGGAAAGAGTGGGGAGGGAGGGGGAAAAATGAGGAGCTGATACCAAGGGCTCAAGTAGAAAGCAAATGTTTTAAGAATGATGAGGGAAACAAATGTACAAAACTGCTTGACACAAAGGATGGATGGATGGATTGTGATAGAGTTGTATAAAATGATTTTAAATAAATAGAAAAAAATTTTTTTCCTCAAAGGTTTTGAAACCCTCTCAGATTACTATAACTCAGGAAGTATTTTTAACTTAACCAATGAAAGATTAGAGGGGAAAAAATATTGTTTGGAACTATTGATTTAATTGTTTTAAAATTCTTTACTAAAAATGTGCTCTCTTAGTGCCCTGCACCCAGGATGCTGCTTCATGATACTGAATGTTCAAAGAAGTAGAGATACCACTTGTCAAAACCCTTTTCCAGAGATAGTCCATTATGAAATCTTAAACAAGACAAAGGTAAGACAGAGTCAAATCCATCTGGATGATGGAGACCATCAGCGGGAAGCCATAATGATGTCCAAAGAATTCCCAGGCTTATGTCTATTATAGAACATGGAAAACCATGGAAATCATCACATTAGGTAAATCCCAGAGGGCAAGACTGCCCCTCCATGCCCTGACTAAGTGAGTTGTAATTTACTTTCAAATACAGTCATGATTGGTGGCAGATGAATTCGTCACTCTCCCAGGCAGTATTGCAGAAGTAGGGAAGGAGCCTTGATAGGGAGACCTAACTACTGCATATTAGAAAAGGTTTCAGGATTAGTTCTGGGGTCTTCCGAACATCTTGAGGGGGTTCGGATCAAGATCATTGGCTCGGGTACCCCAATTTCCATTAAGAGCATGCCCAGGCAAGTCCCTGCAGACAAGACAATCAGTCCTCCAAGCCCTGACTCCAGGAGTAGTAATTTACTTTCATACACATTTTGCCTGCAGGCAGAGTTTTGCCAGTTTATGGTTAGAAAGAATTCACTGAAGATAGAATTTATGTTAAGACTTAAAATGGAGTTGTTTCTCATCAAAACTGAGCTTTTTTTAAAAATCACTTTATTAGGGGCTCATACAGCTCTTATCACAATACATACATATATACATACATTGTATCAAGCATATTTGTTATTTGTTGCCATCATCATTTTCAAAACATTTTCTTTCTACTTGAGCCCTTGGTATCAGCTCCTCCTTTTTTTTCTCTCTCTCCTCCACCCTCCCTCCCTCATAAACCCTTGATAATTTTAAATTGTTATTATTTTTTCATATCTTACACTGACCAATGTCTCCCTTTACCCACTATTCTGCAAAACAGCCTTTGTGCGCTAGAACAAAACTGAGCTCTTGTGCACTAGCTCTTGTGCATATAAGAATGTTTATATAATTAATGTCTAATATGTCTAATTAATGGTCAATGTAAGATTAAATAGATAAGTTATATGTGAGGAGGCAGAAAATGCACACAACACTTCATTATCAACAAAAATTTGGAAACAACCATGTCCATTAACAGCAGAATGTACTAATAGTGTCTAGGATAGTCTATTATGAATACTCTACATTCAAGCCCCTTCTAAGAGCTCCTTGATTCTTTTATTTATAACACTTAAGGCAATTTACATGTTATACAATATATTTACTCATTTATTGCCTATTTCTTCCACTGATAGATAAGCTGCATGAAGGCAAGCATCAAGCACGCGGTGTGGTACTTGAAACATGATAAGCATCCAGAAATCACTTGCTGTATGAATGACAAGTTACAGTGGAGTCCTGCTTGCCTGGGAGTCCTCTGTTGCTTTGAGGTGATTTTAGTATGTGTTAACCTTTTCTTTTGTTTTCAGTGGGAACCTTTATTTTCCCCACTTCCAAACTCTGTGAGGATCCCTGCCGTATGCATAAACACTGATGGCAGAGATTTCCTCAGAGTAAATCAATTCCACATCAACTTTTGTCTGTCGAACATCAGTCAGGATATAAAATATAAAATTACTGGCATTTATTGAGTACTTACTCTTTGCAAGGACTACCCTAAGGCTCTCACATGTCACTGCTTCATTTTGCCTGGCAATCAGATAAGGCCCATTCTAGTATTGTCATTGTTTTGCAGATGACTAAAATGAGGCACACAATGTGACCTTTTCAAAGTCATGCCATTGGTATGCAGTGGAGTCTAATTCAAACCCAGCAGTGCACACATTGTGCTCTGCTGTATCAAATATTCTAAGTTAAAACTCACCAGGGTATTAATTGTAGCTCATACCACAAATCAGTTGGCAGGTC
>NW_022103913.1:10136375-10138251 GCF_000313985.2 Echinops telfairi
CACAGGCAGCAAACAGCAAGGCAGGTCACCAACAGTCAGCCAGATGGCAGGGTCCAACAGTTCCCAGCTCAAGAGATGTAGATTCCAATGGTGTGGCGAAACAGGTCTTGAAGGAATCTTAAATTACAGCGACATAGTCCACGGGTTAGGTGTCCCACAGGTAGTGTAGCTTATAAACTGAGGCAAAGAACAAGCAAGGCAGCCGCACACTGGTCCAATGATCAAAGAGCAAGAGACAAAAATGGCAAGACTCGCCGAGCCATTTACCTCTCCGCCCTTCAATTAATCCCACATGTGTTTAACGGCCAGGTTAGCACAATAAACTAACTACCTCTACCTCACAGGGATACATGGCCATCCTCATTCTTTCTTCCTCCACCACCCTGCAGACTGACTGCAACACAGTCTCCACACAACTCCTACCACCCTCCACTGTATTACACACAAACAAGACACAGTATAGATTGCATGCAGTATAGATTGTGTGACACAGGGAAAAGCCTCAATAATTTCTTTCAAAGATGTTCCTCTCACAGATTCCTCCCAGTACAGCAGGTGTTGAGGTGGGACTGATAGTCCCTCAAAGCACTGGCACTTGAAGACGCAACTCCCAATCCTTTGGGTCTTTCTTATGTTCAGCTCTGTGAGTATTACTAAATTATAACACGCTTGTTGACAAAATATTAAAGAACATTAAGGCACATTAAGAAGAAAACAAATGTTGTTGCTAGGTGCTATCAAGACAGATCCAACTTGTAGTGACCACAGAACAAACTCCTGTAGGTCCACCAGTGCGATGTTCGAGACCACTGTTGGCAGCCACTGTGTCCAACCATCCCACGGAGGGTCTCCCTCTTTTTCGCTGACCTTCCACTTTCCCAAGCATGATGTCCCTCTCCAAGTACTCCCTACTGATAACAAAGTTTGTGGGATGAAGTCTCCCCTTCCTTACTTTTAAGAAGCATTCTGGCTACGATATCATAGATCAGAGCAAAGATGGGGGCCAACTGGGGGGCAGATCATCAAGTGCTCAGCTGAAAGTTCAAGGTGACAGTGAAGACAATTAAACCAAGTCTACAAAAGCCAAAGTATAGGTTACACTCAATGTCATACTTTGGATCTTATGGGCTTGATTTTAAGCTTCTCCATTGTCTCCTTTTGACTGCTATGTATTCTGTCTCACAAGGTAGGCATATCTAGTCACTGCGATGGTGTTACAAAAAGGCATTTGCAATGAATAAGTCATTAGACTGGCAGAATTCTGTCATGTGATTTCTGGTATCATTTTTTCATCATCATATTTTCCAACTACAGCTCATTTTCCTTTGTTTGCAACTTTCATATCCCAACCAGCAAAAATGATCACTGCATCTTGATTGTATGTATGAACCATTTCAGGCTCAAAAAGTTGGGAGAACTTTTCAATGTCCTCACCGCTGGCATTCGTGGTTGATGCATACATTGGAATAATAGTTCTGTTGACTGGTCTTCACTATAAGCATACGCACACTAGCCTTTCACTAACAGGAGTTAGTGAGTGTACTTTGGCATAGATCTACAAATGTTTGGTTTTATGATGACGGTGATGCTGCTCCTTTTCAACTTGTCATTTCTGGCATAATCACTCACTGTCATCGAGGCAATGCTGATGCATCGTGCCCTCTAGGACGGGATGGAACTGACTCGGGGAGTTTTTGAGATGCTAACTCTTTTCAGAAGTAGAAAGCTCTGTCTTTCCTCCTCAGAGCAGCTGGAGGTTTGAACTACCGACCCAGCCAAACAGCCCAACTCAAAACCATTATGCCACCATAGCTACTGTCTGGCATGATAGATTACATAAATATCCAATTGGAAAGGCCCAGTACCCATCTACTTC
>NW_022103913.1:10138940-10140651 GCF_000313985.2 Echinops telfairi
GCAGTGATGCCGAATGCAGGAAGATCACAGGCCAGTGGATGTAAAATCTTGAGGATCCAGTGGCAATGGAAGCATCTCAGCCCTGGCATGGATCTCCACGTGGCTCCTCCAGCTCCAGGGCTCTGACTGCCATCAGCAGAGCTCCATGTGGCTTGTCAACAGCAGTGTGTAGCAGAGAGACAGTGCCTGTCCAGGCTCCAGAGAGGAAGACAGGATTTGTCAGAATCCTCAGGAGAAGGCCATGCCCTCACAGAGGTATCATTGGCTATGGCATGACTAATTGGCTAGACTCCACCCCTTCACTCAAGTTGACGGGAGATTATGTAACTGCCACAATAATTATTGGTGATTGGAATGCAAAATTTAGAAACAAAATGTAAGGAACAGTAGCTGGAAATATGGACTTGGTAATAGAAAAGAAGCTGGAAGTCAGATGATAGAGTTTTTCAAAGCCAATGACTTGTTCATAGCAAATACCTTATTTCAACAACACATGAACTTCCACAGACAGAATGCACAGAAATTAAATTAACTAAATCTGTGGGAAGATGAAATGGAGACGTGCAATATCAGGACCTAAAACCAGACCAGGGGCTCACTGAGGAACAAACTTCTAGTTGTGCATATGTAAATTCTGAATAAAGCTGAATAAAATTTAAACAACTTCACAAATGCCAGTTGTGACTTTGCATTTATCCCACCTGAATTTTGAGAACATCTCCAGAAGAGAATCAATGCATTGAACATTAACGACAGAAAATCTGATGAGCTGTGGGAGGACATCATCAAGACCATCATTCGTGAAGAGAGCTAAGTTTACTGAAAAGACAGGCAAGAAAGAAGGACAAAATGGACATCAGACAAGACTCTGAACCTTGCTCTTCATCGTAGAGCACCTAAAGCAACTGGAAGAAATTAGGAGCTCAAAGAGCTAACTAGAAAAATTCAAAGAGCAGCTCAAATGGCAAATACAATTATGACCGTGAACTGGGCAAAGACCTCGGATTAGAAAATAAAAAGGGAAGAACACACTCCGCATATAGAAAATTAAAAGAACTCAAGAAAGAATTCAAACCTCAAACTGCAGCTGTGAAAGATGCAAAGGGAAAATATCGAATGATGCAGGAAGCATCAAGTGAAGACGGAATGCATACATACAATCATTGTACTAAAAGGAACTAGCCAATAGGCAACCATTTCAAGGGGTAGCATATGAATCAGAACCAATGGTGCTGAAAGAAGAAATTCAAGCTGCCCTGAAAGCATTAGTCAAAAACAAAGTTTCAGGAATTGATGGAATACCAACTGAAATGTTTCAGTAAGTTGACAAAGCACTGGAAGCACTCATTAGTCTATGCCAGGAAATTTGGAAGATGACTACTTAGTCACCTGACTGGAAGAGATCCATATTTGTGCCCATTCCAAAAAAAAAAGACGACCAACAGAATGCTCAAACTATAGATCAATATCATTGATATCACATGAAAGTGAAAATTTACTGAAGACACTCCACAATGGTTGCAGCAGTACATTGACAGGAAACTGCCAGGACTTCAGGCTGGATTTAGAAGAGGACATGGAATAAGATATATCATTGCTGATATCAGATGGATCTTGGATCAAAGCAGAATACTAGAGATGTTTACTTTTGTTTCATTGACTATGCAAAGGCATTCAACTGTGTGGCCATAATAAACTATGGAATGCCTTG
>NW_022103913.1:10141825-10143126 GCF_000313985.2 Echinops telfairi
GCTGCGATGCACAGGCTTTCATGATCCATTTTTTCAACATGTCCTTTTTCCTAGTCTGACTGAGTCTGGAAGCGCCACTGACCCCTGACCTTCATTAATTATTCTTCTGGTATTTGAAATAAATCGTATCCAACATCATACTAATATGCAAGAAAAATGGAAAGCCTATATAAATCCACCCACACCCCAGACATGACTGCTATTAACTTGATTCTATATTCACAAATCCCTTTAAAGCATATATAAATAGATTATAGATAGCCGTTAACATAAATTATAAAGTACCATTTCTACAATGCTACCATCTAATTTTCTCACTCAAACACTTTACCAGTCTATGTGTGCATAATTTGACAGCTATACCTACCTTATCTTTACTCAAAAGAGCCCCAGTGGTATAGTGGGTTATGCCCTGGGCTACCAACCACATGTTCGGCAATTTGAACCACCATCAGCCGCCCCTCTAAAGATTTATAGCCCCAGAAATCGAATAGGAAGTTGTCCTCTGTCACACAGCGTCACTATGATTCAGAGGTGACTCGATGACAGTGAGTTCACAGTGAATTTTTTATTAATAATTGCATATTCCAAACACAAACCCAGTGAAGAGACCCACCACTTATCCAAATACAACTAAGCTATCTTCCTTGGCACTCCTTCCCTTCCTCCACTACCTCCCCAAATCTAACCCCTCACTTCACTCTCACTGCCATTGAGCTGATGTGGACTCAGGACAGCATTGATCTGCTCCCTTGGGTTTCCTAGGCTAAAAACTTTAACAGAAGCAGAATGCCTCATCTGGTAGGTTTAAACAATCAACTTCTTAGCAGCTCAATGCATAGCCTTCTGTACTACCAGCTACACTAAAATCCAAGCTACTATCTTCTCTTACATGAACTTTTCCAATTGCCTCTCAATTGGTAGCTTCTCAAAATATAAATCTGATACTGTGTTAGTCTGGGTACTTTAGAGAAACAAATCCACAGAAACTCATATGTATAAGAGAGAGCTTTATATAAAGATTAAGTGCACATTAAGAAAACTTCCAAACCCAGTGCTGCCCAAGCCCACAAGTCCAACCCATATGTCCGACACCAATCCACAAAGTCCTCCTCCATCTCACAAAACACACACTATGTATGACGCCAACTGCAGGAAGAAAGCCGAATCAGTGAACGTGTCAGCATCTCAGTGCTGGCAGGGGTCTCCACACGGCTGCTCCAGCACCCAGGGCTGCATCGGGGTAGGTCCATGTGGCTTCTCCTTGGGGATGTTTTGCAGGAAGTGAGCCTTGCCAGCTG
>NW_022103913.1:10143226-10144608 GCF_000313985.2 Echinops telfairi
GAAGAATGGGAATTCCAAAACACTTCATTGTGCTCATGCAAAACTTATACACAGAACAAGAGGCAATTGTGTGAACAGAATAAGGTTCTGTATGGTTTAAAATATTTTAAAGTGTGCATCAAGGTTTTATCCTCTCACAATACTTGTTCAATCTGTAAGCTGAACAAATCATCAGAGAAGCTGGATTATATGAAGAAGAATGTTGCAACAGGATTGGAGAAAGGCTTATTAACAATATGCAGATGACACAACCTTGCTGGCTGAAAGTGAGGAGGATTTGAAGCACTTGCTGATGAAGATCAAGGGTTGAAGCCTTCAGTCCATACTCAATGTAAATAAGTTACAACTCAATGTAAATAAGATCAATCCTCACAACTGGACCAATAGGTAACATCATGATCAACAAGGAAATCATTGAAGTTACCAAGGATTTTGTCTTGCTTGGATCCATACTTAATGCTCATGGGAAGCAGCACCAAAGAGATCAAAAGGCATGTTGCATTGGATAGAACTTTTGCACGACCGTTTCAAAGTATTGAAAAATAAGGATGTTACCATGAAGACTAAGAAGCACCTGACCCAAGCCATGGTATTTTCCATTGCCTCATATGCATGTGACAGTTGGACATGGAATAAGGAAGACCATAGAGGAATTGATGCAATTGAATTGCAGTGCTAGAGAAGAATATTGAAAGTAGCATGAACTGCTGAAAGAACAAACCTATCTGACTTGAAAGAAGTATGGACAGAGGGCTCCTTAGAGCCTTAGAAGAAAGGATAGTGAGACTTTGTTTGACACACTTTGGACATATTGTCAGGAGAGACCAATTCCTGGAGAAGGGCATCATGCTTGGTAAAGTGGAGGGACAGCAAAAACCAGCAAAGACCTTTATGAAATGGATTGACATCGTGGCTGCAGTCATGGAGTCAGGCATAAGAACAGTTGCAGGGATGGTCCCGGGCCATGCAGTGTTTCATTCTGTTGTGCATAGCGTTCGTATGGGTCAGAGCAGACTTGATGGCACCTAACAAGAATAATAACGACTTTGAAGAGGAGGCTCTTCCCTAGCCATATTTTGAGTGCTTTCCAACCTGAGGGACTCATTTTTTCAGGACTATATAAAACAGTGTTCGGCTGCGATGCACAGGCTTTCATGATCCATTTTTTCAACATGTCCTTTTTCCTAGTCTGACTGAGTCTGGAAGCGCCACTGACCCCTGACCTTCATTAATTATTCTTCTGGTATTTGAAATAAATCGTATCCAACATCATACTAATATGCAAGAAAAATGGAAAGCCTATATAAATCCACCCACACCCCAGACATGACTGCTATTAACTTGATTCTATATTCACAAATCCCTTTAAAGCATATATAAAT
>NW_022103913.1:10145706-10147069 GCF_000313985.2 Echinops telfairi
TTGCAGGAAGTGAGCCTTGCCAGCTGAAGCAGGGAACTGGCTAAGGCAGCTGTACCCTGGTCTGACCATCACAAAGCAAGAGACACGAGAACTCGAAAGGCAAAGCTCACCCAGCCATTTATCTCTCCACCCTTCAATTAACCCCCCATGTGTTTATCGGCCAGGTTGGCACAATAAACTTTAACTATATCAGATACTCTTATTAACCCTCCCATATTTTATAAGCACTCTATGACTTCTTTTAATTTCTAAGATGTCTTAACATAGCCCAAAGAAGCTCTGGTGACATAGTGGTTACCCATTGAGCTGTCAGCTGCAAGGTCAGCAGTTTGAAACCACCAGCGATTCCATGGGAAGAAAAAGATGGGGCTTCCTACTCCTGTGAAGAGTTACAGTCTTGGAAACTCACAGGGGCGATTCTACCCTGTTCTGTACAGTTGCTATGAGTCAGTATTAACTCCATGGCAGTGCATTGGGTTTTTTGTTTGTTTGTTTTTGTTTTTTTAACTTGGCCCTAGAGTTCATATAAGAAGGTCTGTTGATACAAAAGGCTATGCACATTTAAGTTTTTGATGGCCATTCATTTGGTCTTCAAAAAAGTGGATCAAGTTACAAGTTATTTGTAACTTGTACAAGTTACAAGTTACAAGTATTTGAAAGAACAACTGAGGAACAGTTGCTTGTTTTTTTGACTCCTCCCCATCTCACCATCACCCTGAACCAGAAAAACTCTCAGGCTCTAAATGTTTATTTTACCGGGATTATGTCTTTACATCCACAAAATAATATAAATTGAGGCAATTTCAAATTAATACAGAAAATACAGCAGTCGCTGCAGCTCTGCCAGCGATGCCACTACACAAAGGCTCAGTTGGGAGGCAATTACAAACCATAGCATCCCAGGCCCCCGGCAGACCTGCAAGAGCGTAAGTGTGCTTAGCTTCCATCATGTCCAATTTCAGTATCGCTCTGGCAGCCAGCTGGAGGCTGCCATCTGGTTTATGCAGGGAAGTCCCGAGATGGTTCATCGTTCAATCTGGAAAAATGCTTGATGTCTGTTTGTAAGTACTCAAATTAACTGTTCTCTGGATCAATTTAAGGCCACGCCTTCCTCGAGCAATTTTTCTTGGGTCAATTGCTGATTAGTGCTCAGAAAATTGTGAAGGGTCTGGTCAAAGAGTGAAGCCCCATTTTGAACCCACTGTATTCTGGAGTCTGATTCAACCCAAACTGCTACTAACCAATGACCTAGATGGTGTTTGTCTTGTTTTTTTACACAAGCAACAGGTTAAAGCACAGACCTCAAAATTTCACCTAAGTAGAGCTACCATGTTCCATTCAGTTATGTATCCCATCTAGAGCC
>NW_022103913.1:10148415-10149822 GCF_000313985.2 Echinops telfairi
ACAAATGCAAGAATGAAGACAATGTTCTACAACTGATTGTGGTGATTACCACACTACTTCTCTAGATGTGATTGAACTACTGAATTGTATGATGTGTGAATTTTATGCCAATGAAACAGTTAAAGAAAAGAAATGCCAATAAAAGCAGTACAATTTTTTTTTAAAAAAAGAAAACCTTAAAATTGCACTGTAGGTGGTAGAGGATTTTATTTTGAGAGTTTTCACATGTTTCTGACATGGATCACCTTTCAGTGTTCTCTCCTGAGTGGAGAAAAGTAATTTTTCTTTGTTGTTGACTCATCTTTCCCCCAGTATGTTTTCTGGGAGCTCAGCCACCTAATAAACTTGATTCATTTCTTAACCACCACTTCTTGAAGTTTATAGATTTTTTTATTGTTGCTCATTGATTTTTTTGGTTGTTGACATTATTATTCAGTAATTTTGGATTATTTTATTGAGGGATTGCATTTAAATTACTTTATTGTATAACCATGAAACCAAACTCACTGCCATTGAGTCGATGCTGACTCATAATGACCCTACAGGACAAGGTAGAAATGCCCTTGGGAGTTTCTGAGCTATAAAACTGTCCCTCTGGGTTTCCAAGACTGTAGCTCTTTACAGAAGTAGAAAGCCCAATCTTTCTCCCACAGGGAAATTTAAGGGACTGTAAATTTATCTTAATAGGGGGAAAAGACTCAGGAAATTTGTAACCACTATTATCAGATGTTTCTAAAATGTTACTGATAAATTAATATATGCTTTGTTGTGTGTGTTCTCAACAATAACAACAAGATTTAAAAAAAAAACCCTATGGAGTACAGTTCTACTCTTGACACCTGGGATCACCATAAGTTCATTATAAATTGGAATCCACTTGATTGTAACTGGCTTTTATTCTCCCTAGGACACGAACAGGCCCTAAATAGGAGTTGAGCTCAGAATCAGGCATTTTAGCAAAAGCTCTGGAAGACTTGTCTCCTACCTCTCATGCAAATCTTGCCCTGTGTCCATGGAAAAACTAAAATTGAATAAATTGCAATAGTGAAGACTTCAAACTATAGCTGAGGAGAAAAATATAGCAGTTATAAAGGGAAGGGAGGAAAGGCAAATTTGGCCACATTCAACCAGAGCAAACAGAAGGGTGAACAGAGATGCCTCTATGAATTCAGCAAGATAAAAAGAAAAAGTGTGGGAATCATGCAAATATGCTACAGCAAAAGGAAAAAGCATGCTAATAATAAGCAAAGTAACCATTTTGAAAGAAATTTTTCTGTAAACCACGTGGATTCTAGAGAAATGTAATAAAAATATAAAATCAATAATCCAATACATAGAGGCAAAATTACAAAACAACAGTGAAACTGAGAGAGATTACAAAGCCAATAAATCAATTTAAAGATAAAA
>NW_022103913.1:10150257-10151277 GCF_000313985.2 Echinops telfairi
TACGTAACCTAGAGACTGTCTAAAGTATATGGGAAAATGTGCATTGTACATAAGAAGCCTGAGCATCTCACAGGTTTGGTATCCACAGGAATCCTAGAAACAATCTCCTGTGAATACCCAATGTAACATCAGATATTCAATGATATAAAGGAAGAATCATGCCATGTGCCAGTAAATTCCAGCACAGAATTATCAACAATACATCTCCTCCTTATATTTTTAAGATCCAGGGACTATGAGTTATCCAGACATCTAGCATCCTCCCCCCAAAAAAGTAGAAATTTTCCTAGAAGAAGGCAAAAATCAGACATTTAAAGATATCAGACATTATGAACACAAAAGGACTTTTTTTTAGTTTATTTTATTTTTAATAGTTTTATTAGGGGCTCATACAACTCTTATCACAACCCATACATACATCAATTGTGTAAAGCATATTTGTACATTCATTGCCCTTGAGAATAATGCATCTCTGATTCTTTCTTTAAAATCCTAATCAATAATAAAACCAATCAAGAATGAATAGTAACTTGCAATAATGGGAGGTCCGAAAAAAATGATCAAGGCAAAGGAAAACACTGGGAGGACCACAGAGCTAAAGCTGACAACTTTAAATATGAAAAGGCTTCAAAAACTTTGTGGGAAAAATTCCATTATCTTTCAATTCCAGTTTTTTACATGAACTTCATACTATTTGTGTTAGTCTGGGTACTTTAGAAAAACAAATCCACAGAAACTCATATGTATAAGAGAGAGTTTTAAATAAACGGTAAGTGCACATCAAGAAAACATCCCAACCCAGTGCTGGCCAAGCCCACCAGTCCAACATTAACCCACATGTCCGACACCCATCCACAAAGTCCTCCTCAAACTCACAAAACACAGTCAATGATGCTGATTCAGGAAGAAAGCTGAATCAGTGAACGTGTAAGCATCTCAGCGCTGGCAGGGTCTCCGCATGGCTGCTCCAGCACCCAGGTCTGCATCTGGGTAGGTCCATGTGGCTTCTTCTTGGGGATG
>NW_022103913.1:10153519-10169284 GCF_000313985.2 Echinops telfairi
GATAATTTTCACATAGGTATTTATCTGTGCTGGAAATATATTCATGAAAAAGTATGACATACAAGAGTCAAAGTTATGAAAATTTCTTAGCCATAACCAATCATTGAGAAATGAGTCACTGGGTCTGGGAGCTCCAGGCTATAGGATATAAAGGTCAATTGATATAATAGAGTTCACCTAGACAATGTTCTATATCTTTCTTTGGTGACTGGGGGCTTAAAAGCTTCCAGTGGCCATCAATGATGCAACTATTAGTCTTGCCAGTCTTGAGAAGAGATGAGTGAAGAAAATAAAGGACACAAGAAAACAAAATTAGTACAAAGGTCTAATGGATTAAGTGAAACCTGAAAGCAGAACACAATGGTGTTCATCTACTACTATCAAACACTCTGAAAGAGATTACAATAAAAGATTCTGGACAGAGTGGAACAAAACAGAATTACGTATACAAAAGACTAAGTTCATTGTTCAAATAGAGACTGATGAAACTTCCAAGACTACTCAACACCCTTCGGGTCTGGTATTGAACTCAACTTTCAGTCAAACAAGCTTGTTCTTGTTGTTAGGGACTCTCGAGTTAGTTCTGATCCATAGTGACCCTATCCAAAAGAGAGCATACCCCTGCCCCATCCTGGGAGGTCCTCACAATTGTTATGCTAGATCCCATTGTTGTATCTCCTTGAGAGCCTTCCACCTTTTTCACAGACCTTCCACGTTACTAAACATGGTGTCCTTTTCCAGGGACTATACTTTCCTGATAACATGTCCACAGTTCTCCAGCCTCCTTTCTCAAGAGTGTTCTAGCGTTATTTCCACCAAGACAGCTGTGTTTGTTCATACTTTAGATATTCTTCACCAACACCATAATCCAAATGCATCAATTCTTCTGCGATCTTTATTCCTTATCCAACCTTCACATGCATAGGAGGCTATTGCAAATACCACGAGTTGGGTCAGGCACATCTTAGTCCTCAGAGTGACATCCTTGCTTTTCAACACTTTAAAAAAATCTCGTGCAACAGATTTACCCAATGCAATACCTCATTTGATTTCTTGACTATTGCTTCCATAAGCATCGATTGTGGGCCCAAACAAAATGAATTCCTTGATAACTTCTATCTTTTCTCCATTTATCATGTTTCTGTCTAGAACCTTTCTACTGTAAAGAGTTACAGCCTAAGAAATCCACAAGGGTAATTCTACCTCATCCTATACAGTCCCTATGAGTCAGTGTGGACTCAATGGCAGTGAGTTTGGATTGGGTTTGATCTATTGGTCTTGGTTTGGTCTATTGGTCTAGTTGTAGGGATTTTAGTTTTCTTTACATTTAATTGGAGCCCTGCTGACACAGTGGGTTATGTGTAGGGCTGCTAACTGCAAGGTCAACAGTTCAAAAGCACCATCTGCTGTGTGGGAGAATGATGAAGCTTTCTATACCCATAAAGATGTACAGTCTTGGAAACCGACAAAGGCAGTTCTATCCTGTGCTGTAGGGTCATAGTCAACGTGATGGCGGTGATTTTGGAGCCTTTGGCTTCATGTTGATTTGTAATCCATACTGAAGGCTGTAGTCCTTGACCTCAATCAGCAAGTGCTTTAAGACCTCCTCGCTTTCAGCAAGCAGGGTTGTGGCAATGACGTATCAATGGTTGTTAATAAGCCTTCATTCAATTCTGATGTCATATTCTTTCTCATATAGTCCACCAACATCTCCAATTATTTGCTCAGCATACAGATTGAATACATTTGGCGAGAGGATACAACCCTGATGTACACCTTTGCTGATTTAAAACTACTCAGCATTCCCTTGTTCTGTTTGAGGAACTGACTTTTGGTCCATCCATGTACAGGTTCTGCAGCATCACAATGAAATGTTCTAGAATCTCCATTCTTCTGAATGTTACCCATAGCGTATAATCTACAGAGTTGAATGAATGCTTTTGCATTGTCGATAAAATACAGTTAAACATCTTTCTGATATTCTCTGATTTCAGCCAAGATCCATCTGATGTCATCAATGATGTTTTTTATGCCATGATCTCTTCTGAATCTAGTTTGAATTTCTGCCAGTTCCCTGGTGTTGTACTGCTACAATCATTGTTGAATTATTTTCATCAAGTTTTACTTGGGTGTGGTATTAATGGTATTTTCCTACAATGTCTGTAAATTTTGAGTAACCTTTCTTTTGAATGTCCACAAATATGGATGTCTCCCCATCCGTTGACCAGGTAACAGGCTTCCACATTTCTTGGCATAGATGAATAAGTGCTTCTCATGCATCATAAGCTTGTGGAAACATTTCCATTGGTATTCTGTCTATCCTAGAACCTTGTTTTTTGCTAAGTTGTTCTGCACGGACTTCTTCCTTCAGTACCATTAGTGTTTTATCATTTGCTACCTCCTGAAATGGTTGAATATCCAACAGATTGAGGCAGGTGGTACAGTGACTCTGTGTATTTCTTCCATCATCTTCTGGTGCTCCCTTTATCATTCAGTGCTTTGCCCATAGAATCCTTCAACATTAAGCTTATGAGTTGAATAGTAACAACAGAGAGATACATACACTCCTTAGGACAATCAATCATACAAAATCAGAAGGGCAGTGTTTGCCTAGAGATAAAGCTCAGGAGAGGCAGGATAAAAGAAGAGATGGAAATGGGCAGCAAAGACAAAGTGGGAAAAGTGATGTTATATTGTGGGGTTGCAATCAATGTCATAAAACAGAATGTGTATGAATTGTTGAATGGAGAACCAATTTGTTCTGTAAAATTTCACCCAAATCACAAATAAAAAGTTAAAAAGAAATAATTTTTAATAAAAATAATAAATAGAGGAGCTGTGGTAGAGGGCACCGTGCAAAATTCAGTACCCAAAGACAGGACACAACACTCACAGAATGCTGTTGGAAAAAAGACTAAAAGACCCAATTTTTGTAGCCACCCAAGTCCATGAGAAAGCAACTGATGAAATGGTTCAGGTGTGCAAGAACTCAGAAAGCAGGGGCTGTGAGTTCACCGTGAAAAGAACTTGACAAGGATATCCAGAACACCAGGATCAAATCATAATCTTGAAAAACAAATAATTCAGGGAACCAGAAACTGTGGTATCTGGACATGTGGGAAGCAATGTGCTCATTGAATTTAAACTACTGTCATTATGGAATTACAATTGTAAAATATAAATGCTTTATACACATAGTTTTTAAACTAATGTTACTACAAAACTCAGAAGATGAGGGAGTGGGAAATGAGGTGAGAGGAAAATTAAAAGTTTTAATTTCCTTATCTTTCATAGCAGAGTCCATCAATATGTCTAAAATTAAACATGAATCTAAAAAAATAGCTATTACTTTCTTAATTTTTTCTTATAATCTTTCTTTGTAACCTTAGGGAGAACTTTTTAGGATCGAATATCTCATGGTGAAAAACATTATCTGAATTTCCATAATTCCTTCCATTTCTCTTTGGTTTCTTTTTCTTCTGTTAAAGTCAAGAAAAGTTCGATTTACTGCATTTCTATTTTTCTAAAAATATATTGTAATACCTAATTTTTGTAAAATTATTTCTCATTCCATTTACACACTTAACGAGCCCCCTGGAGTTATTAGGTTACTTTTAGATAATAGAATTTGAGATGATATTTTTGTTCTCTTCTGTGGGGTTTTTAATACATATTTCATGTTCAACAGATATACCTACTCCTCGCTTATTAACTATCTCAATATCCAATATTTCACATTTATGACAATAGTAAAATTTTACTCCCTATCTTGCACATGGACGTGTCTCGCAGGAACAAGCATCAAGGTGCTATAACTGTTATGGTTAACATGAAGTGTCAAGTTGCCTGGGTTAGGATGCTCAGTGGTTTCTTAGTTATCAAATGACGTAATTTGGCAGCTGTGTAATAGTTAGCCTACATTTTATAGTCAGATGTGGTCATCTCCATTTTCATATAACACTGATTTTTACATAATGATCTGCTGCTTATAACTTATCCAAGTTAGTGAGGAGTAGGTGAAAATAATAAAGTCATATGCCTTAAGTACTCTTCTTTCCTCCTCTACCATCGAGAGGGTTCTGACTCATAGCAACCCTATCTAGAGTTTCCGGGGCTTCATAAATAGTTACAGGAGTTGATGGCCTCTTGTTTCTCCCATGGAGTAACTGGTGGGTTTGAATCACTGACCTTGCAGTTAGCAGTCCAATGCTTACATGACAGTGCTACCACGGCTTCTCAATCTTAAGTACACAAAAATTATAAAAATTGCTCCCATTGTTGGTTGAAAACACCTTTGCGATATGACTTTGCAGTTCTACCATAGGAATGGAGTCTGTTTCATCTCTTCAATGCGGACTGGTCTCATGACATATTCTGTCCAACAGAATGTAACAGGAAAACCATGCATCTATGTCCTATAATTGAAAAGGTCTTGTTGCTTCTTCTCTTACCTTCTCACAATACTCCCTGAGACTGTCATAGGAAGAAGCCTAGGTAAATTTACTGAAGGAGGAAAAGTCACACCAAGCAGAAATGAACTGTCCCTACTCCACAAACTAACTGATAACCAGCACCAATCACCCCAATGTGGTTCCTAAAGCCACTAAGTGATCCCAGAGGAGCCCAGAGGAAAAGCTGCCCCATTGTGCCCAATTCAAATAGTTTACCCCCACCAAACTGCAAGCAAATAAAACAGCCATTCTTTAAGCTGCTCTATGTGTGGACTGCTAATGCAGTAATAGACAACCGATATATATTAGTGTCTGTGAAACAATCAAGCTTACAATTTAAATGGGAAACTGAACACATGTATTTACCTTTTCTGTTCAAATCCACTGGTGAGACTGACCTTAGAGAAATACAACAGAGAGTAAATTTGTAATAACAGATTCCACTAGCTAAGACTGAGTTATGTGGTTACTTTTAAATGAAACTAACCAGGTAAATGGACAATGAAGACTTGTTCATACAACCTGATTCACGCTCCAAGCCTGGGGAGATTATTGTCTGTGAACACAGGGCTTCCCTCCAAAATATTAGGAGTCATCCAGAAAAGAATAATGATTTCTCACAACTACTGAGCAATATTATGAAAAACATATCCTAGCAAATGCCTGTCTAAGCAATAAGTAAACCCTCATCAGCCAGATAAATATGTTGCCTAAAATCAAATATCAAGCCCTTATTTGTGGGGAAGGGAAGAAGAGGAAGAGGAACCAAGAAACGAGGTAGATAGAGATCAAAGAAGCAGGAGACAGCATTAGCAGTGAACTCATTCGTCTACAGGTATTTGTTGACTTCCTGCTCTGTGAAAAGCCCTATTGCAGGGAAGGGAGCATGGTGAGCGTGTGCACTGCGGTAGAAATGTTGGGAAAGTCATAGCAAACATAGGGCCTCTGCTGTGATGAAGAAAGGAAATGTTTCTCACCCTGGAGAGTCCAAACAGAGAAATGGAAGAGGATGGAGAGGGCAAGTATTTATCAATTGGGGAAGGGGAATCAATAGAGCTATGATGCCATGTCTTTAGAAAGGGTGGGGATGATAGAAGAGAGAGGAAGAGGAGAGCAATCACAGGGAGCGAGTTAAAGTAAAGGCAGCATCACACAGCCAAGGTTTTGGAGCGTGAGAATTTCAGTCTGAACAGAGGGAAGCACACAGAGATAGTGAGTTATAGCCAATTCATGTGGCTCTTCTAACCATCATTCCTTATGTTGTATATTATAATACTGGAGTCTGTGTGCCTGTGGCTAGAGTCCCATCTTTGGAGGGCATTGTTTACTACACTAATGGACAGGATTAGGGTGGAATTAAGACTTGATCTCAGTAGAGGGTGTGAACCAAGCCGTACCCTTTGTTTCCTTGTGGGTACCTTTGACTCTACTTTAATGGCAAATGTGTCTTAGATTCCATCCCATTTTTCCTAGGATGGGGTATATATAATGGTACCACCATACAGTTCCAAAACACACCACATCACCTGGAAAGCCTATCTCTGTTTCCTGGCTGAGCTTTGGTAGAAGCAAGAAGATCTGCTGTGTCTTTGGCCATCTTTGGCTTCTGGTTCTAAACCCTGCAGATGACTCACCTGTTGCAGTTGGACCTTCTGATCTTGGACTGATAGCACCACCATCATGGGAGACATGTCCTCAAAGTTCCATGAGTTTCTGTGGGACATTGCAGCAAATTGCAAAACCCAGGGAAATGAGAATATACTCAAGGGATGAGAGAGGGGGCTGGGCGAGGATGAAGCAAATTAACATATGGATAGTGGGACAGCAGAATAGTTGGGTATTTGGGACATCTTCAATTTCCAACCCCTTAGGACTAGTCTGGAATTATTATCACAGATCTATATCATATACCCATATACTTTAATGCTATCAGGGGAAATGAAGAGAAGGAGGGACTATCCCATCAGACGATGCAGTGTAACTCAACAGAGGAAGAGTTCGTTCAATTTAAGAAGATTATGGCATTGGCCCATAATCTATGTGACCAATTCAGAGACACTGCATTCTGGAGAGTACATCTGAAATCTTTTTCAGCCTTGCCTTTCCAAACAGATGGAAAATTTCACCCAGTGCCTTCCTAGATATGTTAGGCTATTAGAGGTACAACATAGCTAACAATCCTAGTGAGCTAGGCCACATCCAAAACGACTTCCAGGATACCTGCCTCCTGGTACTCATGCCTTTTCATAATGCCCTTCCCCCAACCCCCATCCCCATGTGAGAATAAACTACTGACTCACTTCTAATGAATAAAACATCAGTAAAGTAATGAAATGTAACCTCTGAATTAGGTTACAAGAAGACTTTGGCCTCTCATCTTGCACTTTTATTCTTCATGTTGCTGAAGGCTGCAGCCGTGCTGTGATACCCTGTGGAGAAACCCATTTGAACGCAGTTTCTGTTCAACCCCAGCCAGGAACTGAGGCCCCATAGTCAAACAACTCAAGAGGAACTTAATCTTGCCAAAAATCGTGTGTGTGAATTTCAAAGTTCCCCAGTCGAATCTTGAGATGACAGTAGCCCAGTTGACACATTAACTACAACCTGGAAGAGACCCTGAAAGAAAGAACCCAGTCAAGCTGTACCTGAATTCGTGACACACAGGAACTGTGAGTAGTTATGTTTCTTGTTTTGAGTTGTAATTCAATTTGGGAATAATTTGTTTTGTAGCCAAAGATAAGCAATACACCTGGTCTACCAACTCTGGCAAGTTGACAATGTAACTGGATCAAGGATTTGGCTGTACATTCTGATGATAGCCAAAATTATTCAAGATAATTTTCAAAATAGCATGCTTCCCTCTTAAGACCACATAGTCAAGGATACTTTCCAGGAATAAAATAAAATATATTTTATTTAGGCTCAGTCAGTTTATGTCTCTGAAATCTCAAAACCATATTTGACTTTTCCCTTTACTGTTCAAAGGCTCGCTTCTTCCACAGGGAAACGCCCTTCCCCACTTCACTGCTTTGCTTCTCTAGAGGACCCGTCACCTAACCCTAACCCCCTTTCCCTGAGTCCCCTCTAGTACCAGTTACCTATTACTGCATTTAAAACACCCCAAATTTAGTAGTTTCAGACAATATCTACTTATTGTTTGCAACTCTACGAGTTGCCTCAATAGCATTTTTCTGGTTTCACCTAAGCTCATTCATGCAGGCACATTCAACTGGAAGGGCTACTTGAAGTCAAATTCAGCTACAAGGTGGATTGCTAACCTCAAGACCAGCAGTTCAAATCTACCTTGAGAGAAAGACAAGGCTTTCCACTTGTTTAAGAGTAAAAGCCTCCAGGAGCTGGATTAATGGTTTATTGAGAGAATGGCAGAGGAGGTGGGAGGGAGATTGGGAGCTAATAACAATGAGCACAAGGAAGAAGAAAAGATTGTAAAATTGATGTGATAATAATCCTATGACTCTTCTTGATATGATAAACCAATTTAATTGTATGATATGTGGAATATGTGAGAATAAAACTGTTTAAATTTTATAAGTGTTCAAGTCTTAGGAAGCTCCCAAGGCAGTTTTACCCTGTCCTATAGGGTCACTATGAGTCAGAAGCCACTCAATGGCAGTGAGAGTTTTTGAAGGATTTATGGGGTCTTTCAAGCTATGTGGTCTCTCCTCAAGTAGACTACGCCTAACGGGGCTTTCACACCGGGTGGAGGCAGCATTCCAAGAGGGCAGCTCCTATGCACAGTTTTTTAATCCACTAATTTTATGGGTGCTGATGTCCTGTTTGCCGAAGGAAGCCTCATGGCCAAGCCTAGACTCAGTGTCAGGAAAGTACTCAAAAGCATGGAGTGAGAGGATTGACTCATTATGGGGCAACTACCAAGCATAAGCCACCGCCCCTCCTCACTCAATCCTAACCATTATTCCTACGTTAACCTTCCCCAAACACCTGTTGCGTTCCTTGTTCAATCTTCTTTTGGATTCAACAAGACATTGAATAATTTCTCTTATAACCACCTTGTGAAAAAATGTGGAATGAATGAAGCGTTTAGAGAAGAATCAATCCTTCTGCTCTATATGTTGATTGTTCACACCTGAGAATTATAATCAACCAGGCAACCAGAGGAGAGTTATGTTGGGGAGGGATCTATAAACGATCTCTATGTGAGTGCACAAAGTATGTTTTTCATATCTTTATCCCTAATCAAAAAGAGTCTGCAATGAGTTAGGCCTACAAATGTTTGTTGTATAAATGGCTGGCTGGATGAATGAATGACTATATCAATAAATAGATATATGAATGTGTGAGTGAATTAAGGTGGGAAAGTTGAATGAAAAAGAGATGCTTAGCCTCTAGCAGTGCTTCTCAAATTTTAGTGTGCATCAGAATTACTTAGAAATTCTTGTTTGAACAAATTGCTAGGACCTATGTCCAAACCAGGGCTGTCAACTGATTCATCACAGTTCCACTCTGTTGAGAACTACTGTTTCCACCCCTGATCAACTGAATCACAATCAATCTTTTAACAAGATCTCCAGGTGATTCTTATGAATAAATAAAGACCTGGTTGAAACGTGAATTCTAATTCAGTCTTTCTAAAGTGGAATGGCGCATTCTCATCAGATGGTAAAACTAGAATAAACTGGTTTGAAGCCCTGGCCCAGAACTTCTGATGCATTAGCTCTGGGGTTGGGCTTGAGAATTTTCCCTTCTAATAAGTTCCCAAGTGGTGCTGACAGATTGGTCAGAAAGCACACTTAAGAGAGTTCCTAGACCAGATGAGAGAAAATCAAAAAACACCTTGTGTTGGTGGCATAGTGGTTATGCTTTGGGCTGCTAACAAAAAGGCAACAGTTTGAAATCACCAGTCACTCTGCAGGAGACAGATGAGGTTGGCTATTCTAATAAAGAGTTACAATCTCAGAAACCCACAGGGGCAATTCTACTGTGTCCAATAAGTTTACTATGAGTCATTATTGACTCAATGGCAGTGAGCTTGATTTCAGTTTATTATTCCAATACCTTAAAAGCTGCTGTGGCCCAAGGCGGTGGGAGATGTTTCTTTGTTTGTTTTTCTGTGTGGCTTTAGAGTTCAAGAACAGATTTCCTAATAACTAGAGTTTAGGAACAATGGAAGACGCAGGTCTGGGTCCTGTTCTGCCTTCTCTTCACTCTCCCTACCCGCATGCACCACAGAAGTCCAATAACCAAGTTCTAGTCCTGACAAAGCCAGTAAGTAGATCTCATAATTCCACAACCAAAATTTGCCCTTGACTAGGAAGCAAATTAAGGAACTCGGGTGGCAGAGTGGGTTAAGCTCTGAACTGCTAACCTATCAGCTGCTCTGCAGTAGAATCATGAAGCTTTCTTCTCCCAGTGAGAATTACAACCCTAGAAACCCACAGGAGCAGTTCTCTGTGAGTCAGAATTGGCTCTATGGCAGCGCATCTGTTTGTTTGTTTGTTTGTTTGGTCAGGGGTTTTTTGTTTGTTTGTTTTTGTTTTGGAGGAACCAAATTAAGAAGCTCGGGCTGCACTATTGGACTACTAACCACAAGGACAACAGTTGAAACCCAACAGCTGCTCCTTGGGAACAAGATGGAGTTCTCCATCCCCATAAGAATTACAACCTCAAAAAAAAAAAAAAAAAGACTGACAGCCTCAGATAGAAAAGATGAAAGGGGACATCAAAAGAGACTGAAACTTGCTGTAAATCCTAGAGTAGCTAAAGAAAATAGAAGAAAGGATGAAGTCAAGTAGCTGGGAAAACATTTTTCAAAAGGTAGCTCAAGGAGACAAATCCAACTGTTATGGCAAAATGTACAAGGACCTAGATTTGAAAACAAAAAGGGAAGGACATGCTTAATTTATCCGAAACTGGAAGAACTAAAAAAAATTCCAGCCTCAAATTGCCATTTGGAAAGATTCTGTAGGCAAAATATTGAATGATGCAGCAAGCTTGAAGAGAAGATGGAAAGAATAAAGTCACTGTACCAGAAAGAACTAGTGGACAGTCTACCATTTCAGGAGGTAGTATAGGAGCAAGAACCAATGGTGCTGAAGGAAGAGGTTCAAGCTGCACTGAAGCCATTGACCAATACGAAGTTCTAGGAACTGATGGAATCCCCGCTGAAATGTTTCAGAAAGCTGAAGAAACACTGGAAGCACTACTCATCTATGCCAGGAAATTTGGAAGGCAGTTACCTGCCCAGCTGACTAGAAGAGATCCATTGCAAAGAAAGGTTACCCAACAGAATGCTCAAACTAGAGAACGATATCATTGACATTGAACACAAGCAAAATTTTACTTGAGATCATCCAACAATGATTGCAACAGCACATTGACAGGGAGGGAGATGGCAGAAGTTGAGGCCAGGTACAGAAGAGGATGTGGAACAAGGAATGTCATTGCTGATGTCAGATGGTTCTTAACTCAACACAGAGGATACCAGAAAGATGTTTACTTGTGTTTCAAAGCCATTCGACTTTGTGGGCCATAATAAACTGTGGATGACTTTGAGAAGAGTGAGAATTCCAGAACACATCATTGTACTCATTCGGAACTTGTACCTGGCTCAAGAAGAGGTAGTTCTGTGAACAGGACAAAGGAATACTGCATGGCTTAACATCAGGAAAGGTGTGCATCAAGGTTGTATCACCTCACCATACTTGTTCAATCTATATGTTTAAAAACCTGTCATAGAAGCTGGATTACATGGAGAAGAATGTGGCATCAGAATTGGAAAAAGGCTTATTAACAACCTGCAGTGTGCAGATGACACAGCCTTGCCTGTTGAAAGTGAGGAGGACTTGAAGCAATTGCTGACGAAGATCAAGGACTGTCAGCTTGGATTACAACTCAAAGTAAAGAAAACCCAAATCTTCACAACTGGACCAATAGGTAACATCATGATAAATGGAGAAAACAGCAAGGATTTTGTCTTCCTTGGATCCACTGAAGTGCTTACGGGAAGCAGCAGTCAAGGAATGAAAAGACATGTTACACTGGGAAGAGCTGCTACACAACACCTCCTTAGAGTATTGAAAAGCAAGCAGTTTACTTTGAAGACTAAAATGCATCAGACCCAAGCCATGATACTCTCCATTGCATATGAAAGTTGGACATTGAATAAGGAAGAGTGTAGATGCATTTTAATTGTGGTGCTGGAGAAGAATATTTAAATTACCATGAACTGCTCAAAAGACAAACTGATGGGTATTGGAAGAAGTAAGGCCAGAGTGTTCCTTAGCTCTGAGAATTCCAGAACACTGGAATGGATGGCCAGACTTTATCTTACACATCTTGGACATATTGTAGGATGTCATGTTTGGTAAAGTGGATGGGCAGTGATAAACACAAATCCCCTTGATGAGATGGATTGACACAGTGGCTGTGGAGGGGCTTAAGGGCCGAGCAGAGCCTGACAGATCTCAGTCAAGCACAAAGCCCTTCCCTGGCATTCAGGCTCCAGGGATCCTGCCCACCACTTTCCATCCAGCAGGGTCACACTCCTTACTGTGCCGTGAATTCTGTGACCCTCAAGCCCTAGCCATCCTGTGGCCATGTTCAAAGATGAGGACTAGGGAGGTGCCTTTGTTGAAATCTTCAGTGCTCAAGGGAAAACTCCTGGAGCAAAATGGAAGATCCTTAGCAGTACATCTGTGATTTGGAAAGACTTTGATAAAGAAGTGAATGTTTTTGTGTTTGTCTGGGAAGGCAGCAGCCAAATGAACAAAATTCAATTACCAAAAGAAAATAAGCAAATCCTTGCCCTGATTCAGAGGTTTCTTGTGCTACAGATCTATGTACCCTTGGGGCAAGACTTCTCCGCTGACTTGCTATGTTTCTTAAAAATTGAATGAAGGTATGACCTTCTTGATCTCTTTTTCTGTAATCCCATCAGTTGTATATACCAATCCAGTTGACTTCTGCTAATTGATGTTGTATCCTGCCATGTTACCATATTCCTCTATCATTTCCAGAAATCCTATTGGGGAGCTTTTGGGATCCTCAATATATAAAATCAAATCATCTGCAAATAACAATCATTTCACTACTTCTTTCCCCAGATGTACAACTTTGATATTCTTCCATCATCTTACATTATTAGCTAGGATCTCCTGGATGATTTTGAATACAGTGGGGACGTACTTGCCTGGTCCCCTTATTCAGTGGGAATGTTTTCATTTGTTCCTCCATTGATTGCAGTGCTGGCTGTTGTTTTTTTTGTATATAACTTTTATTATATTGAGGTATTTCCTTCCAATCCTATCTTCTTGAGTGCCTTAATTAGGAATAAGTGTTGACTGTTAAATGCTTTTTCTGTGTCTATTGATATTATCATGTGGGTTTTGGCCTTTATCCTGTCAATGCGATGGATAATGCTGATGGATTTTTGGATTTTGAACCATCCCTGCATCCCTGGTATAAATCCCACTTGGTAGTTAGTGATGGATGTTTTTTATATATATTGTGTTAGTCTGCATAGACTAGAGAAACAAATTCATAGGCACTCATATGTGTATAGGAAAGAGCTTTATATAACGAGCAATTGTACATTAAGAAAACATCCTAGCCCAGTCCAGATCAAGTCCATAATCTGATATTAACCCATATGTCCAGTACCAGTCTGTAAATTCCTCTTCAGACTCACGCAACACATACAATGACACAGAGTGCAGGAAGATCACAGGCCAGGGAGTGGGAAGTCTTGTGGATTCAGTGGTGGTGGAACCATCTTAGCACTAGTGTGGGTCTCCATGTGACTCCTCGAGCTCCAAGGCTGTGGCTGCCATCAGCATAGCTCCATGTGGCTTGTCAGCAGGACTGTCTTTCAGTGAGTGATGATTGTTCCCCACCTTCACTAAGCTATCTATCTCCTTAGCGCCTCCAAATGGGGTTATCAAGCTGCAACCTTATTGAAGGCTAAACTCCACCCCTCCACAAGTTGACACCAGATTATGTAACTACCTCATCTATACTTTTGTATTCTGTTAGTCAAAATTTTGTTAAAGGCTTTTGCATTAATGCTCATTAGAGATATTGGGCCTGTAGATCTCTATTCTTGTGGGATCCTTGCCCAGCTTTGGTATCAGTATCACACTAGCTTCATAGAATGTGTTTGGGAGTTTACCATCCTTTTTGTTGTTCTAGAAGAGCTTGTGTAGAATTGGTGTCAGCTATTCTCTGAATGCTTGGTAAAATTCTTTTGTGAAAGAATAAACTCAAGGTGGATCACAGACCTTGAGATAAAACCCCAAACAATTAGGGCCATTAATGAGGGAACTGGGACAAACCTGAGAACCTTGGCACAGGGAATACATAGGCTATCAGAAATAGGAAAGGATACAAATACAGAGGAGTCACAAATAGACAAGTGGGACATACTGAAGATAAGACAACTGTGTACATCGAAAGAATTCACCAAGAGAGTAATAAGAGAGTCCACAACCTGGGAAAACATCTTTAGCAATGACACATCAGACAAAGGCCTCATTACGAAAATCTACAATGCTTTGCAAGCTTACAATAAGAGAAAAACTAACTGCCCGCTGAGGAGGTGCAAAAAGGACCTGAACAAAAGTTTCACAGAGTCAGAAATACGAATGGCCAACAAACATATGAGAAAAAGGTTCCCGATCATTAGCCATAGAGAAATGCCCATCAAAACAACTATGAGATACCACCTAACACCCTCAAAAATAGCCCAATTCAAAAAAATCAGAAAGCAGCAAGTGTTGGAAGGGGCTGTGGGGAGACAGGAACTCTCATCCACTGCTGGTGGACTTGTATGTACAACCGCTATGGAAATCGATTTGGCGATTTCTCAAACAGATGGAAATTGAGTTACCATACAACCCAGCAACCCCCCTACTGGGCATCTACCCAGAAGAGGCAAGAAACAGACCATGGCCAGATATCTGTACTCCAATGTTCATTGTGGCACAGTTCACAATCTCAAGGAGCTGGAAAAAACCCAAATTTCCATCAACAGACAAATGGATTAAAAAACTGTGGTACAGTACTATGCATACTAAAAAGCAGTGATGGAAGCATATTGCCGCATGGGGAGAACTGGAGGAAATTATGCTAAGTGAAGTAAGCCAAGCTCAAAAGGATAAATATAACATGAGTCCGCTGAGGTACGTTTATATATATATATAAAAAGAAAGAACAGAAAGGTAAATGCAAAAGGGGCACAGGGAAAAAGCTACTGTATACAAACACTCCAGGGGTAAAGGTCCAGGTAGTATGGCAGGGGCCAGACCAAATCCAGGGGTACATATGATAGCCAACTACAAAGGGGGGCGGAGAAGGAAAAGAGAAAGAAAGAAAAAAGATATGTGATGGGGGAATAGAGCACTGACCCACCCAAGGGGAGGGTATTGTTTGTGTCTCCACAGGGTAAGAGGGACCAGATTTAAAGCCAGTGCCAGATGAATGCAGCTTGCCGGCAAGGAGTGGGGAGCCAGTGGAGGGGCCTGAGGGCTCAGCCCCCATACCAGCTACGTGGATAACTGCCCTTCCCCGCAGAAGAATTTACTTGAGAGGATGGCACTAAAGCTGCAACTAGGCGAGAGGAGCATGTCTGATCAAAGCAAATGGGAGCACTTCAGGGGAAGAAAGAGAGAGTGGAGCACATCCTGACCCACCAGGCTTGGAGGACAACAACCCCACTCTGAACAGCCAATGGACAAAGTGGACAATATGGCTGATCCCACTATGAGACATGCCATCCCTTGATGGCCCAGGGCCCTAAGAGGGACAACACTGGAGACTCAGTGTCGCGACTGGCCAAGACTAACCCTGTGACACCGAGGCAAACTACTAAAAGCGTGCGGCAGAGCGACCATGGCAGCAGAGCAGCCCCCTGAGGGAGTACAAAGGACAGACTCTGGGGCCAGAACATGGCCCCCCATCGGACCTGACTGAAGGACACGCCTAGAGATCAAAAATCAGACCATGATCTATTTACAGGTTTTTCTTTCTTTTTTTAAATTTTTTCTTTTAATTAATTTATTCTTCTATTGGGAATTGGTTTCCTTTTTGTTGTCATCGCAGTGTTCTCATTCATTGCCTATCTTGCTATGGCTTGATTTTTGGTGCATATTATTATCTCTACAGATCTATCTAGATAAGATAGACTAGATGAATACTCTGGAGGAGAAAACAATAGGACCAATGGTTCTGGAGGGTCACGGGATAGGGGGAAGCAGGGGTAAGGAGGTGGTGCTGACCAACCCAGGGACAGGGGAGCAACAAGTGATCCAAAATCAGTGGCAAGGAGGGTGTGAGAGGC
>NW_022103913.1:10170536-10172021 GCF_000313985.2 Echinops telfairi
TTTGAGAATGATGAGGGCAACAAATGTACATATGTGCTTGACACAATGGCTGTATGTATGGATTGTGATGAGAATTGTAAGAGCCCCCAATAAAATGATTTAAATAAATAAATTGTTTTCTAATTCTTTTGTGAAACCATCTGAGGCAGGACTTTTTTCAGTTGGTAGTTCCTTGATAACCTCATCTATTTCTTCTTTTGATATGGGTTTGTTCACGTTCTTGACATCTATATGAGATAATCTGGGCAGGGTTTGCTTTTCCAGGCATTTGTCCAGGTCTTCAAAGTTGGCAGACAGTCCTTTGCAATACTGTGTAATCGGTCTTTTAATTTCACCAGGGTCCATTCTAATTTCCCCTGTTTCATCCCTCTTGCTGGATATTGACATCTGCTCCTTCCTATGTTTTCTTAGGTTTGTTAGCAGTTTGTGGATTCTGTTGATTCTTTCAAAGAACCAGCTTTTTTACTGAGTTGATTCTGCCCTGATTTTTAGAATTTCTTTTATTTTGCTATTTGAAGGATTATTTTGTTGACGCTGTTCCAACTGCTGAAGGTTTCGTGATATGGTACTGACCATAAGTCTCTATTCCTTCTTCATTTATCAACTAGCAAGCATTGTCTGATAACTGCCTTTGCTGTATCCCTCAGGTTTTGATATGTTGTATTCTCATTCATTACTCGAAACTTCCTAATTTCATCTCTAATTTGGGCCACTACCCAATCCTTTTGAAAAGGTAAGTTATTTAGCCACCATTTGGATTTTTCTTTTTTTTTTTTTGGTTCTTTCTTTTGCTGATTTTCCGCTTTATAGTGTAGTGGTCAGAGAAGACCTGTGATCTTTCTGCATTGGCATTATTGCACAGCTGCATGAGTCTAAAGAGGAATTTATGGACTAATATTGGACAGATGGGCTAACATCAGACTTATGACCTTGATCTAGACTGGGCTGAGATGTTTTCTCAATGGTTCTTTTATATAAAGCTCTGTCTTATATACATACAAGTGTCTATGAATTTGTTTCTCTAGTCAATCCAGACTAACACACACACCCCTCTCATATGCCTTTAAGGCCCAAAGAGGGGTGGGGGAAGAAAAACTATGGCAATATGAGGTCAGGGCACTAACTCACCCAAGGGGATAGTAGTGTTTATATCTCCACAGGAAAGAGAGAGTGAAAGTAGACCTCATTCTGGTGTGCCAATTCTTGAGAGCAATGTTCCTGCTCAGAGCAGCTCATTCCCAGATATGATTACAGGGCCAGCCTCGGCTTGAGATGTGACATCCTCTCCCTAGATGACAGTGCTGCAAAGTACAGCCCTGATACAATTCAGGAAGAGCAGCCAGTCTGACCTGTCCACATATGGGGCAGACCCAGAGGGAAGTAAAACAGACCAGTGATGGGAAAAGAAGCAATGAGGTCCCCAAGGAATCCTGGTTGTAGACTTCTGATTAGGGGGGCAGCATTTGGCACCCCAACTGAACTGGT
>NW_022103913.1:10172882-10174595 GCF_000313985.2 Echinops telfairi
CACCCACCCCTCTGCTGCCCGTCCCCCAGAGAGGAGGTTATATGTGGCTCCCTGTGATCCATTCCCCCTTACTACATCCCCTTTCCCTCCTGGTATTGCCACTGTCACCCCTGGTCTTGAGAGGTTCTTCTGTCCTAGATTCCCTGCGTGACCCCACATGTTTTTATCAGCCAGGTTGACACAATAAACCTTAACTATCTGAGGTAGGCAGAAGCTGGGATATGTAATCCTGAAAGAAAGGGGGACTGGACTTATGGTTTATAATGTGTCCTTCTCTCTATTTAATAGAGAGGTATTCATCTGCTCTATGTCAGGATCCTTGTTAGACTTGTGTCTATCTGTATGGGGATTTGTTTGTTTGTTTGTTTGTTTGTTTGTTCAGTTTTTACCTATACAAGATAGGCTTGATAGGCAAACTTACAGAGACAGCAATTGGACCAGTGGTTCCTGGGGATGTGGGAGAGGAGGAGATGGGGGAAGGTGAGTGGTGAGTCAATAATGACAGGTACAAGGGAATAGGAAGGGTTCTAAAATTGATGGGGAAGAGGATAGAGTTTTTCTGCTCATGCTTGATCAATCGAATGGTATCTGAGAAGAATTACTGAGAGGTAAACAATGGGTAAACATGAGAATGGGATAGTAGGAAAGATAAAAAGAGGAAAGAAGAAATATGTGTGTGTGTGTGTGTATAACTTTTTATTAAATAAGAGGGAAAGATGGTACCGAGTTAGCACCCCTTCTCATCTTCAAAGACCTTGACTTCTGAGACATCGCCAAACTCTGCCTGCCCAATTAGCAAGAAATGTACAATATCTTGTAAGACCTTGAATTACTACATGCGATTGTGCTATTCCCCCAACCCCAGTAACCTACCAACCTAAAAAAAAGGTATCTGCTAACCAGAGATCCAAAAGCAGGCCAGAGATCCGCGAGCAGGCCAGGGCTCCTAAGCAGGCCTGAGCCCTTCAGCAGGCTGGAGATGCAGAGAAAAGCTCTCACCTTCCCTTGGCTAGGGATACCGAGAGAAGTCAGTTTGCAAGGACATTCTCAGCCATGGGAAGCAGAGTGGACATACTGCTCACCCTCACATCCCCTCCAACCCCTAATATCATAAATATAGCCAGTGATACCCTGAACAACAACAAAAATACATGTACAAATTGTTCATAATGTCTATGTACTGTGCCTCAAAGCAGCCAACAAAATCCAGTAACAAAAAAAACTAAATGAGAAAATTAACATAAAGTTAAATAGAATAGTTAACTTCTATAAAGTATTTAGTATAATCATAGTTTTTTTTTCAGCTCAATTTACCCTCACAAGTCTGTGTGACAGTCATTAATATTCCTTAATTTTACCATTGAGGAAACGAGTCTGGAAAGGTTAAGAAATTTGCCAGAGGTATAAGAGCACTAAGAGCTATTAACTCTTAAGCCAGGATTTTGGATCCAGCCTAACTCTAAAATAGGGGAGAGAGGAAGGTGGAGGAAAGGAATGGGACAATCAACCAAACCCAGGGACTAGGGAACAATAAGTGATCTAAAATTGATGGCAAGGAGAACATAGAATGTCTGGTGGGGTTTAGTCAAGTGCAATGTAGCCAAAAGGAATTACTGAAAGTCAAATGAAGGTCAAGCATGGTAGTGGGACAAAAGGAAAGTAAAAGGAAATAGAGGAAAGAACTAGGAGGAAAGGACATTTGTAGAGGTCTAA
>NW_022103913.1:10175968-10178339 GCF_000313985.2 Echinops telfairi
AAAAAGAAAATGTTTTGAAAAAGATGATGGTAACATATGTATAAATGTGCTTGATACAATGGATGTATGGATTGTTATAAGAGCTGTAAGAGCCCTCAATAAAATGATTTAAAATAATAAATAAATAAATTGCTTCTAAGAAAAAAAGAGCTTTTATTCTGTTATCTTTGTATGTTTGTTATTACCTTTATGAAGGATAAATGTTTGAACATTAAATGAATTTTTTCCAATCTCTGTTTTGTTTTAGTATTTTGTGTCTCAAACATGATATTTCTCACATTAAACCTTTGTTTTGAAATAAAAAAAACTAAGAAACAATAAAAATAAGAGTAAAAATAGATAAAATAAAACTGAATCAACTTTAAATGGGTCAAAGGGGAAATCAAATGATTTTACGTTTTATCCTAACTACATCTGCTACAATCAACTTTATAATGCTCTCTGTCTGAAAGCAGGGCTATTTACATCCCTCCACTACAGTGAGAGAGGATTCACCAGAGGCTTAATCCATGTGGGGACCCTACAAATGTTTTGAGGACGTCCACTGTCATCCTAGCCTTCTGCAAACTGGGTATTCACAATATAAGTCCTGATATAATTTCCTCCTTCTGACTTGGAGTTATTATTTATGATCCTTGGATCACGTGGGCTGGTATGCCTTACTTAGATGGCTGCTTATTTGAAGAAAACCCTTTAAGACCTCACATGCTTTTCTTTTTTTATAGCCAGCACCATCTGATTTCTTCACCACCCTTTGCTGTAGCACTCATATATATCTTCAGTGATATCTTCAGGAAGGGGAGTCTCAAATTGGGCCCTATCACAAGAACTAATTTACTAGATTGGGGCTAGAGTTAAGCACAAGCCCCAAATCCAGATATATATATGACTCACTTTAGAGACACTATTATCACTATATCATTAAAAAAATTTTAATGCACCCTTGAAAGAGTAGAGAGCAGATCAGTTCCTAAAATGTCCCTTTGTTTCATTTTGTAATGTAATTTAATAGTGTGATGAGTTTGGGCTCAGGTAAGCCAGCCAATCTACATTTGGTGCTTTCTGTATGCTTATCCCATGCCACTAATTTCGAATAAAATATTTTTAAAGAAAATCAAATCCCATTTTAACATGAAACCAGTTTGCCTCCCGGTGGAATTCTATGAACATCTTTAACACTTAAACCTTTGAATGCAGTGCCACACAGGAAGTGCTGATAGCACAATTTCTTAGCATATACTAAGTACACGGGTTACACAAAAGCAGAATCTATTTTAGTTTCTTGAGAAGCTGTTAAAAATTTAAGTTCCTCTTAATGAAACAGCAAGAAAGGGGGCTTTGCTCTTTTTCTCGCCGCATCCTGGCTTTTCCTCTTTGTGGGTTTATGGTGTTGTCCTGCTTCTTTGGGTTCGCTCTGTGTCCTGCTCATCGCCACTTGAAGGCGCGTTGCTGAGACACCTAAGTCGCTAACCTTCTTAACTTGGCTTTGGACAGTCTCATGTCTGTTAGGGCACTCTGTGTCTGCTCTGGGGAGGGCTATTCTGCTGGAGGTAGAGAACAAGGGAAGGTTTTTAAGTATTTGCTATTTAAATCGCCTTTTTCTTCCTGTAAGCCCATCATTTGTCTGTGGTAGGGCACTGCTAGATGGAAGCTTCCTTAGCCTCCTACTGGCAGGATTAATTACTCAGTGATGTCATGCTTTTTCCCAGCCCAGACTGCTGTAGGGGAAGGGAGGGTTGGGGAATAAGAAGTATCATCACCCAGGTTTATTCCTCTCCTACCTCCCCACACCCCCAAAACCCACTCTTCTATCTCACTGTCAAAAATGAACGGACAACTTAACCACAAGATGAATACTCTATGCAGCCCCTTGATCCATTTAGTCATCTGATAAAATCACACTTGGACCTAGACAAGACTCCCAGTTCCCTTAATGTTGGCCTACCTCACCACTGACTTGTGTGTTCAATTACCTGCATTGCAATCATTTGTTTACAGACCTGCATGCCCTCTCTCCACTCTCTACTCCCCTGAAGTCTAAGGTTGTCTTTTCCCTCCTTACCTCTCACACTGGTTGCCCAGCAGAGCATCTCTAGCTGCAGGAGTAAGCGTTAGGAAGAGCAGATCTTAGAACGTCACTTTTCCAGAAACAATTTAGCTATATACCTTAATCCATAGAGAATGTATTCAAACCTCAAGTTTAACTATGTCTGTACAAGCTTAACTAACTAAAGAGAAATCAAGATGTCAAAAGGACAGTGAATTCAGATAGAGTTTTAAACCATCTTCAAAATTATCCTAACTAAAATTTTTCACTTTCTGAACAAATATTTTCTTTGGCTTCTGATTTATATTATAATTGTAGCACAGG
>NW_022103913.1:10179380-10186016 GCF_000313985.2 Echinops telfairi
GTCAAGCTAGGAGGTGGACATATGGCAAAGAAGGACAAGTCTCCCTTCACTCAGGGTGCAGTTCTCAATAAAAGAGAGCTACGGTCTGGGACAGCCCTAAGGAAGCCACACCAGTTACTATAAATATAGGTGTGTGTATGTATACATATACACATATATAATGATATATACACACATTCGAGTACATCCTAGTTTTCATTGAGCTAAAATTAACATTGCATAAAATGTACCATTTTAAACACGTTTAAGTGTAGTTTCAATCGTTTTCAGAATAGTAACAATGTTGTATAGCCATCACCACTAATCCAGAATACTTCCATCACACCCAAAATAAACCCTATAGTTATTGTTGTTGTTTTTGTTGGGTGTCATTGAATCAATTCCAATTCATCGTAACCCTACATACAACAGAAAAACACACGACTCTGCTGTGCCATCCTGGTATCCTTGTATTTGAGCTTGGGTCAGTCCATATCAATGTAGGTCTTCCTCCTTTTTGTTGGCCTTATACATTATCAACCATGATATCCTTTTCCAAGGATTGCTTTCTCACTCTCTAGTCCCTCTCTCACCACCCACCAGGCCCTAGCAACCACTAATCTACTTTCTATATGGGTGGATCTGGCTATTCTGGACATTTCATATAAATTGATCATAAAATGTGTGGTCTCTGTGTATGTCTTATTTAACATAGCATAATGTTTACAACATTTATCCACATGATAGCATGTATCAGAACATCATTCTGCTTTATTACTGAATACTGTATATTGAATACTGAATACCACACTATGTTTATCTAGCCATCAATTGATAGATGTTTGGATTGTTCTACATTTTGGCTATTGTGAATGTTCATATGCAAGTTTAGTGGGGTTTAATTCTCTTGTGGATATATTCCTATCTGTTTCCCAATATTTCACAAGTATTTTGTAAAACGGGATTTTAACAAATGCTTATTGTTTAAGCTAATGATAATCAATTTTAGTATTTCTACCCAAACCTCATGCAATATTTCTGAAACTCTTCCCAGAAAGAGAAACATGTAATAATTCTGAAACCCTCCCCAGTAAGATCATGGGCAAGATCTCCTGATCAATACATATCTGTACAGAAGCTGTCAATGCCTTCAAGATCATTGCCATCCAGTAAGGAAAATGGCACATCCATAGACAATGCTATGCGGTATGAGTAGAGAGGAAGGTCTAAATAGGGGTTATAGAGATATGGGGAGAAGGTTATCTGGCCCTCACTTACAGGAAGGATATCTAGAGAAATCTAGATATGGAAGGATAAACAGCTGGGGCCTGGGTTGGAGAGTGAATGGCAACCTAGAGATAAATAACAGATGAGTGCAGCTGATTATTTTGAAACGCAGGGTTAGACATGAGAGGCTTGGATACCCCTGTTTAAAGAGATACAAAGGGTATACAAGGGTTACAGGAGGCAAGTATGCATTTCAAAATAATCAATCTGGCAAATATGTGAGGGATGATTATAGACGGTGAGACTGGAGACATACAACACATTTAAGGTTATTACAATGGACTAGGCAAGAGATAGTAGAGGACTGACTTTGTGAAATAAAATTTGAGATAAAGAGAAGAGCACTCAGGAAGTGTTTCCATGAATTGGTATGGGTATTGGGTATTAAACATAAAGGATTAAAAATTAACTCCCAATTTCTAACTGAGAAGAGTGGATGATTATGCTATTCACAGAGGTCATTGAATAAGGATGAGTTTCATTTGGAGTCCAGAGTTTGAAATACTTTTGAGACTTCCAAGAGGCCATAGATACAAACACCCTTAACAAAACATTATAAAATTGTTTACAACAAATTTAAGAGGATACAACCTCGTGGTCTAGTGGGTTTTAGCAAATGAAAGAAACGCTGACTTAATATTCAAATGCACACAAATCACCACATTGACAAAATAAAGAAAGAAAACAATATGATCATCTCTAAAGATGCCGGTAAAAAGCATTTGACAAATGACATCACCCACTCATGAGAGAGAAAGAGAGAGAGCGATGCCTCCCAGCAAACTAGGACCAGAAGAGCAGTTCCTCGATCTAATGAAAGGCAGCTAAAGGGACACCCACAGCAAGCATCACACTTGATAGTACAATATTGAGCACTTCCTCCCTAAAAATTAGGAATAATATCAGGATGATTATGCTATTCAACATTGTACTAGAAGTCCTAAACAGTGGTATATCCAACCACTGCCATCAAGAGTCAATTCTGACTCATAACGACCTTATATAGGGTTTCCAAAGATTGTAAATATTGATGGGACACCTGGTTCAAGGTGGCCAACTGAACACAGAGAGAGCCAATCCCTCTACAACAATCAGAAGAAAAACTAGGTCACCAGCAATCTTGAAAAATGACTAAGGAGATAAGTAACCGGAAGCCTCCAAATACCAGAAATGGTAGGAGCACGCAGAAAGAAAGGAGGAAAGGGAAACATGCCCATGAAACACAGAGAGCTTCCTCCTGGCTACCAGGCTCACTTGGCTCTTGGCCAGTTTGCAAGCCCAACTCCTCTGGTCCCCAGACAATTAAAGCAATTGCCCTGCCTCCTAGCTAGTTTGCAAGCCTTGGCCTGTTTGTGTATCCTCCTAATTCAACTCCACACTGATTGGAGCACCTGCCCAGGTGGGCCCACTCTGCCGCCAGACACAACCTGCACCTGCTCCACTGCTCCTTGGCCCATGAGCTCCTCTGTACAAGTCCCATATCTACCACAGCAAACCAGGAAAGCACACTGTTTTCACCCCCACCAGCTGCAATGCTTCTGGGCACAGGGAACATCCCAACCAGTGACTTTTTACTATTTTTATAATCTTTTAAATTACTACTACCATTTGTTTTCTTTTGTTGTTGTTGTTGTTTTCTTTCTCTTTCTTCTACTTGTTTTGAAGTTTCTATTATTCCTCTCCCACACCACTTGATGAAGTTAACTACCCCTACATAACCTAGACTCCCTGTCACCACTAACAGCTGCATCAAGATACTACAGAAGCAGTCCACATAAAATAAAAAACTTTAAAACCAAGAAAATCAGGCACAAAAAAATGAACAATGCCATATCAAGAAGAATTGATTGAAAATTAAAGGGCTGGAAAGACCAAAGAGAGAAATCAGAAGAATGTTATTAGGATACTTTCAATGGAGGGAGAAAAGTATCAGTGAGAACAAAATAAAGAATAGAAAAACTAGAAATCATACCAGGAAAACATCAAATAGAAAATGAATACTAATACAACAGAATTAAATACCACTATAAAAGAATAAAGTAATAAAACTGAAGAAATAAAATGTTGAACTAGTGAACTTGAAGATAAATCTTTCTACTCTAATCTACAAAAAGAACATCAAAAAGAGTCTGAAGAAAACCTAAGAATTATGTGGAACATTATCTAGAGGAACAACTTAACGTCTCATTGAGATTTTAGAACAGGAAGAAACAAAAACCCACAGAGAAAGTAGTACAAGAACCTGGAAGTAAACTTACCTAGCAGAATGACAGAGAAAATAGCTATCTTAGACATTGAGAGAACCCTAAATAAGAGAGACCCCAAATGAAAACAATTCCAAATAATGTGGTCAAACTCTCTAATATCAAGGACAAGGAGAGAATTCTGAGAGCAGCTAAGAGGAAAAGAACAATCGCATACAAAGGAAAACCAATAAGAATATGCTCAGATTTTTCATCAGAAATCATGCAAGCAAAAAGACAATGGAATTACATATATAAAACTCAGAATGAAAAAAAATACCAACTAAGAATCTTAAATCCTGCAAAAATATCATTCACATATGAAGAAATAAGAGTATTTCCAGAGAAGTAAAAATTAAATGAATATGTAAAAACATCATCAGCATTACCAAAAAAACAATAAAACTAAAGGGAGCATGTTCAACAGCATCAACAACAGCAGGCAGATGTCAGATTAACATACAAGAAAACTCCATACAAAAATCAGCACACCAACTAGTTGTTTAGAATTTAAGTTCTGGTACTGTGGTAGTCTGGGTTGACTAGAAAAACAAATCCAGGGATATTAATATGTGAATAAGAAAGAGATTTATATCAAGGAGTATTTGGGTATCAAGAGAATATCTCAGTCCAGTCCAGATCAAGTATGTAAGTCCAATATAAACCCATATATTCTAAAGTCTACAAATTCCTCTTCAGACTCCACAGCACATGCAATAATGCCAAATTCAGGAAGATCACAGGCTGGTGGGTGAAAAGTCTTATGGATCCAGTGGTGATGGAAGCATCTCAGCACTGGCGCAAGTCTCCCGATGGTGTCTCCAGTCCTCCAAGTGTCTCAACAGCAGGAAAGCAAAGCAGAGAGAGTGTGGACCACTTCCAGGGAGAAAAAGAGGAAGTTCCCAGAATCCTCATGAAAAGGCCCCTCCCACAAGGAGGCATCATCAGGCTATGACCTGATTGACAGGCTAGACTCCACCCTTGTATATATTTATCAAGTTGACGTGAAATCATGTAACTACCACAGACCACCCCTTGCCAACTTGAAAACTTTACACAACTCTTTAGCCATACATAATTTTTAATCAAAACAATAATAAAATCATAGCTGTGCCTAACAGGATAAAACTAAAATACATACAACTCAAAAGGTGCCAGCCTGATTTAAACATAATACCCGATATGCAACAAAAGTATTCTATGCTCAACAATTGCAGTTATGTGAACACCCACAGCATAATCCTATAATTCTATAAACATATTCCCCCACCTATTAAAGTTTATAAGCCAGCCATTTCATGCCTTTATCACTCCATTTTGAGTATCCAATTTCTATACTGCACATTTATATCAACCCAGTGCTCTGAGGAGACAAGCATGGTCTTTGATGGGAAGAATCTTCATTCCAGTTAGAATCTTGTGAGTTCACATCCATAAGCAAATTCAAATCAGGACAGGTTGTCCATAAAGTCAGCAGCAATATGCACCAATTCATGAGCTCAAAAAATGCTATCTTCATTTGGTCGGGTTCTGGTCAACTCAATGTGGGCTGCTTTGCTTAGCCTCACCAGGGTGCCCAATGGCCACTTTGCCTTCCAACCATGGGTCCCATTACAAATTTTTAACAACCATAGCCCCCTTAAGCTAGGTCATGAACCTCAGATCAGCTACCCTGCTCTCGTCTTCTCCTCTAGTCCCTGTGAACCAGGTCCATGGGTATAAGAGGCCAGACTCAACCCATCTCTTTATTGTTGCATTTTCCTACTTCCACTTAATGAGTGGATCCAGGTGGTCACTTCGCAAGCATTTCAGACTACCTGCTGGTGTCCTTTAACATTCAGTCCTAGAGAGGTTAATTCCTTCATGGCTCCAGATTTTCCCAGCACAGGCACAAACCACTAGTTCAAAATTTAAAAAGCTAAGGGGTTCCTTTTTATCACTTCAGTTTGTCAACAGCCCCCAAAGTAAGTTTGTTCAAATTCAAATGCCCTGAGCACTCAAGGCACTGGGTGGGGCTAATCTTTACAAAGCCTTCTTTGCAGGCATGCCCTACACCCATTTAAAGATCCAATTTAATGATTGAAGGCAAGTCCACTTATAAACTCTCTATTTTCATACTTCCTATTCATCATTTCTATCAATCATCATATCAGTAACAATAGGCAAAAGAAAACAGTATAAACCTAGTACAGCCAGATCCCAAACTCAATTCTTAAAAGTCAAATTCAATCCTTTCTTAAGTAAACTATCCCATGAGGAAAACTATTAACTACATATTGAAAGGAAAGAAACCCAGAATTAGCAACGACTCCTCAAGAAGAAGAACAAAGTTGGAGGACTTGAGTTACCTGACATTAAATAGCCACAGTTGTCAAAACAGCACGGTACTGGTATAATAACAGATACTCAGACCAATGGAAGGGAACAGAAAACCCTGAAATAAAATCAGCAGCATACAGGCAACTGGTCTTCAATAAGGGCCTCCAAAGCATCAAATGGGAAGTAGACACCCTCTTTTAACAAATAGTGCTGGAAGAACTGGATATCTACCTGCAGAAAAATGAAGCAAGACTCTTACCACACTGCATACCCAAGAACAAATTCAAGGTGGATCCCAGACCTTGAGGTAAAACCCCAAACTATTAGGATCATCAGCAAGAAAACTGGGACAAACCTAAGAACCTGGGTGCAAGGAATCCATAGGCTACCAGTAATAGGGAATGATACTAATACAGTGAAAACCAAAATAGATAAGTGGGACATACTAAAGGTAACACACCTGTGTTCATCAAAAGACTTCATCAAGAGAGTAATAAGAGAGCCCACAGACTGGGAAAAGATATTTAGCAATGGCACATTAGAAAAAGGGCTTATTACTAAAATCTACAAAACTCTGCCAGCCTATCATAAGAAAAAAAAAAAAAATGAATTGCCCACTGATGAGGTGGGCAAGAGGCCTGAGCAGAAGATTCACAAGTGAGGAAACCCTAATGGCCAAAAAACATATGAGAAAATTTTCCCAATCATTAGCCCTATGGGAAATGCAAATTAAAACAACTATGAGATACCACCTAACACTCTCAAAGATAGCTCGATTTAAAAACAAAAAGCAACAAATGTTCGAGGG
>NW_022103913.1:10186655-10188477 GCF_000313985.2 Echinops telfairi
AGGGGTGGGCTGTGGGCCCCATACCATGCCACCCCCATGCAGTCCAACGTGATCAACATCCAGAGTGAACCCATGTGCCTGACCACATCATCTGGTCTCTCTTCAACATGCTCTTCTTCAACTGCTGCTGCCTGGGCTTCATGGCCTATGCCTACTCCGTGAAGTCTATGGACCGGAAGATGGTGGGAGACATGATTGGGGCCCAGAGCCAGGTGTCCACCGCCAAGTACCTGAACATTTTCTCTACAGTCCTCGGCCTCCTGGGAATCCTCATCTTGGTCATTCTTCTCGCCATGGGCACAGGGATCAGGGATGAGTTTCCAAGCCTTGTCACAAATGATGGGCCAGCAAGGCCACTAGCCACTGCACCATGCTGTGCCCTGGACCCTCCAGCCCTGACCTGGTGGTCAACCTGACCCCTGACCTGCCTGCTCCCTATCCTGTCCACAGCCATTTGTGCATGTATCTCCATCTATCAGCAAACTCAATAAAGCACCCTGGTGTGTAATGGCAAAAAATAAAATAAAATTTAAAAATAAAAAGAAGTGGGGGGAAAAGAGCAGAAAGCACCTAGGCTGAAAGACATCTTTTCCTCCTCCCTTGTGCCATTAAGGCTCAAAGAGGGAGGAGGGAACAAAAAGTTGGCATTGGGGTAGCAGGACATTAATCTAACCATGGGGAGAGTATTGTTTATTGTTAGAGAAAATCAGCCTCTAACAACCGAAGGGTAGGTAGGTTCAATTGTACAGTTATAATATATGAGGATTATAATAAAGTCATAGAGAATAAGAAATATAAGAGAGACTAAAACAAAGGAGTCAGACACATTTTATGGTAGCATGCTCACCTCAGCTCCTGTTGGTGGTCCACATGGAAGTGGGAGAGAGAAGAGAGAGCATCTTTACTGTCTTAGGATATTTATAGGTAGCCATAAGACATGCATATTCAGTAGTTACATACGTCACAAGGTGGGTAGAATCTACAGTAAGGTCCCTGAGCTCACAGGTGAGGGAACCCAATACCGACATTGAAGGAAGGTACCAGGGGGGTTGGGTGACATGCAGGGAAGAGAGAGTAAAAGGCTGTCTGCTTCTGTAGGGAGATAAAATGAACTGTGTGCTCACTTTAAGGCAGCATTGCTTTAGGGGAGAATCTGTGGGAATGATATTTAACTTTATCTCTTGATGTACTTGAACTTTATCTCTAAGTTACCAAAGCGGATGCTTTCCTACTGTGGAATACTAGCTTTCCAGAGTCCCTCTGTTGTAAGTTATGGAATATAGTCCTTATCATACTTCCCTCAGTGTTAGTTTCCCACAGTTTATGTCTCCACAGGAAGGGGAGAGAGAGAGCAGACCTCATTTGGGTGCACCAATCCTCAAGGGCAATGTATCCTGCACTGAGCAACCCACTAACAGAGAGAACTGCAAGCCGGGCCCCAGCTCCAGTTACTACGTCTCCCTCCCTAGATGACAGCGATACAGAGGACTGCACTGAAGATACAGTTCAGGAGTATAGCTGGTCTGACTTCCCCAAATGGGGGCAAACCTAAGGGGAGTACAATAAATCAGCAATGGGAACAAAGCCTCCAAGTCCCGAAGGAATCTCAAAAGTAGACTGCTGACTCAGGGGCAGTGCTTGGCACCTCATCTGAACTGGTTGGGGGATATTCACAAAGGCTAGCAATTAGACCTAAAACTATATATGTTTCAGTTTTTTCTTGTTTTTGTTTTTCCTTTTTCTTGTTTTGTTGTTGTTGTTGTTTTTCTATCTATACAAGATAGACAGCAATCTCAAGGAGACAGCAATAGAACCTGCGGTT
>NW_022103913.1:10189337-10191618 GCF_000313985.2 Echinops telfairi
TATCTTACCTCAACAATCTTGCTAGACCTGCATGTGTACATTGGGACAATTAAGGTCTTTCGATACATGAAATTCAAGATAGATAAACCCCTCAGAAACAGTAATGAGAGTAATGATTACCCAAGGGTATGGGAAGAGGGGTGAGGGGAAGGTGGGAAGACGGGAAGGGAAAACTGATTGCAACGATGACTGTATAACCCTACTGGAGGGGAAGGAACATCAGAATTTTAGGTGAATGGATACATTTGAAGGTGTAAGTTATGGCAAAAAAAATCCTATAATAACAATATATATTATATTAAGAGTTCAGCGAGGTGGTAAGGTAGGGGAGGAAGGGAATAGAAGGGAGCTGATATCAAAGATTTTAGGAAGAAAGAAAATGTATTGAAAATGATGATGCAGAAATTGTACAACTATGCTTGATTTAATGGATGTGTGGATTCTAATTAGATATGTAAGAGGTCCTAAAACAATGTTAAAAATAAATAAATAAACTGTCCCATTATTGAAACACAATATTGCCTTAGGGCTCTGGCTGCCTCAAGCCAGGGCCAGGCCAGGTTTTCTATCAGCCATTCTGACTGAGCAGCATGGTCTCAGAGAAAAAGTCCAAGGGGCAATTTCGCCCCCTGAGCTCAAAATTTACATTTATCATAATCATTTCTGCCATTTCAGACAGGAATAACCAAAGACAGCTTCTAGGAATCAAAGCCTTCACTTCCCATGTCCTTTCTAGGAAACAATGAAGTAAACAGTGTGGCCATATCTGACCTCTGGTCAGCCAAAAACCAACTATCATGAGGCAGAGGCCGAACGAGCAAGCACTCTCCATCTTTATGATTTGTTTCTATAGTATCCCACTCCCAATTCTGGTCAATCTTGATGGGTCCTTTTTTATTTTTGTCTTTGTGCTGGATGTTGTATGTTTTACTGGGTAGGGAAGTCAGGATGGGTGGATCTATGAAGACAGCAACTGGATTAATAATTACCAGGAGGCATGGAAAGGGAGTTTGAGAGGACATGGGGAGTCAACAGCAATGAGTACAAGAAGGAAGGAAAAGTTCCAAAGTTGATTTTGGTGCTAATTGCTTCTGTTACACTGGGTTACCTAGAGAAACAAAACCAATGACACTTACATACGTATATAGGAAAGAGCTATATATCAAGAAGTAATTTTATATCAAGAAGTCATCCCCATCAAGTTCAACTCAAGTCTGTAAGTCTGGTGCAAGCTGGGTCCCTCTTCGGGCTCAGGTAGCTGCAGGTCAATGACACAGAAAGGTGAAGTGAGATGTAGGAAGATCACAGTGCTGCAGAACCACGTGGATCCAATGTGAGTGGGAACATGGGAGGATGCCAACAGCTCTCAGAGTCAGGTACCCTACATGGACTGCCCCTGGAGTCAGACACAGGGTCCCAGCGTGCAGGACATCATTGGGCTGATTGACAGGTTGGACTCCACCCCTACAGTTTCATACAAATTCAAGTTGACATAAAATCATCCAACTATCAGACCTTGTTAATACGATTGAACTGTTGAATTGAACAATGTTAATTATAGCTCAATAAAATTATTTTTTAAAGACTTCATCAAAAGAGAACTCACAAAATAGGAAACATTTTTTACAATGACTCAGTGGAAAAGAGACTAATCTTGCAAATCTATAGATAACTGCCACACCTCATTAAGAAAAAGATGAATAACCTAATTAAAAAGTAGGTAAAAGACATGAACAGATGGTTCACCAAACATGACATCCAAATGGCCAACAGACATATGAAGAAATGCTCAGGATCACTAGTCACTCAAAAGATATAAATCAAAACAATAATGAGATATCACTTTACACAGATAATGACAGGCAAGTTCAATAAAATAGACAAGTGCTGGAGAGGCGGTGGAGAGATTAGAAAGCTTCAAAGACTGCTGGCAAGACAATACAATCACTGTTTAAAATGATATGGTGACACTTCACACAACTGAGAATAGATATTATATACAATCCATAAATTTCTATGCTGGGCACATATCCTAAGGATGTAAGAATAGTAATATGAGCAGGCAAATGCACACCTATGTTCACTGTAGCACTGTTCACAATATCAACAAGATGGAAACAAGCCAAATGGCCATCAGTAGAAGAATAGATAAAGAATCTGGTACATACACAATAGAATACTATGCATTACTAAAAAATAATGATGAAAACATGAGTGACATGGATGGAGCTGAGTAAAATTAGTCAAGCACAAAAAACAAATATGAGACCGCAGTTATGAA
>NW_022103913.1:10195245-10196919 GCF_000313985.2 Echinops telfairi
GAAACACAGGGAATCCAGGATGGATAACCGCCTTAGGACCTATAATGAAAGTAGTAATACCAGGAGGGGAAGGGGAAAGTTGGGGGAGATAGGGGAAATCAATCACAATGATCTACATATAACCCCCTCCCAGGAGGGCAAACAATAGAACATTAGTGGAGCGAGACAGCAGTCTGTGTAAGACATGAAAAAAAAAATTATAAATTATCAAGGATTCATGAGTGAGGAAGGGGGAGGGGGGGCGGAAATGAGCTGATACCAAGAGCTCAAGTAGAAAGAAAATGTTTTGAAAATGATGATGGCAACATATGTACAAATGTGATTGACACAATGGATACATGTATCCATGAATACATGTATGGATTGTGATAAGAACTGTACAAGCCCCCAATAAAATGACTTTCTTAATATGCAATATATATAATCTGCCAAATAAACCTCTGTTGTGTGTACTAAAGGGTCAAGCAGATGGATTCTGGATCCTACTTAGCCCCTATCCAAGAAGAGTTAGTTCTGATAACCTGCTTGATACTCTCCTTCATGAAATGATCACTGAAGATAAGGGTGCTACAGTAAAATGTGGTGAAGAAAGTGGATGGTGCCTGGCTAACAATCAGAATAGTGTCTAGGGTCTTAAAGGTTTGTAGTCAAACAAGCAGCCATCTAAGCGAATGAAACTTCAGCTTTGGCCAAAAAAAAAAATGGATGAAAATAAAATTTACATGTGCCCTACCTTATCTGCTTTCTTTGAGGAACATGACATTGACCAGACAAAAGGATTACGATGATAATTTCTGTGAAAGAACACTTGCACATGCTTGCAGACGAAATTTCATGGTACTTTCCAAATCTCCCTGACACCCCATTGGCACTTGCCAGAGGCCCATTCACAGTCCAAGTTGGAGATGCTCCTGAGACAGCACAAGAGGAGTTCATTGAACTTATTAACAGCGATGCAGCAAGAACTGATTTCTCTGCAACGCCAGTTACAAAATTCTGGATCAAGTGTTTGCAGTCATATCCCGTTCTGTCTGAGACTGTGTTGTGCCATCTTCTTCATTTACAACAACACATCTTTGTGAAACAGGGTTTTCCAGCTTGTTGGTTATCAAGTCTAAATACAGAAGTAGACTTGTTGTGGAAGATGATCTTCGTTGTGCTCTTGCAAAGACTGCCCCGAGAATTTCTAATCTGGTGAGAAAGAAGCTATCTCAACCTTCACACTGACGTTGGCTTTTTAAGCATACTGTCACAAAATGTAGCAACATAGTTTACCATTGTTATATTAAGACGGTTGCCCCTGCTACACCATGCTTCAAGACAAAATTTTATTTATTTGTAATAACGTAATAATAATTACATATTGTTTTGTGATTAATCACTATGCTTGAATTATGTTCAATTTGTAACAATGAAAATACATCCTGCATATCAGATATTTACATTATGATTCACAACAGTAGCAAAATTACAGTTATGAAGTAGCAAAGAACTAATTTTAGGGTTGGGGGTCACCACAACATGAAGAACTGTATGAAAGGGTTACAGCATTAGGAAGGTTGAGAACCACTGCTCTAGACCCAACCTGAATTTGTTCTAGGAGCAAGGACCTCTTGCTTGTTCCATGACAACAATTTCTTCACTGGTTTTTAAAATATTGGTAGTAGCTTTTTT
>NW_022103913.1:10197665-10199271 GCF_000313985.2 Echinops telfairi
ATTTCTCATCCTCTGAGTCTACTAAGAGAGAAGAGCAGGAGAATGCGGAGGATCATAAGAAAATCTTTCCAAATACTATAGATATATTTCCTTTCCAAAAAAGATAGCACCCACCACTCATCTATCCGTTTGTCAAAATGCAGTGGATTGCATATTTCTGTGATGCTGGAAACCTTGTCACCAGTATTTCAAATGCCAGCATGTTTTGCCCTATCCAATTGCAAGCATATAAACCTTTATAGGAGACAGCTTCATCTTTATCCCCTGGCAAAACTGGTAGGATGGAACCAATAACCTTGCTGTTAGTCGCACGATGTTCAGCAGGTTAAGTCTTATCTCCAACCTTAACTTGAAGTTCTCTGAAGGTAGGGATTGTGCCACATACTCGTGTTTCTCTCACTTTGCCTAGTATGGCACTAAATTAAATATTTGCCCAGTGAGTAAATGAATCTATTGAAGAACTGTGAACAGGTATGTGAGTTAATAGAAATGAGAGTTTACATTAAGCATTCTTGTTAAATGGCAATTAAATGCATTGACATTCATTATAGCCAGGATATATTGAGAATCTAATTGCTCACGTGTTGCTCATGCAATTTCCAGCTATTTCAATGACAACTTGATGTCTTTCTGACATACTTATTGTGCCTGGATCAATGGCTATTTAACTGCTAATTGATCTTTTATTAACATATAATAACTCTCTTATTAAATCTAAATTAAAGTCTTAATTGAGACACTTTATCTGCAGTGTTTCAACATACAATTCTCATAACATAATGTATAATCGACAGAAAAGCTAGTAACATATTATCTGTCACCTTTTGCATTGACCTGAAAACAGATTTTCAGCTTGAAGATTTTTTTCACTTCATTAACAAACCTGAGCAGCAACGACATGCAGAAATGCATCAACTTTCTCAGTTTCACGCACAAAGGTAACCACCCAGCTTCGCTTCTCTTCCTTCCTCCTCAGGTAGGGCCATGAGTATTAGGTAATAATCAATGAGTACTGTCACTTGAAATATAAATATGGCCCGAACAACTACACAAGAGGCTGCTGTAGACAAGGCGTGGCTATGAGTCAGCACTGACTCCGTAGCAGGGAGCTTGGTGTTTTGGGTAGACAGTAAAAACACCCTTATCTCGACTCCCTGCTCTCCAGAACTTAATGCTGTTCCTTCATCCCAACTCGGCCCCTCTCCTCCTGGTCTGTGTGACACGGCCCAGTTGAACAAACAGTTCTTCCCCTTGGCCTGTCATTAGGGCAACAGCCCCCTTGTGGACTCAGTCCAATTTCTCTCACTGCGTCCAGTTGATTCTAACTCATAGAGATCCTATAAGGCACAGTTGAACTGCCCCCATGGGTTTCTAAAGCCGTAAATCTTTGCAGAAGCAGAAAGCCTCATTTATAGAGCAGCCAGTTTTGAACTGCTGCACTTGTGGCTAGCAGCCCAGCTTTTAATCTGCTACCGGGCTCCCTTCTAAAAACAAGTTCACTGACCTTGAGTCAACGCTGACTCATAGTGACCTCCTGTGATTTTTGAAACTTTGTATATAGCAGTAGAAAGCCTACTCTTGCTCCCATGGAGCTGCTGGTGGTTTC
>NW_022103913.1:10203367-10215601 GCF_000313985.2 Echinops telfairi
TTGGTAAATTGTCTATCGGATCTGGTGGCAATTTTTGATTAAGTTATCTGTGTTTTTCTTGTTAAGATGCTGTAATTTTCTGTGGATTTTAGAGATTAACCCTTTATCTGATTATCATTACTAAATATTGTCTTCCAATCTGTGGGTTCTCTTTTAATTCTTTTGATGAAGTTGTTGATATGCATAAATGTCATATTTTTAGAAGGTCTCAGTCCTTTATTTCATCTTCTCTAGTGTGGATATTTTTCATTATGTTCAGTAGTGTGTTGATACCTTGTACTAGGGCCTTTAAGATTCCCCTAATTTTTCATTGATGGTCTTTAGGGTTGTGTGGTTGACATTTGGGTCTTTGGTCCATCTTGAGATCATTTTTTGTATAAGGTGTGAAGTGTGGGTCCTGTTTCCTTCTTTTGCAGGTGGAGAGCTAGTTTTTCCAGCATCGTGTATTGAAAAGGCTATCTCTTCCCCAGTTCATGTGTTTTAATTCTTTATCAAAAAGTAGGTGTCTGTAGGTGCTTGATTGTATTTCTGGATTCTCAATTCTAATCCACTGGTCTTTGTATCTGCTGTTGGATCAGTACTAGGCTGTTTGGATGAGTGTGATCACATAACGTTTCAAAGTTGGATGCTGAAAGGCCTCCTACTTTGTTTTTATCTTTTAATAGTATGTATTTATCCTGTGTTCCTTTCATTTCCATATAAAATTGGTGATTCGTTTTTTCTGTTACTTTGAAGAATTGTGGTGGGATTTGGATCGGAATTGTGTTAGATTTGTGCTTTTGTTAATATTGACACTTTCACAAGATTGTCCAAAGATCCCATTTTAAGTTTTAGCCCTTCCTACTCAGTTGAGTATTACTGTGTAATAGTCACAACTTCAGAAGAAAGAAAATGAAGAGAGTACATGGAAATGTCTATATTTCCACTGCTGAGAATTTCTCATCTGTGTGAAGACCTGGACAAAGACATTTAGAACACATGTAGTTAGAAAAGATAGTAATTTCTCTAAAACCAAGTTATTACCAAGATGATACTGAAAGTGAAAATGGTGAGCACAGTCAAAAGATAAATAACAAACTCTAACAAATAATACCATGAAATATATATTTGATAGTGTCTTCAGATTGACAAAAGAAAAGGCTGTCAGAATGTAATATTCTTGAGATTATATGTATTTGAACAGTCTCTTTATAGATATTTAATTTAATAATATTCATTGACCGTTTTACTCAGAATGATCAAATTATATTTAATGTTTTGAAACATCAGCAATTAAAATACCAATTTTATTGATATTTACAAGTTTTCATAAATGGGGTTAACTCTCTCAAAGTAGATGTAACTGAGCCAATGATTCACTAGCCAGGGCTCTGGCAGAAGTCCTTCTGAGCCCTCTTCTGCCTTTTTTGTCAGTCTGGGCAGACACCATCATAACATAGCCAATCGAGGAATAAAGGGAAGCTTGCTTTGCAAATTTAAAAGCAAGCACAATGTTCTGGGGAAAACTTTTAAAATTATATTCAGCATTCCAGTACATGATTGTAGAGGTAAGCTTCAAAAAATAGTAATAGGAGACAAGTCTTTGGAATTGCTTGAGTTTAAATTGTTTCCACACCCATCAGCAGTGAACTTAAGAAACTAAACTCATGAGCCTTAATAGCTAAATTGCAATGATAACAGATAAATGGAGAGGACCACATTTAATGTATACAGAGCATGAGGCAAAGCACCTGGCACACAGTGACAGTCAATTAAAAGTATGGATTGTTAAACCACTTTAGTTCATTACATCTTTTTCTTTCCATAATAGGAATCAACATGTCACAACAGGCTACTCCTAAATTAAATTATAAAGAAAACTAAGATTTGGGTTGTCTACGATACCCTTGAGTAGCCCTGGTAATGAAGTGGATTGTGTATTTGGCTTCTAGCTCAGCAATTGGAAACCCCGCTGTTCCATGGGAGAAAAATGAGTATTTCTGCTTCCATCAAGATGTGCGTTCTCAGAAACTCACAGGGGCTGTTCTGCTCAGTCTCCAGGGTTGCTACGGATCAGAACTAACTCGATGGTAATAAGTTACCATATCTTTGAGTCTTTGGGTAGTGGAAACATTTAATACACATGACGGCTAGCCAAAAAATTGAAAATTTAACTCTACCTATCCTGAGGCACCTCTGAAGAGAAACCTGACGGTCTATTTTTGAAAACTCAGCTACTAAAACCCCACTGAGTACAATTTGCTCTGAGACACATGGTGTCACTCCTGTTGCCATTAAATTGATTCTGACTCATAGCACCCCTAAAGAGTAGAACTTTCTCAAAGGGCTTCCAAGGCTATCTATCTTCATAGAAACATACTGATGCATCTTCCTCCCACACCCCCACCCCCAAACGGCTAGTGGATTTGAACTGCCAAACTTTTAGTTAGATGTTGAGTGCTTAAGCAACAAGGCTCCTCTGTGGAGCCACTATGTGTCAGAATCTACTAAATAGCACCTGGTTTATGGATTTACCAGCTCTCCCCATGGGCTGTCATCCTGTCTTCCTGTGAGAACTCTTTCACCAGGTCCTAGCCCTGGCCACCCCTTGGCAGCTCTCAATGCCAGGAACTGTCCCTTCGGCTCTTTTATATGCTAGTGTATATTTATATATCACTCCCCACAACAAACTGTATTTCTATCATAAAAACTTGGATTATTTTTATTAATGTGCTACTTCTTTGATTAAATAGGTAGCCTTGTGTACCTCTAAAAATCAGTGGTCTAGCACAATAAGCAAGGTCATTATAAATGAATAAAAGATTGAAGTTATCAAAGATTTCATTTTACAAGGGTTCACATTCATCACCATTGAAAACAGGAGTCAAGAAGTAAAATGCCATGTTGTATTGCTTAATCTGCTGAAAAAAGAGCTCTCTAAAGTATTCAAATGCAAAGACATCACCTTGAAGACTAAGGCTCCGCCCTAGCCATGGCATTCTTAATCGCCTCACAGTCATGCAAAACTGAACCATGAATAAGGAATGACTTAGGCAGGAAATGACTTCTAATAAACCTATACTAAGTGAATGAAGGGTAGATGACCTCTGATATAATAATTGTATAGAGTGATAACATGTTTGCTAGGTCACCAATTACTACCTTTGTTTAATAAACATAAGGCAGATATCAAATAAGATTATTTAACCTTATATAACTTGCTATTGAAGAATAATTTTTATATAACAAATGTTGCAGTTTTTAAGTTTACAGTTCAGTGAATATTGACAAACAGAGCTATATAATAGGATTAAATTTATATAAAGACCTAATATTCATATGTTAATATTATATTATTAATATTAAAACATGTTAATATCCCTTTTTATTTATTTATTTTTTAAATCAATTTATTGGGGCTCATACAATTCATCACAATACATAGATCAATTGTATAAAACACATCTATACATTTGTTGCCCTCATTATTCCCAAAATTCGCTTGCCTCTTGGGTTCCCGGAATCAGCTCATTTTCATTTTTTCCCCCTCCCCTTCCCTTCTTCCTCCCCTTTCCCCCATGCACCCTTAATAATTTATAAATAATTATTGTATCTTATATTACACTGTCCGGCGTCTCCCTTCACCCACCCTTCTGCTGCCTGTCCCCCAGAGAGGAGGTTATATGTAGCTCCCTGTGATCCATTCCCCCTTTCTTCACCCCCTTTCCCTCCTGGTATCGCCACTGTCACCCCTGGTCCTGAGAGGTTCATCTGTCCTAGATTCCCTGCGTTTCTAATTCTAAGGCGTCAAGGTAATTTAACAATGAAAGAAAATATTTTCAACAACTGAAGCTGGAATAACTGAACATATAGAAAAAACTAAACCTCAACTGTGGTCTCATATCATGTATGATAAATTACAGTTCTGTAAGAAAAAAAATTTTAACTATAAAACTCTCCAAAGAAAGGATAGGGGAAAAAAACTTCAAGGCCTTGGACAAGGCATAAAAAGTACTCAGCATATAAGAAAAAAATTCATGAATTGTATTTCACCGAACATTTTAAACTTACTCATAAAAAGACATTGTTAAGAAAATATAGAGAAACAAATTTTTAAACTTGAAAAGGATGCACTGTTTTTCTACAGATACTTTATTTAAGAAAACTTCAACCACTATGCCAAACCTAATAACCCTTCATTCTAAAACTCTGGTCAAAAATGCTGGTCAAAATCTAAGCCTCCAGTCTTCCAGTCTTGCTCAAGACCTGGCGAGCATCTTTTTTTTTTTTTTGCATTTTTTTTACGATTACAAGATCAAAGCACCTAGAAAAGATAAGCTCTGACATTCTCCCTGACTTCTTAAAACCTACATTGTTTTCTCTTTCAACCACATAAAACACTAACACTCAGCACACACCTTTGTATAACTATCTCCGATAACTCATTTGACTAGTCCATCTCCTTTAAAGACCACCATGAGTAAGAACAAATCAGTTTTAAATGACTGTGCTCCAAAACGACTCTCTATGGTTTAGAAGAATGTCCATATTTCCTTTTCATTATTTTGGTAAAATAAATTCTAGACATGAAAAAACTTATAACCACATTTTCCTAAGTAGAGATTCATTTATTTACTTTTTATTATTAAGAAATCATTTTATTGGGGACTCTCCCAGCTCTTAAAACAAATTTGCCATCATCATTTTCAAAACATTTTCTTTCCGCTTGAGCCCTTGGAATTAACTCCTCATTTTTTCCTCCCTCCACCACCCTCCCACCCTGATCGACTCCTGATAAATTATAAGTTTTTATTATTTTCATATCTTACACTCTCCACTGTCTCCTTCACCCATGTTTCTGTTGTTCTTACAGCTTTAACATAAGGGAAAGTACATATTTTTATTTAAAAATTATGAGGATCAAAATAGATATTATAAGCAAAAATACTTTGCAAACTGTGATACATGAGTTATGCTTAAGATGATTCAGACCTTGTTGTGGTAAGGTCCTTCTGAGTTGGTTCTGTGCACAACAGAAAACCATCCTCACAGTTGTTGCTAGTGTTGAGCCCCTTGGTGCAGCCACTGCAATCCATCTTGTCAAGGGTCTTCCTCTTTTTCACTGCTCTCTACTTTACCAAGCATGATGCCCAGGATTGACCAGAGACTGATCTCTCCTGATAACATGTCCGAAGTATGTGAGGCAAAGGCTCGGCAACCTTGCTTCTAAAGAGCATTCCAGCAGTATTTCATCCAAAGCAGATTTGTTTGATCTTCTAGTCGTTCCTTGTACTGTCAACATTCTTTGCCAGCACCATAATCGAAGTAGAGTTTTTCATCTTCATCACTAGTTTTAGAGGTTGGTGTGTAAATTTGAAAAATAGTGTTGACTGGATTACCTCAAAGCATCCTGTCACAGACAGCATTGTACTTCAAGACAGATTTTCAAATGTCCCTTTGGAGATGAATGTGATGCCACTCCTCTTGAACTTGTCATTCCCAACATACAAAATCACATGACTGTCTGAGTCAAAATGGTCAACACCAGTCCATTTCAGCTCATTAGTATTAAGTATAGGAGCCCTGAGGCATAGTGGGTTGCACTGATAACCACAAAGTTAGCAGTAGGCAATCGCCAACCCCCATGGGAGATGAGGCTTTCTACTCCAGTAAAGAGTTATAGTCTCAGAAACCCACAAGGGCAGTGCTACGCTGTCCTATCAGATTGCTCTGAGTCAGGATCCACTTGATAGCAGTGAATTGAGAATGCTTATTAGATCGATCTTTCTGAGACCCATTTCATTTTTAATGAGTTCTAATTTTCCTAGACTCATACTTCGTTTATTCCACATTCCAATTATTGTCTACTACCATATCACCCTGAACTCGCCCAAACTCAACTAAGTTCCAATTGTTTAATAGATATTTACAGCTGTTTCTTTTTCTTTTGAATCATGCTCCATCATCAAATGAAGGTCCCGAGGCTATAAATCTTTACAGGAGCAGAAAATGCCATCTTTTTTCATTGGCGTGACTAGCGACAGATAGCAGCCCAACTCATAACCTACTGTGCCAGTAGGGCTCACGGCTGGGAGCCCAGGCAGTTATGTAAACACAAAAGGGCTACACTGATGGTGAACGTTAGCATTGCTAACATCAGATTTGCTATTCTCAACCTGGGCTTTGGCGAAAGGTTGAAACTGAGGTTCCAACATTATTCCAGTCTTGGAAGTCTTGGAAGAGTATAATGTTTCCAGATCAGTAGCACACCCTGACTCCTAGTAGACAAAGGGAAAATTCTCGGTGGAAGCATATATTCCTGATATGGGCCTGTAGGAATCCTATAGATGAAGGACAACATATATGAGACCAGGGTATAAAATTACAGCCTCACACAAGTAAGTAAACAAGCAAACATGGTTGCAAATAAACAGAAAGAACAAAACATGCTTGACACCAAGGATTTTAAATACTGAAATTCACAAATGCAGTTTAAATAGCTACTGTGAAAAGCTTTCTTTAAAAGATAGAATTTTAAATATGAGGAAGAAATGAAAAGCTATCAAATATAGACAAACAAATTACAAGGACAAACTTTTAGAAATTAAAAATAATAGTTGAAATTAAAAGCCAAGGGGTGAATTAACAAACAGGCTGGTTACAGCTGGAAAAGATAAATATAAGTTAAAGCAAGAAGCTGAAGGCGTTACTTTACCTATGCACCAAAAGAAAAGGAGATGAAAATATGAAGTTGAGATATGAGCAAAGAATAAAATGCATCCAATGAGAGTACCAGAAGAACAGAATAGAAACAGTGAAGAACAAACAAAATTGCAGAAAAATGGCTAAAACTTTCTAGAACTTATGGGAGAAAAAAGTGAATTTTCATAGATAGGAAACGGGAAAAATAAAGTCTAATTCAGAGCTGAATATTGTGGCGAAATTGCATACCGTCAAAGACCATTCAAGGATCTTAACAGCATTCAGAGAAGAAAAACAGATCACCTATCGATGGAGAGCAAATAGACAAAGCAAGCAGATCACCTATCGATGGAGAGCAAATAGACAAAGCAAACAGATCACCTATCGATGGAGAGCAAATAGACAAAGCAAGCAGATCACCTATCGATGGAGAGCAAATAGACAAAGCAAACAGATCACCTATCGATGGAGAGCAAATAGACAAAGCAGGTGTCTCAGCAGCAGCAACAGAGGCCTGAGGCTCATGGGAGAATATCAAAAACTCACCTTCATGGAGGTGATTTCACTTCTGTTGATGAGTAAACCTGCCAGTGGGAAAAATGGAGAGGCAACCTGACATTGGGGAAATGCTAAACATTACTTGTATTGCTTTCCCAGTAAAAGAATGAGCCCTATGTTATGCTCCTAATCAGGCACTTTTGACTGATTTTCTATTAAACTCTTGGTGACCCAGATTGCATGCTCTTAACAACTAGGACTTGAGATTGTGTTCTTTCAAGATGCACAACATTCTTCACAGGCAACACTAGATGTATCCAATCTGGCAACCCCATTAAGTGACTCAGACTTAAGGATGAAATGGCCTAGTGTGAGCAGAAATACATCACTACTTTCTCAAGGTTGTGGAGTTGGAAGTCATTGGACTTTAGTTCAAATCTCTTGTTTTGAGGATGTTCAGTAATTAGTAACTTAAGACAATAATATATTTCCTATGTTCATACTCTCTTTGCCTTTTCATGGCATGGCTTAGTCTAGCAGCCATTGTTTGATTTTTTAACACTAACAGAGTAAAGGTATGTCCTATATTTATGAGTTTACTACTAAAACATTGGCTCCAAAAAAAAAAGTTTTGCCCTATCTCCAGCCATCGTTGTTTGCATATATAGTGTCTGGTCACTTATGTTTTTAATCTGTACAAGTCAACAATTCTGCATTTTAGACTTAAAAAAAATCCTAGTAGATCCTTGGTGGCAATAGTGGTTATTCATTGAGATGCTAACTGAAAAGTCAGCAATTCAAAACCACCAGAGAAAGACGAGGCTTTCTACTCTCATAAAGAGTTACAGTCTCAGAGACCTACAGGACAGTTCCATCCTGTCCTATAAGGTCGCTGTGAGTCAGATTCAACTTGATGACAAACAAGTTTAGTTTGATTTGGGTTTGTGCATGTATACTTTCCTTTTCGTAACACAGTTCTAAATTATATACCATTGGCTAAATTAATGATATTATTATATTATATGATAAATTAATGATACGACTGGTAAGACTGTACCATTATCACCACTATCATATATCACCTACCACATAGGGTTGCCACAAGTCAGAATCAACTCAATGGGACCTAACAGCAACCAGTAGAATTAACATATGCCCCATGGGGAATATTTGTAATATTTCCCAGCAAAAGGTCAATGATATCTCTGAAGTGGACCAAAGACATATATATAACATAGATATGTGAATGGATTTTGAGCTGGCACTTAATCATAAGCTCTAAACTAAGAACAAGTAGTTCTTACAATATGGCCCTACTCGATATTTGCTCTCCTTAAGAGATTCCTGAAATATGGGTGCTATCATAAACTGTGGTAAAGAAATCAGATTGTACCCAGTTATCAGAAATTATAGTAGTTGGGGTCTTAAAGGCTTGTCTAAACTAAGCAGCCATCTGAGTGATGTATCAGTTAAATCCCCATGGAAGAAGCACACCAGCCTGTGTATTCCAAAGATGACAACGCAGCACTGGATCACAAAGTACAAGGATATTTTGACATAGTCAGACAATGGATCCCCATGTATATATTTAAATAAATAAGTAAATATGAAACACAGCACATATACAAGGAGGTTTCCAAAAGTTCATGAAATTTTTTCATTATCCTTTAATTCCATTTTTCCACCAACTTTTTGAAGCTCCCTTGCATCTATACACCAACATGGAAAGATCTAGAAGATAATGCATGAAGAGAAAAAGCATTGGGAATACCATACCATTTTCATAATAAGAAATCTAGTGATACTGCAGAAAGCCTTTTAACGGGGAAATTTTATATATCCGTGTGTGTGTGTGTTTATACACAAATCGGGAAACTGAAACAAAGTATGCCAAGGTTATGAAGTTCTTTCTTAGGGCATTCAAAAAGCATGAATGACACTAGAAAAAGGAAATAAAGGGGACTTTGATTTTATTTGTGATAGTCTTTAAAGTTGTTTTAAAAACAAAAAGCAAAAAAAAAAAAAAAGCTTGCATGTTGCACATGCACTCACTGCAACATTCCTCAGAAGAGCCAGAACGTGGAGACCTACACGTCCACCAAAAGACGAAGGGACAGGCAAAGGCTGTCAGTGCTGACAACGGAATACTACTGCACCGTAAGGAGAAATGGAGCGCTGATGAAATACTACTGCACCGTAAGAAGAAATGGAGCGCTGATCGAACAACCTTGAAGACATTCTGCTGGTGGAGCAAGTCAGTGACGGTAGAACAAAACTGCCGATCTCACTTATATGAAGTGTCTGGAATTGGCAAATGAGAGAACAAAGTTTCTTAGTGGTTATCCAGACTGGGAGAAGGGAAAGGGGGAGGGGAGTGGGAGACACTTAGGAAGCACTGAGTGTCTGTTTATGGTGATGGAAATTTTGACAATGCATCCAAGTAATGGCTGCAAAGCATGGTAAATGGAGAAAATGGTGAATTGAAAAATGTGGTGTATATACACACACATTGAAATGAAAAAAAAGACAAAATGTTAATATTAATTGATTCTGGTCTTCATATTTTTTTCTGTATTAGTCTTTTCCAGGAAAAAAAATAAAAGAGAACTGCTACCATCCCAGTCTTTCCAAGGGCCGGAGCTGAAAAGTCTTGAAAACAGAGGCCGGCATAAAATGGATACCGTCCAGCTGGCTCCTCTTCCTAACCTAGACCTTCCTTCCTCTTTCCCACTCATGGCTCACAACAGAACGCAGTCATCCTGTATGTTTTTCAGCTCAAACAAAATCTCTTTTAGAATCGCAACATTTTTGCTTTCTCAGCACAAGCCACTGGTGTGTGCTTTCTTGACTCCATGCCATAGGGAAGGTGTGTGCTTGCTCTTTAACAATAGAAAACGGAGGCTCCAAATTGACGGTCTGAGACAGAACTTAGTACTTAAAACATACTGTCATTATTGTTAGGTATCGAGTCAAGGATGACAGAGCAAGACACCACTTGGTCTTGTGCCATCCTCACAATTGTTAGGGGTGAACCCACTGATGCAATCATTGTGTCCATCCATCTCATCCAAGACCTTCCACTTCTTTGCTGACCTTCTACTTGACCAAGCATGGTGAACTCCAGGGACTGGTCCTTCCTGATCGCATGTACAAAGCCCATGAAACCAAGTTACCCTTTCATAAGAGTACTTTGTATAGTGACTGCTTTAACAGAAAAAACATAAGCAGCAAGTTATTCTCTTGCCTTCATCTGGCAAAGCGCAGCTGTATCCGAAATTCTACCTCACCTGGCTGCAGCTGCCCCAAGGGCAGGCAAAGGCCGAGGAGGAAAGCAGTGTGACCTGAGGCTGTTCCGGCAATATCACCTACAAAGCCGCAGTGAGCATCAGAACGAGGAAGGGACTGGGGAGTGGGCGATGCTGAGAAGGCATTTGATCGGTTTAACGCCAAGATTTGCCCTTGGCCATAAAAGGCCCTCTAAATGCTCAGCTCCGCGTGCACAGCCAAAGCCTCTGCAGAAACTCAAAAAGCTGAGCCTACAGATGCCAATGTGTCTGGTCTCAGATAGACCCGAAATAGTTCATCATCGGGCTCTTTCATTTGATTTGGGGCTGGAAGAAGAATTGCAAAGAAGACAAAAATGAAAGGTGCTGGACAGTTATCCTTTATTTAAAAATAAAATAACTCTGAAGTTTGGTCAGAATGTTGTGTGCTTGGGTTCAGGTCAGTGCTTATAGTCACTGACGCTTGATGGATTTCTGGCTTCAAATGTTTTATCAAGACAATCCACCTTGTAGCAATCTCCAAAGAAGACTGGGTAGCTCTATTAAGGTCGCAATTTGCTTTTTAAAAGTGACTAAATACGCTTTTTCACAACAGCGACAAGTCATCTTCCTCCTGGAGCCAACAGAGTCTGTCACCCAGCTTCCCCGCTTTTCAAAGCCAGCCATCAAAGAGCAAAGGAAATGTCATGACTTTGGAGCGGTCAGAAAGCTCTTAAGTCGCAGTGCAGGCGATTTCTCCTTTTGTGGCACAGAAAAGAGTGGACAGACACAATGCATAAATAATCCCATTGTGCTTACAAATGTGTAACAAGCCTTCAAAATGAGGTGTGGAACAAAGATAGGAGATAGCTAAGCAGCCCAGGTCTTAACAGAACAGCTTGCAATTCCAGGGCCTAAACTGCTTTTGCAAACACATACACACTGTAACCATAAGAAAATAAAAATTAAAAATGGCATCCAATTCAGAGAGCCAAGAAGCTCAGCCTAAATGACCTTCTGCATAATTCACTCTGGACACCTTCAGCCTCTGGAGGGAAGGGTGGTGGGGTTGGGCCAAGGTTAACACCTTAAACCGTTCAAAATAATTGACTTTGAAAGAGTCATCTGGGTCACCAGTGGTTGGTAAAAACATCCCTACATCATTTTTATTTAACCACAGTCTTTCCTTTCCCTGTTAGAGACACCTCATTGTATTATGTACTGGTCTTTGTTCAAGGCCCCCATTTTTCATCTCTCATGCCAACAGCTACACCCTTCCCACCTTGAACAGCAGAATCCACGAGTAAGCAGCAGAGTGTTTGATCCCTCTGGGAAGGCTGATCCAAGAAAGTCCTACCTTGTATGGGGAACTGGCTGAAAACACAAATGAGTCAAGCTAGAGCCATCCGAGAGAGTTGAGAGTTCACAGAAACATTGGGAATTCCAGAAACTCGGGACTTAACCAGCCTGTGGGATCACGAGGTGTCGAAGAAATCAGGCATCAGGAATCATCAGAACAAAAAATCATATCATAGTGAATGAGTGGGAGAGTGCAGAGTGGAAACCCAAAGCCCATCTGTAGGCAATTGGACATCCCCTTACAGAAGGGGCCCGGGGAGGAGACTAGCCAGTCAGGGAGTGATGTAGCAATGATGAAACCTACAACTTTCCTCTAGTTCCTAAATGCTTCCTCCTCTCCCACTATCATGATCCCAATTCTACCTTACAAATCTGGCTAGACCAGAGGATGTACACTGGAACAGATAAGAACTGGAAACACAGGGAATCCAGG
>NW_022103913.1:10216087-10217610 GCF_000313985.2 Echinops telfairi
AAAAAAAATCTCTTAATTAAGATCAAGCACGGGTTTTTATATGGACAATAAAACCAAAAGTGTTTGGATCTCCCTTCACAAAGTCAAGAGTCCTTTTTAGCTTTAGGGAAGTCCCTGTGTGGTGCAATTGGCCAACATTTTCAGCTTCTAGCGGAAAGGTTGAAGGTTCAGGTTCACCCACAGGTGCCTTGAAAGAGAGGCTTGGTGATCTACTGCAGAAAATCAGCCATTGAAAATCTTACAGAGCAAAAATCTGCTCTGAAACACAGAGGTTAGAATTGTTAACACCGTAGATTAGAATTGACTTGATGACAGGTAGTTATAGGTAGTCAGCTTTGTAGAAAGCTGAGATGTAGAACTTGAAGACTAAATTGTTCGGTGAGACAAGGACTATTCATTCACTCCTCCTTTCCAAGGCAGGAGGAGAGTTGAGCTGACCACCCTTTCTACACAGTAGGCAGCCTCGTGTCATGCCAAGAGCAGAGTAATAGAGCCTGCCATGAGTGCCTCCATCACCCTCCAGTTCATTATCCCGAAGCTGGCAGGGTCACGCTGCTGTTCTACATGCCAATTACCTTTCAGTCTAGGCCCTGGTTCACCCTCAAGTCTTTATGTTTCTGGTTGTCAAAATTCAGGAAGTAGTAGGGGAAATGCTAACTGTTGTTGTTGTTGTTGCTGCTGCTGTTTCTGCTGCTGCTGTTGTTAGGTGCCATCAAGCCAGTTCTAACACATGGCGACCTTATGCATAACAGAACCAAACACTGTCAGGTCCTGAGCCATTCTCACAATTGTTCCCATGCTTGGGCCTATTATTGCAGCCACTGGGTCAGCCCTTCTCACTGAGGGCCTTCATTTTTCTCACTGCCCCTCTACTTTACCAAACATGATGTCCTTCTCCAAGGACTGGTCTCTCCTGACAACGTGTCCAAAGTATGTAAGTGAAGTCTTGCCATCCTTGCCTCTAAGGGGACTCTAGCCGTTCTTCTTCCAAAACAGCTCCATTTGTCCTTTTAGCAGTCCATGGTACTTTCAAGAGTCTTCTCCAGCACCACAAATCAAATGCATCAATTCTTCTAATGAAGCACCATCAGCAAGCTCCTGTGGAGTGCAACATGCCAAGAGATTTCTAAAAAGCACTGCTGCTGGTGTAAAGGCAGGAAGGGAGGACCAGATCCACAATGTCCTGTGGGTCCTGTGGGACATCTATACAGGAAGCCCAGAGAACACCACGTAAGAATCAATGGACTTAATGGTCCCCCTAAAGTCATTGTAGCTCTAAAATTCTGTAGCCTGGTGCTCTTCTTAATCCATGTGTGGGTGACACAACCACTGATGCAGAGGAGTATCTCTAAGAAAACATAACACAACATTTTTTAATCATTTTATTAGGGGCTCATACAACTCTTATCACAATCCATACATACATCAATTGTGTAAAGTACATTTGGACATTCATTGCCCTCATCACTCTCAAAACATTTGCTCTCCACCTAAGCCCCTGGCATCAGCTCCTCATTTTTCCC
>NW_022103913.1:10219340-10233939 GCF_000313985.2 Echinops telfairi
AAAAAGGAATTTAAAGAATTGTATTTAATATTCATATGGAATGAAATATATTATCTTTCCATTTATTAAGCTATTGATTGTTAGATCAATAAATATTTATTGAGCATCTTCTCAAGGCCAGTCCCTTGGATTGACATTGGCATCACACATATAGCTATGATTTTTAAATTACATAGACTGCAAGAGAAAAGAGGGGATAACTTGGGTTGTGACTATGTCAAGCAAGATAAGAGGCTGTCAAAAATAACATACATAGCATCTGTTTGTCCCAGCGAAAGACTCTCACTGTGCTCCAGATTCCCCCGTGAACCATCATGAGCTCTTTTTTGTCTAGATTCCTGAGACTTGACCCTGAGCCTCCATCCATAGTGCATCTGCCTCAAGGAAAACAGAGAGCCCAACTTCACTGAAGCAAGAGTTGTTGTTACTGCTGTGATTGTTAGGTGCCCACATGTGACCCCATGCACAACAGACAGAAACACTTCCCCGTCCTGTGTCATCATCACAATCTATGTTTAAGTCCATTGCTACAGACTCTGTCAATTCATCTCATGGAGAAGATGTCCTTCTCCCGGAACTATTCTCTCCGTATAACATGTCCAAAGGAGGAGACAAAGTATTGCCATCTCTAAAGTATTGCTGTTGCTTTGAACATCAGAGGCAATGGTACCCTATAGCTGTAGCTCCCAACTGATGTGTGGTGCACCCCAGAGTGCTGCAATAAACTCACATGAATATTTTTAATTTTCAAGGAAAGCACAGGGAAATTTGGTGAACACTGAGAGATTACTACCAGAAAGGTAGGGGTGTGTGTGTATGTAAAGAGAAAGAGATTTTATTTTCTTTTTTTTAAATCATTTTACTAAGAATTCTTACAGCTCTTATAACATTCCATGCACCAATTTTATCAAGCCTATTTATATATATATTGCCATCCTCATTTTATAAACATTTACTTTCTATTCTATTTGAACCCTTAGTATCAGCTCCGAAAGAAGTTTTCTACTTTTTATGCCCATACAGCTTGAAATGTTAATTTTTCTTCCAAATTACAACTATCACTATACAAAAGCCGAAAGTAGCATAAATACATCATAAATTTTATATATAATTATCAAATATACTAAATATGTACTAGACTATTGAACACAAGCACAATTATTGAACATATTTCACTGAATCTAATCACTACACCATTGATTGTAAGACATATTATTTCAATACCTCTTAAAAAGAAAAAAAATTCAGAGCAATAAACCATGATGCAATACTTCACCACACTTTAGGAAATACTTTTTCATACTTTAGGAAAAATATTTCCTCAAAGAGCTCTTTTAGACTTTTAACATATATTTTAAGTATAGGTCATTGTCTTACAGACATTAAAAGGATAATATAAGTGAAATAAACCGGCTACAATGCTCCTACAATATCTTCTCATTCTGAGTCTAACTCTGCTGAATCACTTTTCAGCCAATTTATTAATCATCACAGTTTTCTACTGAATATTATCCTTTTGTACAACACGAGGTCGCATGAGTCAAAGCTTCCTCAACAGCACCTGACAACCGCCAACACCAAGAAGATTGGGGATCGGTGACTTTACGGGAGGAGAGCAATTACAATTGGGAAGAGAAAGGTCAGAATGGTTGAACAACTTAAAGAATGAAGTCAATTGTATTGGGTTGTACATGTAGAACGCGTTGTTCTGGGGGCGTGTGCTCTGCAGTGTATATTCTCAACAACAAGTATTTTTTAAAATGAGAGAGAGAATGCAGGTGCAGTGGCATTTCTCATAGGAGTGCTCCCCTCTTGTCTCTGAGATTGGCTCCTGAGGCACGGATACTGCGTCACAAGTCTTAAGGTTGAGACGTTCCTTCACCTTCGTGGTTGTGTTCTTACTCCTTCATGCAAAACACCATTGATTATAAGACACATCCTGATTTCAGGCATAACTGGTGTTCTGAAAGATATAATTCGGGCTGTATTCAGAAAAGGGCAGAGAGCAAGGGATACCATTGTTCACATCAGCTGGATCTTAGCTCAAATACCAGAAAGATGTGTATTTGTGTTTTATTGATGATACAAAGGCGTTTGATTGTGTGGATCATAAACTATGGATAGCATTGAGAAGAATGAATGGGAAATCTACCACACTACATTGTGCTCGGGTGAAACCTGCACATGGATCCATAGGCAGTTGTGGAAACAGTACAAGGAAATACTGCATGTTTTAACATCAAGAAGGGTGTGCATCAGAGTTGTATCCTCTCACCATATTTATTCAATCTGTATACTGAGCAAATAACCCAAGAAGATGGACTATATGAAGAATAATGTGGCATCATGATTAGAGGAAGGTTTATCAACAACCTACAATATGCAGATGATACAACCTTGCTTACTGAAAGAAAGGAGGGCTGAAAGAAAGCACTTGCTGATGAAGATCAAGAATTGATGCCTTCAATATGGATTAAACTCAGTGTAAAGGGAAAAAAATCCCCACAACTGAACCAATAGGTAACACTATGATAAACTGTGAAAAGATTGGCATGTTCAAGGATTTCATCAATGCTTGTGGAAGCAACAATCAAGAGATCAAAAGACACGTTGCCTTGACTAAATCTGCTGCAGAAGACCTCTTCAAAGTGTTGAAAAATTTTCAACACTTTGAGGAATAAGGTGAACTAGCCCAAGCTGTGGTGTTTTCATCTACCTCATATGTATGTAAAGTTGGCCATTGAATAAGGAAGACCAGAGAAGAAAAGATGCATTTGAATTATGGTGCTGATGGAGAATATTGAAAGTGCCAAGGAAAACCAAAAGAAAAAACCATCTGTCTTAGCATAAGTACAGTCAGAGTGCCCTTTAAGAGAAAAGATGGTGACACTTCTTTTCAGGTCCTTTGACATGTGATCAAGAGTCCCGTCCCTGGAAAAAGGTATCACGCTTGCTTAACTAGAGGGACAGTGAAAAAGAAGATCCGAACAAGATGGACTGACACAATGGCTGCGACAATGGACTCAAACATAGGAGTAATTGTGAGGATGGCTCAGGACCAGGTAGTATTTCATTCCGTTGTACACAGAGGAACCATGAGCTGGAACCAACTCAATGCACTTAGCAACAACAAACCACAGATATAATTCTGGTAGTAATGTCACCTGGGCACAACAGGGGAGAGAGGCTAGAGACAAGGGACACACATATATTTTGATGAGAGAAAAGAGCTGGAAACTAGCAAAGCAACGAGAAGGTTTGTGAAACAGGCGTGGAAGTAGAGGATCTGAACGGCCTGCGTGAGTATTGATTTGCCACCCTAAAGGCCACAGCACCATAGTGACTCAATGCTAACATGCAGGGAAGTGAACCATTTCAGTGATCAGGTCCAGAATGGATGTTCCCTGTCGAAGCTGTTGTGCCCTATCAAAGGTCTCAATTCCCAGAGCCACCAGGAGCCACTGGGTTGGAATGATGCCAGACTCCCACTCCAGGCCAGGGACCAAGCAACTGAAAATGAACCAAGGGAGAAACCCCTGCTGGTACTTTCACAAGACAAATATTGATATTTTCCCCGCACAATGTCAAAATAAGAGCTTCCTTATTTCTGCCACAGTCTCTGTTCCAAAAACCCATCATATAAATAAACCATCGAGCCAGGGAGTGTGCCTAGGTACTTATGAAAATGCATGATGTTTTAAAAACCTTCTGTGCTTTAATCCCCCTTTAAAATTAATGTTCCTGAGTCCTGGGGCCACTGAGATAGGATCTGAGCCATCTGCCCCTGCCGGTTCCTATGGCATCCTCTGTTGAGACAAAGGGAGTAGGAGGGAGGCACCGGGGTTTTATTTCACGGGAGGCCCCTCCATTCTCTGCAGGCCTCATTTAGGGATACAAACACTTAGATGTTTTCATTTTTGTTTTTCTTTTAGCTAGATGGACAAATTGTCTTCTTCGTCTATTTTTGATTAGGGAAGTGGGGGAAACACTCTTAAACTCTGGTACTTTTCCATACAACTTCAGACATGACTCCTCCATCAACTCCCTACCCCTATCAAAAAGGTATTTATTTCTGTTTGCACGATACCCTGCCCAGTTCCTTGCCCCTTTCAGATACACTCTATGTATGCAGAGACGCGCCTGATGTTTTCACTTCCTCTAAAATGGAGACATTAGCACTGGAAACAGGGCCTACAGATACCCTGCCGAAGTAAGGGAAGATTCCCATTCTTCCATGGGCCTGGGTGCGCTAGCCAATATAAGAGGTTACATTCTCACCAGCTTGAAACCACAAAATCAGGTTTGCCAACAGAAACGTAAGTTATTTTTCTATAATTTCGCTCAGTCTCTATCTTGAGACCCAAATTTCACTTGACGACAGAAAATACTTTGGTCACCCTGGGGAAGCTGAGTCATGGGACTGCTCACTCAGTCGTACTTGGTCGGTCTTGGATGCCTGGTGCTCGTGCATCTAGACGCTTCTTCCTGCTCCGGGAAGCAGCTGAGTCCCAGAGGTGACATCAGAGAGCCCCCAAGGTGGGAGAGGGAATGGAGGGGCCGTGGAACCACAGTCGTCCTGGGCTGACCCTCTGCTGGAACAAGATGACATGGACTTTCAGCCAAGCGGTAGGCTGCTCACAGCCCTCAGCGGCTCTGCGGGAGAAAGGCCTGACAGTTTCTTTCCATACAGATCACAGCACAGGAAACCCTCGGCGGCAGTTTTACTCTGTGACTTAGGAATCCAAAATGACTCAACAGCACTTATCAACTGCAATATCCGTCATGGATGTGCTTGTCCTGAGGAAATAAGGACATGGGGATGCTCTTCCCCAATATCCCAAAGCCTGTGGGAACCCACTTCTCCGGTACCATTGTAGGCAGGAGAATATCAGCACAGTTACCACTTCTAGAGCTCCAGAGCATATGTCGGCTATGAATATTCTTCCTCCAGGGAACCCAAATTTGAAATATCTCTAGAAACATCTCCAGGAGCTCAGGCGAAGGCAAGCCCAGGGAGCGAACCTCACTCCCATATCAAAGCTTTGTACTTTTCCTCCATGTTTCCATTGGTGTTTACCTTTCTGAAGTTAAAAATATATCGATACTGTGCTTTTCAAATTAAAGATATTGACTTTGTTGTCTCTGTGATAAGATTTTGGTTGTTTTTTAAATTTTTATTTAGAAACTCAACAGCCAAAAATGGACTCTTATGTCTATGTGCTTTTGTGCCTTTCTATTCATGAATGTCACAGATTTTGTGGGATGGGGGACTAAGTCACTTGGAGAAGGACGAAGATGGTGGGGAGAGGGGTTTTAGGAACACGAGCGAGGGGCCTCACTGTATCATCTCTCTGCAGCTCAAAGAATCCAACTGCTTAGAGCCGCCCCTTCACTGGCATGTGCAGAGCTTCAGGCTGGCAGCACAGGGGACACGCCACAAGCAGTCAGCCCCTGCCTTCCTTTCCCAGCCAGAAGTTCTTCTAACCCCCAGGCCAATTTCTCTTCCTCCCTCCATTTGACTCTAAATCCAATGTCTTAAAAGTGGACCCTATTCTGGGAACGTCATGCCTTTATTAGCATGTTCTGGGTGTCGGGCTGGGAGCCGGGGAGATGGCAGTGGGTAGCATTTGACCCAAGCACCTCCAGTCAAGTGCTCTCACAAAGCACACCTACAGCCTCCTGTGCCAAATCCCACAGGGCCTTCTCAGCCCACAGCAATGGTGAGTCGGACCTGCCTGCTGAGCTTCACATTGTTTTCCTTCTTTCCTTCCCCACATCTCCCTCCCTACCCGGCCAGCTCACACACCCCCTCCAAGACTCAAGTAACATTTCCTCTAGGCTTCCTGGAGACGCCCAGACTTATCTGGGAGCGCCTCCTCTGGCCCCTCACAAGACCAATATTCACCTCCATCTTGATATTTACTCTAATATGTTGCAATATGTCTGCCCCTGGAGCGGAGGAACCAGGTCTCGTTCATCTAAGTTCCTCTAGAACCCATCCCAGGGTCTGATAAAGGTAGATCAGGAGTTGGCTGAGCAGAACTGAGTGTTGATGGAAAACATGCCCTGGATTTCTCTGGACACTTGCAGTGGAACAATAACAGCTTTCAGGCCAAAGCTGGATGTCCACTTTGTGGAACTGTTGTGTGACCACTACCGGTGTCAGGAGCCTCCTCCACCTCAACCATTGATCTGAAAGACGATATTTCCGCCAGTCCAAATCCCGAGTCTAAAAATGGGAGATTGAGGCTAGCCTTCACGAGACCAACTATAAAAGAGCATTAAAATCCTATTAATTCCCTCTACTTATGCCTGAGAGTACAAGCACAGAGTTGTATTTATTGCCACTACACATACCTGCTTCACCATCAAGGGTTACCCAACCCCACCCCACCCCCCAAAAAAAACACACACTGCCATCAAGCCAATGCCAACTCATAGCAAGCCTACAGGGCAGGATAGAACTGTCCCTGTGGATTTCCAAGACTGTAACTCTTAACAGAAGTAGAAAATCTTTCTCCCAAGGAACCGCTATTGGTTTTGAACTGCCAACCTTGCAGTTCACAGCCCAATCTGTAACCACTTTGCAACCAGGAGAGTGGCTGTGAACCCAGTGAGGGAAGTGCTTTTCTTATTCCCCACTGAAGACTTTCAACACATTTCTTCCTGCTTTGTCCAGAGCGGTGGCTGCTGTTAACTGTCACAAGTGTCCACTCCCAATACATTGGTGACCCATGTACAGTGGAACAAAAGCTGCCTGGAGCCAATCCATCCTTACAATGGATGGTGGATCCGAGCACAGGGATTCATAGGGTTTTCACTGCCTGCTTTTTGGAAATAGATCTCCAGGCCTTTCTTCTGGCACCACAGCTGAAACGTGTTCAGCAGCGCAGCACCATGCATGCCTCCAGTGACAGACGGGTGGTAGCTGCACTTTGCCATCCATTGAATGGGAATTGATCCCCTATCTCCTACCTGAAAAATAAAATGACATTTTAAACTGAAGACTTACACCTTATTGTTTTATGTTTGTTTAGCTTTTTGTTTGTTTGTTTTATTAACGGCTTGCATTTCCAGGGAACAAAAATAGCCCTATCTTCTGATTAGTGACCATTAGGGGATAATTCACAATCCTGCCTCATTAAAATTATACTTTAAAATGCAAAATTAATCAACTCCGCACTTAGGGAGCAGAGGGGCTTCCTGGAATCTGACCAAGTCTGCCTTTCTCAGTACATTTCCCTGCTAGCGATGCTCTCAGGAATCAAATGTGGTTTCTTTCATTTTAAGTCACTTTTTTTCAATTCCAGAAAATGAATGTTGGAGCCAGATAAGAAACTATAGTCTGCTTTCAAGAAGGTTACAAGAAAACTGCATCTTGCATTACTAATCCTTTATCTTTATGTGAACAAAAAGATTACTGACACATTTTTGAATGAAAGAAAATAAAATAGCAAATGCATCTGAGGAAATATGTAACTTTCATGCAACACACAAATCAGTTGTTAAATGTTGCTTAAATGAAGGGAAATGCATCATACATTTTTCCTTTGGAAGCAAAGAAACCAACTTTTGATGGTAGAAGAAAAAAGAAAACTAGGATTTGGAAATTGTCCTTTCATAGAATATAAATTGAATGAATTAAATTATTGTACCTATAACTCCTTAATAGATAACATGCTTTCTAAATATGATTTCTTTGGCCCAAGTAAGTGTTGTTTTGTGAAAAGGAACATTTCAGAGCTGTCTTTATGTTTCCCTCTTACAAGGTCAGACTCCATTACCCAGAATTCCCTGAGCAAGGCCTGGGAACACTGACGCCAGACAGACAGGTGCTATACCCACCTATGCAATTACCTGAGAACCTTCAGAAGGGCAGCAGGGATGGAGAAGTGGGTCAGGCCAATCAGCAGTGTCAACCAAGCCTGCCCCTCCAGCTTTGGTAGGAGACAAGCATGTACTCACGAGTTGAGTGCCTTGGCCAATTCCCTAATATTCCTGTGCTTCAGTGCCCTCGTTTGTCAAATAGGGATGAAGGAATACCTCCCTCCTAGCAGTCAATGAGCTAATAGCTGTGCTTAGAACAGTGCCTGGCACAAAAGCATTATGTAAGTATCTGATTGATAAATGTAAAATAAATGAATATCAACAGCAATTAGTATAAGATGGTTACTATTTTTGAGCAAGAAGAAGAAAATGAGGACTGCAGATTAGATTTTTTTAAGTGGCACACATCACAACATGGCTCAATCTTGAAAACATTAGGCTGAGTGAAGCCAGTCAGTGTGTGAAATACTGTATGAAGTCGACAGGTTTAGAAAAAAACCATTTGATTCGAGGGGACCAGAGGTGGTGGGGAAGGGAAAGGAAGCACTGTTCAGAGGCGCAGAGGCACGTTAATGGTGGTGGACTGTTCCAGGAAAGGGTAGAGACAGCGGTGCAATGTGGAGCAAGTGATCACCTGTGAAAAACTGCATTGACAAGCGTTTCATTATGTGCATTTTCTCATGTTCATATGCACCATGATTTAAAGTTATACCACACTGTGCCACTGAAAAAAATCTAAAGGTTGGGAGGTGCATCTAGTTGAGGATTTGGTTTATCTCTGGAAGGGGTGAAAAGCTAGTTGTTTCTTCTTTAAATGCATTGGTTGTTCGGTGACACAGGATAATAACCTAATAACAAGAGCACCCCTCATTATACCAGCCGTTGTTCTAATGCAGCATTTCATTCGTTGCTCACAACAGCTCTTTATAAGGTAGGCGTTATCCGTATCCCCCTTCAGAGAGGAGAAAACGGATCCACAGAGTATGTACGTAACTTCCTCAGAGCTAGTAAGCCAGTAAGTGGAGAAAATGAAAGGAAAAAAAAACAGCCTTATACAATGATAAGATCTCATTACTGAATATCTGTACAAGAATTTTTCATTTACTTGATTTTCCATATGCATTACCTAACTTAACAGTTCAAGGCACGTGTTCTTTCTTATGTCTATGTTATAGTCACAACTCAATACGACCCTGAAAGATTGGTCAGCATCTGCCTCAGAAAGTACAACATGTGCTTCTGCAACTCAGGTTTCTGGAATGCAAATTATTTCATACAAGTCTGGGAAATGTGAAAATAGTGTTAATTTAAGACAGGCATCATGTCAGGGCATACACAATGCTTGACAGCCATTTCATCTCTTGTTCAGAAAGTGGCAAGCTACGGAGGAGTACAAAATTGTACATGAAGCCGATCACACGATGTTCTTCCTCCCGCTAACTTAGACCATGGGCTTTCTTGGGTGTGCTAATTAAACAGCCCTCCATGATGCTCCCTTAGATTGCCCTTGATCCAACACTTCCTTACTCATATGTTGATTAATCCTTTTTTTAAGGTAAAGTCCTAGATGTACTATATGTTTTTTAATCAACTTGGGATTTAGCAAGATGAGGCTGTGTGCGCTCTTGAAGACTTACAGTCTCAGAATCCCAATATGAGTCAAAATTGACTTAATAACTGGGTGTTTTTGATTCAGGGATTTAATATGTCTTTTTAACTATGCTGCCATTTACACTAGGATTACAATTGGTTTCCAATGCTCTGGTGACAAAATTGCATGATCTGTTTGAGTGATCTGTTTCTCATCCTTTTTCCCACAATCCCTGTAATTCCTACTTGTGGTTTCATAGAATGTGGGATTTCCAAGAACATTCCTATATCCCATCAATGCAGAAATATCTGTATAAAATAAAATATTTGAATTGGCTTACCATTAATGCTGTATACATGGCATATTCTAATCAATAGTAACATTAAAAAATAAAAACATTTTGTTTTTACTAGTGGGAGATGGCCTGCAGGCCGATGTTTTTAGTCTCTCTGCTTAGGCCAGAAAATAGAAGAAAATAAAATGCCAAGGAGGGATCACTTGAATTCCTCCCCCACAATGGATCTAATTCTGCTTTTATGGGATTTCAGTTGCTCATATTCCTCCGAGGAGGTGGCAGTGGCCTGATTGGTCCAAAGTCTAGAGCGCTGGAGGGGCTACAATTACTCTGGGTGGGGCCACTGCACCTTCCATGGCTCTTCTGACCGTCAGGTGTTCTCCTCCTCTCCCTAAAAAGAGCATCAGAAACCATATCCTAAAGGATCCCAGTAGCTCCTTCTGCCCCTTCCTTCACATACAGGAGGCAGGGAGGATGTTAAAGCCCTGCCCATGCTTCGGATCTGCCCAGAACCATCGCATATGTGGACAGCCAGAAAATAGTCAAAATTCCAAAACTATTAAACTGAAGAAGCTGGGAACATCTACTTGAGTCTTAAGGTACACAAAATATGTTCTAATCCAGCCTTTTCCAGAAAGCCCGACATTAAAACATGGGCTGGTTGTACTGTCGTAAGGAATAGAGGGGTAATTGGCAGGACAGAATTTGCGTATCTCTGGTCCTCAGGTATCAACATATAATTCCAAATTTGATTGATAGCAACAAACATAGAGTGGGACACGTATTACTGGTGCTCCTACTACGGTACCAAGGCACAAGTTCACGTCTTCAGCACCCTACATTCCATTGCAAGGTCCCCACATGCAGCCATGTTGGTCTCTTTTTCTACCTAGAGGCCGCTGAAGCTTTACCCGATAGACTCTTTCCACCTCAAATAAAATGTTTAAGAATTGAAGAACTAATCATCCTAAGAGTTCAGATGATGTTATCATACTCATTATTTTCTTACAAAGACATTCCCAAGAAATCTACCGGGTGTTCACCATTTGAACTTATGTGTTGAGGAAAGGTTAAAAGGGCCTTTAATTCTAATTAAACAATCAGTAAACTTTGAGGAGCAAACAACAGTAGAAGAAAATGCATTCTGGGTCAGGAAGGCACTTAATGAAAGGAGTTCTCCAGAGGGGCAAAAAAATGATAAAATGGGGCAAGAACTACAGAAACTGAGACGCTCTGTATAATAAAGCAGCAAGTGCTGTTCTCCTGACCGGCCCTTTCTTCTGAAGACGCTCCTTCTCCAGTCTAGGTGAACTTGAGAGGCTCGATCACAGGGTACCACCTCCCTGCCCCACACCCACAAACATAACCTCAAATCCAGGAGGGTCCATCAGAATTCCCACCCACCCACAACCCACAACACTGATTTGTTCTGAGTTGGATGTACGACTCAGATCAGAAACAACTGGGTTTTCCACCAATAGCTTTTCTGCACAGGAAAGGCTGGCTTCTTTCCTTCCAGATCCCAGAGCTGGAGGCAGCAAGACTGAGGGTGACCATCAGCCACCTTCTTTGACCAAGGAGAGCGAGGAGATCAATGTGTCTCTTAACAGAGACACTTAACATAGACTTAACATAGACTCTGAACATGGAGCAGGGATGGGACTAGCCTTGCCGGCATGCAGAGTGCAGGGGTTAGTGGATCAGGCAGATGTAACTAGATTAAAATTTAACACCTTCTCATTTGATCTTCCTTTCGACCCATTTTAAAGTTGTTCTAGGTTTTATCCTGTTTTATTTTCTATTGAGATTTTCCCCTATTTTATTTTATTGTTGTTGTTAGCTGTTTTTCCTTTGTTTTTGTATGTTTTTCAGTATATGAAATCCAAGATGGATGCATGTATAGGTGGATTAATTATTCCTTGGGTGTAAGACAGGGGTGGTTGGGAGGAAATGGAGAGTTAATAACAAGTAGTACAAGAAGGCATAAAATGTTCTAAAATTGACTGTGGTAATGATTGCACAACTCTTCCTGATTTTATTGAACTATTGAATTGTATGGCATGTGGATTATGTCCCAATAAAACTGTTCTTAAAATATATTCAGAGTTTTATGCCCAGCATTGTCTGGGTCCCTCTGAGTCCTACTCAGGAATCTAGGGATTTCACATAAGTCTTCCAGTGTGGCCAACTCCAAACTCCCTATAGAGCTAACACCTCAGAAGCACTCTTGTTGTACTGTGGGATTTCATTCAGAGAACTCATTCTGCAAGGCCTCTTCACCCTCTGTGATATCTCCAACCCTAAATTCAAAGTGTTCGTACACGAGAGGTCAACTCTCATGTCTGTGTCATCCAAATCATGCCCCTCAGAGTGTGCGTTCTAATTATATACAATAAGACTGAAACGTCTAAGTAAAATGTTCCCTTGCCGAAAAGGCACATGAATTTGTAAACATATAAATGTCGCTTATAAATATAACACATGGGCCAAAGAAATCACAGAAAATCTTCATTTTAATGATGAAAATGTGTATAGTATGATAGTAAGTCAAAAAGCACTGCTGTAAAATTATAGAAAGCTTTATTAAACAAAAATATCAAAATGTGAAACTATTTCCGTTTCATTTCGATTTGGTCTGTACACTTCTGAAGACAGTGTTTCCATCATCTGACCCTTCCCCAAACAATTCTGTGCTCTTCAATTTGTACCACATCAAATTGCAGGTTGGGTGTCCTGAAGGAACCAAATTGTGTTCCTTTCAATGTTCCTTGAGTTTGAGGAGCAAACAGGCATCTAAAGGAGCAAAGTCAGAGCTATTAGGTAGATGGGGTAAAGTTTCCCAAGAAAATTTTCATAGCACACCCCTCCCTTGAATGTGCAGGTTCACTATTATTATGGGGGGAAGGGAGGGGGAATTTTGCTCGATATTCCTAACTTTTTTCTCATCAATACAGTTCTCAATTTTCCTAAAACGTTTTCTTAATAAGCCCTCATTATTGTCCCATGTCCTTCAAGAAAAATCTCTGGGGTAACCGCCTGAGACTCCTTGAAACAGTCGTCACAGACTTTGGAGCTGACCTCGCTGCCTTCCATTTAACTGTCCCAGCAGGCCTCCTCAGAAGCCACTGTTCCTATTAGTCCTTGGTTTTTAAGGCATCCCAATGGCACTCTCACTGCCATGGCGGCAATGCCTCTGGCGCTATAGAATAGAACTCTTCCCACGGGTGTCCAAGACTGTACGTCTTCACGGGAGCAGACAACCTCAGCTTTCTCCCATGGACCCAAAGGCGGGTTTAAACTGCTAACTTTGTGGTTAACAACCCTGCGCTTAACCAACTGCACCACCAGGTCTCCTTCCTAATGAAACTAAGATATGTGTTAAGGAGAGAATTAGTTTCCACCAATCATCTAATCAGAGAGATATATTTACACATGTTTGTTTGGAATAAATCAATGCATGTATGAACTAAAACACTGCTCACAACACTTTGTGACTTACCATCCCATACCTCCCATAAAAGGGTACGTAAAGGAAAATCCATAATCTTGAATGCATATTCTTTACAAAGAAGAATCATTGAAAAATATATTAAGCATCCATCACACGAAGTTCAGAAATAACCAAAATCAAAGAAGGTAGATGGCAAGAAAGAATAAATGATGACAGTAATGCTATGAAAGAGAAGAAATTGAAGCCAAAAGACTCAAATGTCATTAAAATAGAGAAGACTCTCAAAGGGCTGGTCAAGGCAAAATATGAAATTCAAAAAATAGCAGTGAGTCAAGCGCGATACAAATACACCAGCAACAGGAGACAAACTCGATGAACAAGACTTACTGAAAATGAAATATTATACTCATCCAAAAAAACCCTTATTAAAACAGTAAAATAATGAGGACCTACAGATTGGGAAAATCTTTCAGAATGATATTTCTGCCAACAGTGTGACGACTAAGATACATAGAAAACGTCAACAACGCAAACAACAAAAAGACAGACCATCCAATTTAAAGACGAGTCAAGGACAGGAACAGGCACTTCAACAAAGAGGGCTTTTAAGCAGCCAACAAACACATGAAAAGATGCTTTCGATCATTAGCCATTAGAGAAATGCAAATCAAAACTACAATGAGCTATCATCTCACCTCTGTAAAAATGACAATGATCTAAATAAATGATGACAACTGTGTGGGGAGATTGGAACCTTTATCCACTGCTGGTTGCCATTGTTAGGCACGCTCCAACTCACAGCAAGCTCCATGGAACAGAACGAAACACTTCCTGGTCCCGTGACAGCCTCAAAAGTGTTGCTATGTTTGAGCCTATTGTTGCAGCCATCATGTCAACCCACATAGTGAAAGGTTGTCCTCTTTTTCCCTGACACTCTGCTTTATCAAGCATGATACACTTCTCCAGGGACTGGTGTCTGCTGCTAATGTGTCTGAAGCACATGAGATGAAATTTCACCTTCCTATCTTGCATGTGGTATTCTGGCTGCACTGCCTACAAGGCAGATTTGTTTGTTCTTCTGACAGTGTATGGTATTTTCAATATTCTTCACTAACACCATAATGCATTGATTTAAATTTAAATGCATTGATTCTTTTTAAGTGTTCTTTAGTCACTGTCCATGGGCATATGAAACCATTGAAAATACTATGTCTTGGGTCAGGCATATCTTAGTCTTCAAAGTGACATCTTTGCTCTTTAACACTTTTAGAAAGTCTTAGGCTGCAAGTTTACCAAATGCAAGACATTGTTTGACATCTTGACTGCTGCTTCCATGAATGTTCATTGGGGAAGCTAAAACCAAAACCAAATTCATTGTTGTTGAGTCAATTCTGACTTATAACAGGTTACAACTCAGAATCAGAACTGTTCAGGA
>NW_022103913.1:10235901-10243153 GCF_000313985.2 Echinops telfairi
ATGTGCTTTACACAATTGATCTATGTATTGTGATGAATTGTATGAGCCCCAATAAATTGATAAAAAAAAAAAAGCTATCTTAGTGCTTCCAATAAAGGACCAAAGGGCACACCACTCTGCTATAAGCCTCAGCCCAAAGCCCAAAGCTCTAGCTCCATGCTTCCTAGTCAGCAAAACTAGCACCCTAATAAGTGCTGGGTGGTGCCCCACTCCAGGAGCAAGATTCCTGTCCAAAGGCATTCACTTAGGTTGACTCGCTGTATACACCAGAAAGTTCACTGTTCTGTCTCGTGCTGTGGTTCTTGGTTCTGCTGCTGCCACTCCTCTTGCTACACCTGTGCCACTTTTCTGGTGCCACAGCGTTCTATCCCTGAATCAAGGATATTCAATGATCAGGGATATTGGGGTTCAAAAGTCACACTCTACTCCTAGATTTTTTTCTTGCTGGTAGTGAATTTCCCCAATCTACTTCTGAAATGACTGATTTTATACCCAGCAGGATGGCAAAATTGACTAATTCACATTATAGAATTGTAAATTTTTATAATCACAATTAGCTCAGCTAACAATCACTCACAACTGAATCATATACTCCTCTTAACATCTCTTACCCAGACCCTTCAGCAAAAAATTTAGAAGACAGCTACTTGGTCAATTGAGTGAAAGAAATCCATATTTGTACCCATTCCAAAGAAAGGTGACTCAACAGAATGTACAAATTGTAGAAAATATTAGTGATATAACATGACAGTAACATGTTATAACATGAAAATAAAATTTTACTGAAGATAACCCAACAACGGTTGCATTGACAGAGAGCAGTCAGAGATTCAGGCTGGATCAGAAGAAGGCATGGAACTGGGGATATCATTGTTGATATCAGATGGATCTTGGATGAAAGAAGAAAATACCAGAACGATGTTTACATGTGCTTCACTGACTATGCCAAGGCATTCGACTGTAAGGATCACAACACTATTGACAGTCTTGAGAAGAATGGGAATTCTAGAGCTCTTCATTATGCTCATGAGGAATATGTACATGGATCAAGAGGCAGTTGTGCAAAGAGAACAAGGGACTATTGCATAGTGTGAAATCAAGAAAGGTGTGTGTCAAGGCTGTATCCTCTCACCATATTAGTCCTAGGATTCTGGAGGTGGACACCTCTTTCTCATACGGTGTGGTCACCTTTTCCTACATTATCAAATGAGTTCCAGGTTCTCCATCCACTTACTTTATGGGATTAAATGACATCGTTGGTTATGCTTGAGTTAGACAACACTAGAAAACCAGTGTCTTGCCTGCTTCCTGAACAGCTCCTCCTTTTGGTCCAGTTCCAGGAGCTGTGTACCACTTCCTTTGAGCTGATAGTCTCTGCATAGCAGACTATTTGTTGTAGCTGCAGTTGTATTGACTGGGAAGTCCAAAGCACAGACCAAAATAACTTTTAAGAAAGGTATAGAAAGCATCAAAGAGAAAGTGAAGTCATTATGCAGCCCAATGCACTGTCAATCTTAAATTTTTAAAAAAATTCAGCTATGTCTTTATCGAGTTGTCCATTATTATATTATTGTCTGTGTTAGGCAGGGTTCTCTAGAAATGCAAGACACTTATGATTTTATATATATGTAAAAGGATAAGTTTATTTGGCAAAAGGAATATAACGGGAAATTAGTCCACACAGCATTAGAGAGCTCAGTCCATCCAACTCACTTTCATGGGACAGTTAATATACTGACGATCTCTCCAACGTCAAGGGCAAGGAAGCAGACAGTAGGACAATGAACTGGTGAGGAGTAGCAGAGCCCAGTAGCACTGCAGAGCGAAGCAAGTCATTGTGAAGCCTCATGGAGTTGTGATGCAAAGTGGCTGGCGGAGGTACAGTGTCTGGAGTGGTGGCAAGATCAGCAGAGTGGGCCATAGGCAGCAGACACAGCAAGGTAGGGCGGCACCATGGTGTGGAGCAGCACAGCAGAGTGAAGGGGTCCGCCAAGGTCCACGGTTGACTCAGCCAGGTGAGCAGAGCACTGCATGGCCCACTGGTAGCACTGCCCAAGTGTTGAAGCAGGGCAGCCCCATCAGGCAGCACAGCCAGTCCAACCAGGCAGAGAGAGAGAAGGGGCCACCTCCACGGAGCCATTTAGTTCAGTCCCACCTCCACGGGAGGTCATCAAGCTGCAACCTGATTGACAAGCTAAACTCCACCCATATCTTCTTACGTGTGCCATGTTAACACAAGTAACTACCACACAGTTTCTATTTGATCATCCCAAATTTTCTAATCACTTAAATTTAGAGAGAACATGTCTTAACTCACAAGCGGCTTTTTGTTGCAGTTGTTGTTGTTTTAAGATATGTTGTTGTTTTAAAAACACATGGAAACAAAAATGTGTTTTTCCAAGAAGTGGAGATTTGGAGCCATGTGGCAATTCTGGCATCACTTGCCTATAGTGAAATAAGCACATTCAAGGCCTGAATGAAGGGGTCAGCTCTGCCTTGTCTGTGAGAAGGGAAGGGACCTTCCCCACTGCCCAGCAGAGGCAGCAGCCAGCACTTTCACCTGCACCGCCCCCTTGCCCATGGATTGTGCCACAGAAAGATGGCCACACTTCTGACTAAAGAGTCTTACCAGAAAGTGGAAAGCAGAAGATCCAAAGTGTCCTAGGGGCCCTTGTGTACAGTACTAGGATCAACACATCAGTACCTAGTTTTAGGAATGTTATAGACAAAGGAAGGAATCCAAGATAGCCTTTGAAAAAGATCCAGATTTCAATGAACAGACTTGTGAAAGACTAGAAAATGACGAGACATAATAATCTCTGGATGGAGGCAGGAGGAGTGACGAACAGCGCTTGCCTCTGGGGAGCTCTAGTGGACAGGACACGTAGGATGGGAAGGAGACTTGCTCTTCACAGCATAACGTTCTGGTCAGTTGAATTATTTTTACAATGCAAATATATGAGTATGTACTCATTTAAAAGAACAGACAGGGAAAATGAAAACATGAATATATTTAATAAGCCATGGCTCTCTTAAGTAGCATACCAATTTTACATGTTGGATGTTTGAGAAAACTCTAGTTTCCACCATTCCTTGCCTTACGATAATGACTTGTGTGCTGCTGTGATACTGAAAGTGATGGGACCGGTGTTTCCAATACCAGCAGTTACCTAGGGTGAATAGGTCACAGCAGAGCTTCCAGACAAAGACAGACTAGGAAGAATAACCTGGAGATCTAGTTATGAAAAAAAATGGCTGAAAACTTCCTGAATAGCGGTGGAACATTGACTGATATTGAAAGATGAGCCCACTCGGGTTGGAAGGTATTCAAAATCCAATGATGATTAGAAGACTGGGATGGGAAAGTTGGGAATGAAAAAAAAATCCATAACTGGAAAATACGACCTTGGTAATAAAAATGAAGCCAGAAATTGCATGATAGATTTTTGCAAGAAAAACAAATTTTTACTTCAAAATACGTTTTTCAAGAACATAACTATACACATGAACTTTGCAAGACGGAACACATAGGGCTGGAATCGACCACATCTGTGGGGCGACGTGATGGAAAAGCTCAGTCTCTTCACAAGCAGCTCAGAACAAGACCAGGGGCAACTGCAGAGCAGACCTTCATGTGCTCGTTTGCAAATTCAAGTTGGAGCTAAAGAACATTAACACACGTCCGAAGGGCCCGTGAATGCCCTTGAATATATCCCACCTGGATTTAGAGACCATCCCAAGAGCAGATAAGACACAATGAACATGAATGACCAAGGAAGAGCTGTCCTGTGGGATAAAATCAAGAGATGACTTGTGGGACATTATACAAGAAGAAAGTAAAAGGGTCACTAAAAAGAGAGGAAAGAAAAAAAGACCAAAGTGGGTCTTAAACATAAAGAGAATGGGAGAAAGATAAAGAAAACAACTTACGAAATATTTCAAAGGGTCACGTAAGCAGACACAGTAAAGTAGTACAAAATGTTCAAAGACCTGGAGTTAGGAAACCAAAAGAGGAGTAGGTGCATGCTGAGCATTTCTCAAGGTAAAATAACTGAAGAAATAACTTACACTTATTGAAGATTTCTGTGAGCAAAACATTGAACAACACAGGAAGCATCAAAGGAAGATGGAAGAAATCGAGTCACGCACCAAAAAAGAATTAGTTCATCTTCAACCATTCCAGGAGTTGGCATATGTTCAAGAACCAATGGCACTGGAAGAAGTCCAAGTTCCACTGAAGGCATGGAGGAAGGCCACAGCCCCAGGAAATAACAGAATGCCAATTAAAATATTGCAGCAAATGGATGTAATGCTGGAAGTATCCGCTCATCTATGCCAAGAAAATTGGATGACTACATCTGGCCAAGCAGCCAGAAAAGATTCACATTTGAGCCAATGAAATGCAGAAATTATGGAACAATATCATTAATTGCACACGCAAGTGATATGTTGCTGAAGAGACTTCTAAAATTGTTGCAGCAGAATATCTCGAGAGAACTGCCAGAAGTTCAAGCCCGATTCAGAAGATGGGAATGGGGGATATCATTGTTGACATCAGATGTACCTTGGCTGACAGCAAAGAACACCGGAAAAATGTTCACCTGTGTTTTATTGACTATGCAAAGGCATTAGACTGTGTGGAGCCTAACAACTTATCGATGGCATTGCAAAGAATGAGCATTCCAAAACACTTCAGGGTGCTCATGCAGAACTGAAACAGACAAGGCTGTCCTGTGGGCCAACTCAAGAAAGTGTGCGTCCGAGTTGTATCCTTTAACCATACTGTCCAATCCTCAGGCTGAGCAAAGAATCGGAGACTGGACTGTATGAAGGAGAACGTGGCAATGGGATTGAAGGAAGGCTCATTAGCTACCTGTGTAGTCTTTGTTTGCTGACCAAAGACTACAACCGTCAATGTGGCTTATACCTAAGCATAAAAGGGGGGAAACCCTCACAACTGGACTAACAGTTAACGTCATGACAAACAGAGGTAAAATCGAACTTCTTCAGGATTTCACTTTACTTGGATCTATAATCAATGTCCATGGAAGCAAAGATCAAGAAATTAACTGACATATTGCAGTGGCCAATCTGCTGCATAAAGAACCAAAGGATGCCTGATCCAAGCTATAGCATTTTCTTTCTTCCTTCCTCTCTTTCTTCCTCATTTAACTTTTTGTTGTGAGTGGAGTGGTTTGTACAACAGACCATCAATTTTACACTGAACAATTCATACACATTCTGTTTCATCTCAATGACTGCACAGCCCTCTGTGCTAGTCTGGGTACTTTAGAGAAACAAATCCACAGAAACTCATATGTATAAGAGAGAGTTTTATATAAAGGGTAAATGCACATCAAGAAAACATCCCAATTCAGTGATGCCAAAGCCCACAAGTCCAACATTAGCCCATATGTCCGACATCAATCCACAAAGTCCTCCTCCAGCTCACAAAACACACACTATGATGCCGACTGCAGAGGGAAAACCAAGTCAGTGAATGTGTAAGCATCTCAGTGCTGGCAGGGGTCTCCACACGGCTGCTCCAGCACCCAGGGCTGCATCGGGGTAGGTCCATGTGACTTCTCCTCGGGGATGTCTTGCAGGAAGTGAGCCTTTCCAGCTGAAGCAGGGAACTGGCTAAGGCAGCTGCACCCTGGTTTGACCATCAGAGAGCAAGAGACCTGAGAACTAGAGAGGCGAGGCTCACCGAGCCATTTGTCTCTCCGCCCTTCAATTAACCCCACATGTGTTTATCAGCCAGGTTGGCACAATAAACTAACTACCTCACCCAAGCTATAAATCATTTATCCCACTTTCTCATTTTGTTTCTGGTTTGCATGTCTTCATTCATCCTAACTGTTCTCAACTCTGTTCTTGTGTAAATGCTGCCCTTTTGATTTCAAACGGTTGATTATTCTAAGGTATGTATAGTTCACTCGTGTTAATGTCCCCATTATAAACCTAATTGAGCCACAGGGATAAGTTCAGCAGACCTGAGGGGTGACTAAGGGTCATAGTTTGACTAGTAAGCCTGGTCTCTTTCATCCTTCCGTTTGGTTCGCATTTTCCTCCCCGTCTATTCAGTGCTTTCTATCACTGCTCTTCTCCATGCCGGGGCAGTAGTAGCCATCTAGTTCTTCTGGTCTCCTAGACAAGGAGACTGATGTATTTAGGGTGCATTAGTCCACTACTACTTGTTTCCACATGTCTTATATTTTATCACTCTTCTTTCAAAGAAACAGGGAGAGACCAGCAGTTACCCCTTAGATGGTGGCTCGTGTGCTTTGAAGACCCCAGTCATTACTCACCAAAGGAAGATGAAGAATTTTCCCTTTGTGGAATTCATGGCCATTTCAATCATCTCATATGTATACAAAAGCTGGACAATGACTATGAAAAAACCAAAGAAAAATGCATGTGTTTGAATGGCAATGCTGGTATTTAAGAATATTAAGTATACCAGAAGAATGAGTGGATCAACTTGGGAGAAGTATAGTCCGATGCTCTTTAGAAGCAAGGACAGTAAAATGCTGTCTCGCTCTGGACATCAGGAGGGACCATTATCTGGAGAAGGCTCATGCTTGGTAAAAGATGGCTCAGCAAGAGAGGAGGACCTGCAAGGAGCAGGATTAACCCCATGGCTGCAGCACTGGGCTCCAAAATAGAAATGCTGTGCGGATGGGGCAGGACCAGGCAGGATGTCCTTCTGCTGTACGTAGGACTGCTAAGAGTCGGGACTGGCTCAATGACACCTAGCAACAGCCGCCTATGTTCAAAACTGGTTTACTTCTATCTGAACTTTATGTAAAACATTAAAAGAAAACAGACAACGTCCCTTTAATCCACTGTCATCGGGTCAATTTCAACTCATAGCAACCCTATTGGGCACCTTATGCTTCCCCCACCCTCACTGTCTCAGTTGATAAGTGTGAACTTCAGACCCTTCCCGTAGTGCCCAATGTTTAGCCCACTGTGGCACCAGGGCTTCGTAACATTACTTTAGAAATGGCAACTAGAAAACTGATTTCACATCGACTAAGCACTGGAAAGACAGAGTATATCTTTGGAAAGAACAGCCTAGATGTGATTGACATAGTAACTGACCCAAATAATTTGATCCTGTTTGAAAGTTAAGGCTCATAAGATCAGGGGCAAAGTCAAGATTCACCTCTCAGGGGATCACAAGCTCTTTCTCTCTCTCTCTCTCTCTCTCTCTCTCTCTCTCTCTCTCTCTCTCTCTCTCTCTCTC
>NW_022103913.1:10243540-10260071 GCF_000313985.2 Echinops telfairi
CCTCTAAAAGGTTTGTGTTCATCACAAGAATCTCCACAAACATGTCTCTCCCCACCTGGAAGCTCACTCCCCCAGGAGCCCGCCCAGCCAACAAGGTTTGTCAGGCAATCTGGCCTACAGTGAGGACTATGGAATAAAAATTCATTTCATTTCTGTGGCATTTCCCAATTCGTTCTTCATCCTACAGAATCCTGGGGGTGTGGCCCCTACTTCACAGCAACTCTCCGCACAACAAAGCAAAGCGGCTGGGCCGCCCTGGTCCATGGGGGCTGTGGAGCTGACTGCCGTGAGCCAGAGAGTCCTCATTGTCTGATGTCCAGAAGCACATTGCCAGGCTTGAATCTGTTCCCATCATAGCAACATACAATGCACTCCTGACAAATGTGGGTGGGAGCTGCTCATGAAGTGCACTGATGGGGAATCAAACCTGGGTCTCCAGGGAAGGCAAGAATTCTACCACTGAACCACTACTACTTCCCACGGGGGCAAAGTACGTCTTTGAAAAGGACTTTCCCAAAATACTGACTTACCACGTTCAGAAGGACAAACACCTCAGCATTCCCTTGAAATCAAATCCAAATTGGCTTAAATTATACAACAGTGATAATAATAGTTGCCATCTTTCCAGCAGCCTAGAAGGTAAGTAATGATATCACCTCCATGTTACGCATGTGGAAAATGAGGCTTAGGGTGATCCTAGCTTGTCCAAGCCTCCCTGGCTAAGGAGATGGCAGAATTGCAATTCAAAGCCAGCTCTGTCTGACCTCAAAGCTCACATTTTAGCCACAGCACAGTCACTGCTTGATGTAGTCAAAACTTTGGTTAGTGACAAATGTGTGTGATGCCAAGTAGAAATACTTCTACTGAAATATAAGCTGCATCTCTCAAGTTTGTGGATTTTTGAAAAATTTGGACAACACCTCCATCCTTCTAAAGCCAAGCAGGTTGGAAAAGCCACTGGGAAGATTTGTTTTCCAATTTGAGATCTGCTCCAAGAGGGAGTGCTTGGAGTCCAGCAGACAATGAAAAATCGTCCCTCGCTAGACCTACTAACAATGGTGCAGAGAACTCCTGCTCTCCATCAAGCTCCCAGCTCCTGCTGGCTGAGAAGGCTCTTGGCTTTGCATGCGACTGCACACAGGTAATTTAGTTTCTCGTTGGAAATGGTGATGCCGAGAGAGTAGAGACATGTCACACATGGCAGAGCCAGCACTAAAGGGAACAGAAGCTCCTTCCATCTGGGCTTAGCTGCCATCTTTCAGGTGCTGTGATAGCAGTGAGAATGGTTGCATGCCCAATCCCTGTCTCAAGAAGGATTGAGAGTGTCTCAAATCCCTGCCTTCTTAGAGAGAGTAATGGCAAGGGTCCGTGTGGGAGAAAGGGAGGGGAGCCTCTCTCTTAAAGCCCTGACTGTTGGGCTCCTTAGAGATGGATGAGCATGGCAGAGATGTATGCCACTTCTTAAGTAGAGAGGCTGACTCACGATACTGTAAGTTTGGGCTTGATGACTCAGAGCTAAGTGTGTGTCCTTAAAAGTAGAAGCTCAACCCAATACCTTTGCAGAGACATAATGACATGTGTATGATAACCACCAAACCCCATAAATAAAAAGACACACCCCTCTTACATGATATTCAAGCATCGGGCCCCTCTGGCCATCCAGACCATCTGAAAACACAGCCTGTGCCAAGCAGTCACCCGACACAGGCAGAGCCTAAGCGAGGAGATTATCAGAGCGATATGACCAGTGGGCTTGAAATCAAAGGAGTGTCTTGGTAGGTACGCCAGAGCTCCAAAGAGCAAGTCCCATTAGGAGTAAAGAGAAGAGATGGAAAAGAAAATCAGAAAAGTACACCAGAGCCAAGTCTCAGAGACACACGCAATAGAACAGGTCTGTCCAACAAAATCATGTGAACTCCAAAGGTGAGCCACATGTGTAAGTTTAAGCTTCCAGGTAGTCCCACTAAAAAATAAACAGAAACAGATAAATTTAATGTTCTATTTTACGTAGTTGAATGTGGCCAGAATATTTCCATCCCAACATATACTCAATAGTATAAAATCATTGGGCTATTTGACATCCTTTTGTCTTCAAAACTTTGTTCAAATTCTAACACTTATATTAAGTCTCGATTCAAACTCGCCACATTCCAAGTGCTTAATTGTTGAACGTGCCTCATAGCTCCAGCTTTAGACAGCACACAGCCCAGAGAAAATGTCTGCATATGCCTAAGGGCATCACAAAGAATGATACAAGGACATTCATTGCAGTGTTGCTTGTGAGTAGTTAAATGTCCTAACTGTCCCCAAAAGGTGAATGAATAATTTAGTTGTCTTATATTCAATAATAAAATAGAAAGCAGCAATTAAAATGAATAATCGGATCTAAACACATCAGTGTGCTATCTCTCAAAAACGGAAGAACAAAAGCAAGCTGCAGAATTAGACAGAGGATGCACGACTTAAAAAGTCCCTGGCCATCGTGTTGATTCTGACTCAGCAACCCTGTGGGACGGAGGAGACCTGCACCCTGGGGTCTCCCGAAGCCGCTCATCTTTATGGGAGACTGATTGCCACAGAGCAGAGCAGCTGATGGATTTGAACCACCGACATGTTGGTTAGCGACCAAGAGCTTAACCACTGCACCACCAGGGCTTCTTGTGTTAAGATTCTAAAATAAGCTTTTCAAAAAGTGGTACCTTGATGTCTGAAATAAACAGATGTAGTAAAAATCTATCAATAACAATATGCACCAAATCGGAGGCAGTGGCTAGTTCCGGGAGGGAGAGAAGACTGAAGGAGAGTAGAAGGGAGAGAGGCGAGTGCTGAGCGAGTGGTGAGGAGTCGGCAGTGGGATGTGGAACGTCTCCTGTGGGTAAACAATAATCCCCCAAGGAAGCAACAGTAACTTGGGGGAAGGGGCAATGGCAGTCCAGAAGGGGGAGAAGAGAGCTCGCAGGAGGAGGGAGGGAGGGAGGGGCAGGGTTAGCTCTCCGAGGGTCGGTCTGTAGTTTAAAATGCTGAACACAAAACTGGAGCCCTGAAATGTAAAAGCCTCATCTAATTCACAATAAAAAGATTGTTTACAATAGTAAGGATGACCCGACACATAGATAGTATAATGTTAATGCTGCTGACTCTCAGGAGTGGGTACAAAAATATTCGCTGTATTATTCTCAGAGAAGTTTGATGAATTTCTTGCAAGAAAGAGAGGGGAGGGAGAAAAAAAGAAGAATGAAGAGAAAGACAAAGAGAAATAAATTAGTGTGAACAGCCCAGCAGAGGATTCTGGACACGTTCCGCCTGCCTCCTGAGGACAGGCACTAAAGATCAAGTGTGGGCTGCATGCGCCCCAAATGCAAATTCGGGGGCATTCAGAGGCTCACCTGACCACAGCCAGAAGCCTAATGAGCAGGAAAGCATGCTCCTGTGTTCCACACGCTCTATCAGAATAGTCTTAGAAGAACCTGTTAACGGTCTCACAGACGGGTTGGCACGTGAAGAGTGCACCTCCAGCCCTCTGGAACGCAGGCCGAGCAGGGCGCCTATCTGGCAGTACCAGCTCGCTAATGAGTTACAGCCTCTCAGAGTTCACGTGACCTAGGGCAGTGGTCCTCAACCTTCCTAATGCCCGACCCTTTCATACAGTTCCGCACATTGTGGTGACCCCCAACCATAACATTATTTTCGTTACTACTTCATATCGGTCATTTTGCTACTGTTTTGAATTGGGCGACCCCTGTGAAAGTGTCATTGGACCCCCAAAGGGGCCGCGACCCACAGGTTGAGAAACGCTGGCCTAGGGCATACTCGTGCTCTAGCCTGAGAGTACACGCACACGCGCACGCACACACACACACACACTAGCTTTATCATCATACCACACTGCACTTTCTTTCGCTTAGCTTTTAACTTGGCACACCTACTCCTTGTCCACCATTTCCTACCCTCTCATATAAGTCTACACACACACACTCCTCTTGTACTTCCCCTCCCTTCCCTTCTGGGTGTTCAGCCTAGCTGGGAGTCTGTGCATTCAGGGTCCTCTGCAAACCTCAAGCACTAGTTGTCTTTCAGCTCCTTCTGTACTGCAGGGGCATCGTTCATTACAGACATGTCCACGGGCTGTCTCTGTCAGGCTTCCATTCTGAGTCCTCTATCAACAAGGTCCCCAGCTATCCCTGTCCTCCGTTATTGTCTCTAAGTCCCGTTCTTCTCTGGAACAGCATCTGAGTCCCCAGGGCCAAGGAAGCAGTTGCCACCGCTAACCGCTGTCAGAGATTGGTTGTTGAGTGGAGTTTGTTTTTCCAAGTGTAAGCTTTATCACACCTACACAACTCTATACATGTGTGTATATATACATATATATGGATATATGCACATGCACACATATATATACACTAGAAAGAGAGAGAGCTCTGGTGGCATAGGCTGCTAACCTTAAAGTCAGCAGTCAGAGCCACCAGCCACACCACAGCAGAAAGGCCAGTCCTGTCCTAGAAGGTCTCTATGAGTCAGAATTGAATTTGTGAACTTGGTCTTGGTATGTTTTTTTAAGTAAGCTGTGATCTCTCATTCTAGAAACTTGTCTCCAAAACAGACAAATTATCCTATGCGCGCTGGTGAGTCCAGTCTATTACGAACCTCCCAGGACTCAAGGAATACTGGTCAGACTAAGGCTTCCAGAGGCCTTTTGAACTTCGTTATCGGCTGAAGGTGTCTGCTTTCGTTGGGAGATTTCTCACCACACAGAAAGAGCTTCGTCTTCATAAAAGTGGAATTCTTGTTTTTAATCATTTGATTGGGGGCTCGTGCAACTCTTATCACAATCCATAGGTGCATCCATTGTGTCCAGTGCATTTGTACATTTGCTACCATCATCATTTTCTTTCTACTTGAGCCCTTGATATCAGCTCCTCATTTGTACCCTCCCTCTCCCGCCTTCCCTCCCTCATAAACCCTTGATAATTTATAATTTTTTTTTCATGTCTTACACTGACCAATGACTCCTTTCAACCAATTTTCTGTTGTCCATTCCCCTGGGAGGAAATTATATGTAGATCATTGTGATCAGTTAGTTCCCCTTTCTTCCCCCACCTTCCCCTTCCCCTCCTGGTATCATTACTCTCAGTATCATTCCTGAGGCATTTATCTGTCCTGGGTTCCCTGTGTTTCCAGCAAACAAGGAATTCTTATTTTATACTGCTAGGTTAATTTCTTTTTTCAAGATAAATCCCTGTGTTTAATAAAACTGCAAATCATCTGTGATAGATCACATAATTCTTGGGACTAGTTTACTTTAATGATGGTGAGGATTGTACCTTAGTGTGTAAACATAAACTATTGAGGGGAGGGCGGGAAATAAAGCAAAATGATTTCATGTGTGGCCATCCAAACAAGTCTATTTCAAGCAATTTGAACCCTGTCTGAAAACCATGTTAAGTCCAGCCGAGCTCTTTCAAGTCCAAGGTGTGGTTAGATTTAGCACTGCAGGAATAGATGCAGGGATACTCTAGACTCGCTTCGTTTCACTGATTTGAAAAGGGAAAGGTGTTGCCGTTTAAATAGCTCTTGGGCATGTCGGGTATATTGAAATAGGAATGGACGTTTCCCTTGAAGCTCCCCAACAGGATCAGCCCTCCCTCTCCAGGCGGGCTGCTCTGTGAGGAGCGAGAATGAAAGGATTGTCTTCTTCCTCAGCCCTGAAGAAAGGAAGGCATTGTCTCCAACGAGAAGGGCTGGTGCACCTACAGACGCTTTCTGGGTCTGAGACAAAACACACACTGCTTCAAACAATGGTTTAAGTCCCTTTCTAAAAATCTTCTAAAGACTCGGGTTGAATAGTGAGGTAGATTCTGTTTTTCTCTGTAATTTTAATACTTTTCTACCCAGACTAAAAATAAATCGGTAACCCTCTGTGAGTGAGTTCATCCTTTCTTCCTCTCCCTCCTTGCCCTCTCCACAGCTCTCTCCCTCTCTTCAGACGGCGCCCAAGTGAACTCACGGGCCCTGAAAACAGCAGCATACTCTTGTCTTTGGTGCCCTCTTGTGGCCATGTAATGATTATGACCAATGTCGTTGGCAACATTTTAGGTGGAGAGTATTTCCCCCATAGGAACTTAGCTGCTTTAAAATTAAAAAGCCATGACCAAATTTACTTTTGAGTTTCTATAGAATGTTATTAAACCATCCATCCAATAACAAGAGTACCAAACCCTAAACTGAAGAGGGCCCAAGGTCAAGTTGGGCAAAAAAGTCGATAGTTGGAATAATTCTCCCTTTCTGTAATTCTCTTTCATGCCATGATAATAATCTAATCGCGCTGTTGTTGGGTGCCATGGAGTCTGTTCCAACCCGGAGCGGCTCTGTATGCAACAGAACAACACACTTCCTGGTCCTGTGTCATCCTCTCAATTGTCCTTGAATTTGGACCCATTGTTGGGACCTCTGTGTCAATCCATCTTGTCAAGCGCCTTCCTCATTTTTGCTGCCCCTCTGCTTTACCAAGCATGATGTCCTTCTCCAGGGACTGGTCTCTCCAGACAACATGTCTAAAGTACATGAGGGGAAAACTCTCCATCCTTGACACTAGGGAGCATTCTAGCTATCCTTCTTCCGAAATAGCTTCGTCAAGACTTCTTGGCAGTCCATGGTACTTTCAGCATCCTTCACCAACACCATCATTCAAATGCCTCGATAATCATAGTGGTCCTTTATTATCACAAAAGAGCATAGTGAAGCACTAGACTGCCAACCAAAGAATCAGTGGTTCAAACCCACCAGTCACTCCAAGGGAGAAAAAGGAGGCAGTCTAATTCCTTACAGATTTACAGTCTTACAAACTCTATGGGACAGTTATACTCTGAACTGTGGGCCGACTGTGGGTTGGAAACAACTCAGCAGCAAGGGGTTTGGCTTTGATTAGACTGTGACAGAGAGATATGCCCAGCATTGTGTTGGATCTTTACAGATACCAGCTCAGATGAGGAGCTCTACTAATCTGTAGTGAAAGTTTATACATGTTCAAATGAAAGCTGTGCAGAGCAAAACATGTAAAACTGTTCAGGATGGATTAGTACATATGCATAAATAAACCTGAGCCTACTGTGTCTCCTGGGTACTCCAGCCTTGTCAGGGATTAAAGAATTGAAAGGAAGTTTTTATTCTATAGGCAGGCATTATGGGGTTGCTAGAGAAAGATAGGGCAGCCATTCCTAGAAACAAAGTAGCACATAGCAATACGTGGCTGGGAGCCCTGTTGGCAAAATAGTTCAAGCCCTTAGCTGCTGGCCCACAGGTCAGTGATATGAACCCGTTCACTGCTCCACAGAAGAAAGATGTGGTATATGCTTTTATAAAGATGTACAGCCTTGGGAACTATGCGGGGCAGGTCTGCCCTGTCCTCTACGGTCACCAGGAGTCGGAATTAACTCAATGGCGGTGTGTTGGGTTTGGCTTAGTACGTGGCATTCAGAAGAACAACAGCAGTTAGAAAGTAATCCTAGCTAACACCGTTGCACCCTTGCGTTATGCCAGGCGCAGTGCTGTGTGCACTGCATTCGTAATCCTAACGCCCCTGTGAGATAAGTAGTACAGTCATTCCTGTTTTACAACTGAGGCTTAGAGAAATTAATTTAATCACAGCTCAGCCACTGACCAGTTAAATAATTTGACACCGACGCCTGCATTCTTAACAACTATGTTATTGAATTTTGCATAAAAGGGACTTGACAACCAAGTGTATCACAGGTGAGTGGAATTCCAAATAGCATCATAAGGTGGAGTAGAAAAATCAAGTGGTAAGGTGAAGCCTAGTGGGTTGAGCACAATCCTTCATCTCTCTGTTCCTTCCTGAAATTCCATTAAAAGGACAGTAAAGGAAGATAAAAGGAATAAAAGACAAGGATAAAAAGAATATGGAAGCAGTCAACATCAGAAATGAAAGGACAAGATTTCTAAAAGACAAGAAACACCCAGGGAAACTGCAGCTGATATAACAGTAGAATCTGAAGTTGAAATTCCTACAGATGGATACCAGGCTTAAATCTCAGAGGCTCCAGAAATTAAGGAAGAAAAGACTAAGGCTTAGAACTGCAAGTCTGTTCATGGAGCTGTCCGACAGACAGATCACCAAGCAGCCAGGTGCAAACATAATGAATGATGAAAACACCTGTCTGAGACGGTGGGTCCTGGGATAGCCACTATGGGGGGAAGTTGGCAGTACGGAAGGGCCTAATAAGAATCCTGGTGGTTGTGTTGGTTAAATGTTAGTAGCATAGTAGGTCGTTTAAACTGTTCTTATTTGAACAGCCACTCCACTCAAGAAAGATTAGGCTGTCTCCTCCTGTAAGCAGTTAGTCTTAGAAACACGATATAGCATAGGTTCCAAAATGCATTTAGCCTACATTTAGCCTGTATTTAGCCCTTTTCAGAAAAAAAAGTTACTCAGCACCCGTCTGGAAATTTAAAACATTTGTACTATAGTCCATAATCAAGGATAAAGTGTAGGTAGCTGCTTTTGCAGCCCCCTAGACTGCTCCAGCACACTCCAGGGAGCGGTAGTGCTCACTTTGGGGAACACTGCTATATAGGTTTACTGTGAGTCACAATCAACTCCATGTCAGTGGTTTGGGGTTAGACCATCAATTTTCCTCCTGGGTTTATCATGTAGGTCAAGATCAGAAAATTTTTGAGATGGAAGAGCCCATCCTGCCCCTCACAACAATTTAAAAATTATTTGAGAGTCAGAAATATATTTTTACAAACAAATGAAATTACCATCATCTGAATAATATCCTTTCATTTTTTTTCAATTTTGCTTCAGAGCCACATGTACATACCTAAAAGCTACATATGACTCTTGAGCCACAGTTTGCCAGCCCCCGTTCTAGACAAAGGCAAGCCTCCCACAATAAGACAAAAACAAGTAACCCCTTTTAAAAGGTGGGCAAAGGACCTGAATAGACAATTTACAAAGGATAACACCAGAGTGGCAAACAAGCACACAGGGAAATGCTTTCATTCACAAGCCATCTGGGAAATGCAATTCAAAATCATAATAAGATACCATCTAACACCCACAGCCATAGCCCAATTTAAAAAAGAGAGAACAATAAATGCTGGAGAGGGTGTGGAGAGATTGGAACTCGTATATGCTGCTGCTGGGCTTGAAAATGCATACAGCCACTGTGGAAAGTGATACGGCAATTCTTAATATAGCTGGCAATAGAAATACCATATTACCCAGCCAGTCCATTGCTGGGCATGTACCCCAAAGAAGTGAGCGACAGATCACGAGCAGACGTGTGCTCTCCCATGTTCGTTGCAGAACAGTTCACAATAGCACAAAGTTGGAAGCAGCCCAAATTCCCATTGGTAGAAGAATGGATTAAAAATGAAAACCAAAAAAACCTCTGGTATAACACACAATGGAATACTATGCATCCCTGACAAACAGTGATGAAACACTTCGTGACATGGAGGAATCGGGACGACATTATGCTGAGTGAAGTAAGTCGATCAGAAAGGACAAAGGCTGTCTGAGTCCACTGCTGCAGGGGGGAGCCCCAGGATGGGTGCGGGCTCAGGCTTTCAGGCCCTCCAGTCTGCTGGCCAGGGCGGCCAGGCAGCTCCGTCGAGCGCCTGACCGGTGCCAATGCACCACGCACCTTCCTCTCTATGTGCGCATCTTCAAGGCCGCTTTGGTGGAGGGGCCCTCACACCAACCAGGAAACAGATTTTTGAGCAAGGGGGGAGGGGAGGATGACTGCTTAGTGACTGCCATGCAAAGGTAGGATGCGGTCCGACTAGACTGGCCGACAATCCTATCAGAAGGATGAGGGATACTGATGGGAAAGTCAAGTCAGGAGTGGGGAAAGGGAGCAGACACATCTGGGAGAAGACAAGTGCATGTCTGTTGGTAGAAAAAGGGGGAGGACCAACGTCCTAGCAGGAAAAAATGACTAAGTACTTTTAAGGAACCTGAGTGGGAAGTATGCCTGGTACTAGGCTCCTAAGAAACCACATTGATCCAAGTTTCTGTACATCCCCTGGAGACCCAGGCCATGCACCATCGAACCCTGGATCTTCAAGGTGCACAACATGCTCCAAAGGCCATACCTGAGGGATGTGACAGGGAAACCCCATAAGGGAACTAGACTCTACCCCAAACATGCCTGTAACCTGAGGACTTAAGACGGAAACTACATGGTGTGAAGAAGACAGCTATACCAAGAGTATTAAACTGTCAGTAGGAGGACTAGCATTTACTTACTACATCAATGCCCGACTTGCTGTATTAAGATATGTATTATTCTGGCAGACCTTTGTCTGACATTGTCAGTGAATTTTATTGTAAGTTTTGCCTGACCATCAACTCCTATTGTTTGTGCAAATAATGTCCAGTCGTGTACGGATTTATTCTATACAAGTGTATAATCCAACTATTGTGATATGTAGTTAGCCTACACTTGTTAAATCTCCCTCTCTTGATGGTGCTTTTAAAATTAGTACCATGGGCTAAGCAATGACACTATGAACAGAAGAAAGTTTATTCTCCAGGGAGATGATGGATAAGAGTCTCTACCACAAATTAACAAGGATCTCCCTAAGGTGAACCAGAGGCAGATGAGAAACATAGATTCAGGAATGGATTGGGGGCTCATATTTAATCCAAGCTCCAAACAATTATTTCTTATGACATGGCCCTGCTCAATACTCACCCTCATGAAGGAAATAGAAGATGTGGATGCTATAGCAAAGTGTGGTGAAGAAATCAGATGGTGCCTGGCAATCAGAAAGAATAGTGCCTGGGGTCTTAAAGACTTATTTCCAAACAAGCAGCCATCTAAGTAAGATATCAACTAAGCCCACAGGGGAGAAGCACACCAAAATCCGTGACCTAAGGATTATAAATTGTATAATCTAAATCCAAAGGAGGGAATAGTATGAGAGCTTAAATTGTGAGGTTGAGGTATGCAGAAGACTGTGCACAACAGTGGAAGCCCCCAAATACATTTGCAAGATCATACACAGGGAGTAAACCTCCACTGATTTCCCTCTAACCATAATTAAGGAACGGGAATAGCCTGGTCGTCAGAGTACTGGAAAGACGACTACAGTAGATTAAAATGATCAGCCTGAGCTGAGCTGTTAAAACCTTGTCACTTGATCTCCCTTCTGATGCAATGTGTGCTTGATCTGGCTTTTAATATTTTCAGTGTGTGTGTTTCATATTGGGGTTTACTTCTGTTGTATTTTGTCACTGTTGGTAGCCTTCCTGATTCTTTGTTGGGTGTTTTTCTATGTTTGTCAGTATATGAAACCCAGGACAGGTGAATATATAAAGACAACAACTAGAGTAAGGGTTTCTTGGGGGCCTGGTGGGGAGGTGAGAGGGTTTGGGGGAGTCGATATCAAGTAATTCCAGAAGGAAGACAATGTTTTGAAACTGGTTTGGGTAGCAGTTGTACAGCGCTGCTTGATAGCATTGAACTGTGGAATGATATGATGTTTGGATTAGCTTCCAATAAAATGGTTTGCGAGGTGGGGGGGGGGAGAAGAATACATGAGTCATATAGCACACATCTTTGGAGCTTCTCATGGGAAAAGTAGATAACAAAAATAAGTTGTACACAACTGCAAACACTATGCCATGGTCAGAAGTTGTAACTAAAGATGTGGACAGAAACATTAGCAGAATTTAAACACATAGTGTTGAATAGGTGTGTTAGTCTGGGTACTTTAGAGAAACAAATCCACAGAAACTCATGTATAAGAGAGAGTTTTATAGAAAGGTTAAGGCACAGAAACTCATGTATAAGAGAGAGTTTTATAGAAAGGTTAAGTGCACATCAAGAAAACATCCCAACCAGTGCTGCCCAAGCCCACAAGTCCAACATTAACCCATATGTCCAACACCAATCCACAAAGTCCTCCTCCATCTCACAAAACACACACCGTGATGCCGACTGCAGGAGGAAAGCCGAGTCAGTGAATGTGTAAGCATCTCAGCACTGGCAGGGGTCTCCATGCGGCTGCTCCAGCACCCAGGGCTGCATCGGGGTAGGTCCATGCGGCTTCTCCTCAGGGATGTCTTGCAGGAAGTGAGCCTTGCAAGCCAAAGTAGGGAACTGGCTAAGGCAACTGCACCTTGGTCCGACCATCACAAAGCAAGAGACCCAAGAACTAGAAAGGCAAGACTCACTGAGCCATTTATCCCTCCACCCTGCAATTAACCCCACGTGTGTTTATGGGCCAGGTTGGCACAATAAACTAAATACCTCAAAAGGTGATGTAAAAACATTGAATAACTAAAAAGCACAAACCATGTCCATCAAGATGGTGGACTAGGCAGGCACCCTACACAGATTCTCTATAACAAAGTCATAAGAGACGAGAATGAAATATATGTGAATGATAATTCTGGAACCTTGATATCCTGAGGAAAGGTTAGGGAAGTGGATTGAATATCAAGTAGGAGAAGAAGCTGAACAAAAAGCAGTCAGTGAGGAGATAGATGGGTATTATTATCAAATGGCCTTACACAGCCAGACATCTTGAGCTTTTGCAAGTAGCATTTGATTGAAACAGTAACCTGACAACACAAAAGTACCCTGTAATCGGACAGCAAGAAGGGTGGGCTCTTCCCTTGTTGGTGACCAGAAACTTGGCCAGTCCCCATCATCACAATGGCCAGTGACACAGTCCCTGCTTTGCCTGAGGTCAGAGACATACTACCATGGATCTGGTTCCTGGAACCACCCCCACCCCAACCCCCCACTCTCATATCTAAAGGCAAATGAACTCCCTATCCCTGGGAGGCCAAGAACTCCTTCCATATCCAGCCACCTTGCCCTCACCTGTCCTCTGGAGCTGAAAGAGTTCCTTCCACAAACAAGCATCCTGACCTCAGTCACTCGCTAAACTAGAACAAAGTTCCCTTACCCCAGGCAACATAAAGGGTGGCAGAAACTCCATCTAGGACCAAATGTCCTGCCCCTCACCTTTCCCCCTCCTCACCTGTGAGTGCCTTGGCTGACAGAGGTCCAGATGCACATGGGAAGCCCAACCAGCTAGAGTTTTCTCCTCTCTGACTTCTGCCCCTGCCCGGTCCCAATTTTCTCCTTTCTTTGTTTTTGTATTTTCTTTACTCTCACTTCCCTTGTTTCTATCCTTTCTCTGCTTTTCTTGTTTCCTTTTCCTTTCTTCTGTTCTATTTCCCTTTTCTTTTTCCCTTCCCTTCTTTCTCTTTTTTCTTTTCTCTGTTTTTCTTTACTGTACTCTTTTCTCCACTCCCTACTTTTGCTTATTATGTTTTCTTTCTTTTTTCTCTTCCCTTATTTGTATTTTCATTTCAGTTATTAGTTGTTTTCTTACTGTTGTTTGCCTTCACTAGCTTGTTTGCTTCTTTATTATTTCTTACTTATCTTTTTAACCTGTTTTGTTGTTGTTGTTGTTCTCCTTCTTCTTTTGTTCTTGTTCACTTTTGGCTTGGTCCTCCTGACAGGAGACATTCCCAGGCAGCGCGGTCACACCTGTACTCTCTGCAATCTTTCCCACATATTCCTAAACCACCTGGTCATTGATAGGCAGCAGCCAACACTTGCCAAACCCACCCTCAACTGCTAAGTGAACAGCAACCAAGAAGTGCACACACACTCCCTTTCTCTATGGCACCGGCCAAGAGAAGGAAGGTGAGTCCCTAAGCACACATCAGCATACAATCATCAATTAAATTCAAATAGAACAACACGACCCTTACTCAGAGACAACAAACAACTCCAGATACTTGAAAACATGAAAGACTTTGGGTCCAAAAAGAGTGACCAAAATATCAGAAGGCTTTTCTGAGAAAGAAATGGCTCTGGACTCCCTGATAAGGAATCAAAGGTATTATTTTTAGGTACATTCAATGTACTAAGAGAAGGACCAAGAAAGCTAAAGATGAAATCATTGGCAACATGGACTGCCATAATAGCAGCAACAAAGAACTAGAACAAGGTGGTATCTGTAAGGATGACACAGGGCCAGGCACAGTCCCTTCCGTTTCACCTAAGACAGCCAGCCGTGAATCAGAGGGGACTCAATAGTAGCTAACAATATTACCTGAAAGCTCTTTTGCTCTTCTCTACTCCTGATGCCCAACATGAAGCGAAACGTCCAAGCTTTTCACAGCAACAGGGAAATTAGCAAAGGGGGATGAGGCTGAGAGCCCCCTGTAATTGTCCACCTCTCCACTAGTTTTGGTAAATCATAGAGTTGTGACATTCCAAGGTTTGGTGCCTTTTTTTTACATATGTGGTACAATGAATGATCTTTCAAATCTGTTATAATACTCACATGCAAATGTAAAGGGATAGCTGGATAAAAATCAGTGTTCTTCATAAAAGCAGGAGCCCTGGTGGTATCCTGGTTACATGTTGGACTGCTAACTGCAAAGTCAACCGTTCCAAAAACCACCAGCCTCTTCATGGGAGAAAGATGGGACTTTCTACTCCCATAAAGAGTTACAGTCCCAGAAACTCACAGACGCAGTTCTACCTTGCCCTATAGTTTTGCTGAGTCAGCACTAACTCAATGGCAGTGAATTTGGTTTGGATTTATGGAACTATGTTCAAACAGGTTTTCCAACTCTGCAGCAAATCCAGGTAAAAACCTTATGCTCATATAAAGGAAACATCTTGAAGAGTTTCTAATCAAAGTTTCTATTCAGTTACAAGTCAATTCTTTAATTCGCCAAGCTATTTGCTAAGTATCTTTCTACAGTTGCTTGCTTATTGAGAAATTAGAACAGGGAAGGTGTGTGATCCTCCTCTTTCCTGTAAAGATGTGTAAGAATTCAGGCATTAAATATCTAGTTTAACATTTGACTCAATGCTTTTAGAAATTAATAAAATCTCCACTGATGTGATATTTTTTCACATTACAAGATTATGTTTTCAGAGGTAAGGATATAAAAGAAGTAAGTAGCATCATCAACCAACAAGATCTAGTCACCATTTTTGGAACATTCCACCCAACAACAGAATACAAGAGAGTACCACCCCCCCCCAAAAAAAAAAAAAAAACCCAGAATCTTATTTTCCAAAGCTATATGTTTAAATTTTTTTTTACAAAACAACATTATCACCTTCAAAGTACTCTCCATTACACTTAATACATTTGTCAAATCTGTGATTCCATTCTTGGAAACATTTTTCAAATTCATCTCTGTTTGGATGGCTGATAGCACCTCCCTTGTTTTGTTTTGTTTTTCTTCACCTTTTCTATGTCATCAAATCATCAAATAGCTACCCTTTAATTTCCCTCTTTATCCTTGAAACAAAAGGAAATCACATAGAGCTAGGTCAGGTTATTAAGGTGTGTGGGGTATGAGAGGAATGTTGTTGTTCACCAAAAACTGGTGCACTGAGATGACTGCATGAGCAGGTGCATTATTGTGCTGGCAAAACTAGTCCCCTGTCTGGAACAAATCAGACCTTTTTTGTCTCACACTGTTACACTATCTTTTCAGAATCTCTGAATAGAAAGCTTGATTAACAGTCTGACCTGGTTGAGCGAACTCCAAATGCACTATTAGTGGACAATTTCGTCCATTCAGGAAGTTGATGGATGACCGGAATGAGGTTTGTCAGCAATCGACATTTCACCCTTTTGAAATGAGAAAACCACTTGTACATTTGAGTTTTCCCATAGTGCTGTCCTTATAAACATCACAACAGTTTTTGTGGCATTTTTCCAGATCAGGAAACAAATTTCACGGTCACATGCTGTTCTCTTAAATTGGCCGTCACAAAAAACAAGGTTTGAATGAAACTGCTTTTACAAAAAAATTCACTGAGACCAGAGAACCTTCCCAGGTGGCACCACTAGGTGCACTAACTCAGAGCAAGTTGCTCAATGCTCACCCAGCAGGAAAAAGTGAGTACTACAAAAGCTCCACCTCCAAGGAGGAAAATACAGGAGTTCCCAAAATCCACAGGAGAAGGCCATGCCCACACAGAGGCCTCATGGCTATGACCCGATTGACAGACTAGACTCCACCCCTTCACTCTTAATCCTCTCAAGTTCCAAATTGACACCAGATTGTGTAACTACTACAGTACTCAGGACTTCAATCAAAGAATGAATTTAAGATTCTAGCAGTCGGTTATAGCCGAACAAAGACTCTTCTAAATTTAAAAAAAGGCTCTGCCCAGCAGAGCTTTTTCTGGGTTTGTTTTGGCTTGATTTTGTTTGTTTGTTTGTTTGTTTGTTTGTTTGTTTGTTTGGAGGAGTATGTTTTATTTTCAAATGCTCATAGAACATATATCAAGATAAATCATTTCCTGGTCCATAAAACACACCTCAACATCTTTAAAAGAAGTGAAATCATAAGGAGTATATTCTACAACCACAATGGAATCCAACTAAAATTCAGTAATGGACGAAAGGAAAATCTTCAAACACATAAAAGTAAACATATTTCTAAATAATTGCAGTGCAGTGAATTCCTTAAGAAGGGTCTTCTCCAGTGGTGTGAGTGGCAAAA
>NW_022103913.1:10260850-10262963 GCF_000313985.2 Echinops telfairi
AGCAAGTACAGCAAAAAAAAAAAAAAGAAGGGTCTTCTACACATGGTCTAACTTCCACCGAACAACTAGATATGACCATGCACAATGAAGGTATTTCTCTTTCCCTGATGAATCTGGGTAAGAAAAAGGTAGGGACAATCCTAGTGGGATTATATGATTCTGTTGTGAGTGATTGTTAACAAGGATAAGTGCAACTACCAAATCTTGGAACTCCAACATGGGGATTGATCAATTTTACCACCTTCCTGGGTATAAAATGATCCATTTCAGTAGCAGAAAGGGGAGTCACACTACCATCCAGAAGAAGGTGAGAAGACACAAAAATAGAGCACATCCTTTGGACCCCAAGATCACTGCATATTGAACCTCCTCAATCCAGGTGAAACTAGAGAAATGTCAGCAGCAGAATCAAGAACCAGAGCACAAGACTTGTGCAGAGATAAAAAGTGGCATTACTCCCTAGTACAGTGGATTAAAGACAAAAGATCATATACATGATATTCCACTTGATGTTGGCCAAAAGTTTGAGATGTTTTCAAAGTGTAATGTCCTCTGGCTGAGTTTATGTGACCAAAAAAAATTTTTTTAATGAAATTAAATCTCTCAACTGTCTCTGAAACAAAGGGACAGCTATCCAGATTTTGTATTTTTTCACTTCATAAAATTTTTCATTGAATTTGCTTGAAAGAGAAAACAATTTCATAAAAAGACAAGAATAGATATCTACAGAGACCAATGCTCATCGGTGATTACAGGGATGGGTGGGGAGAGAGGATATGGGAAAGCACTATCAAAAGAGTAGACTCTTGTTATTTTTTGATTATGGGAAAGGTAGCACTAAATGCAAGTGAGGTGCATACAGCTTGACCAAAGTAAATATTGTCACTAAGAGGGGCACAAGAGAAAAGAATGCTTTGGGTAACAGTTTTGACAAATACAACTTTGCAACAACATCAACCCAAAAAGATATGTGTGGTTACACAAATGTGTGTGTGGTTACACAAACACATGTGCAGTATGTTTGAGAATGAATATATTAGTACATAATGTGCACAGCTATGTTTCTATAAACATAAGTATATACAAGTATCTGTGTGCATGCATGTAAACCTATTCCTCACTTATCAACTCTCTCATTATCCAAGATTCCTATTTAAGACAATAGTACTTTGTACTTTGACCTAAGTTTCACCCAGGCATCATTAACCTGCCCACCGAGCCACCTATGTCTATAGGATGGAAGCCAAGGCAGCCAGCTGTCCAGAAAGCCCCTTGCTGGTTCCATCTCACTTACAGAGCCACCCTTGCAACTCTTCAAGTAAAAAGGCCACTGAGACAGATGTTATGGGAGCCCACATGGAGCCCCAGTGACCTAGTGGTGACATGTTGGAAGTTCCTCATGTTTGGAAGTTCAAAACTACAGGCAGCTCCAATAGAAATATAACTCGACTTTCTACTCCCATAAATAGTAACAGTCTCAGAAACCCAAAGGGGTCGCTATGAGTCAGCAGTGACTCGATGGCAGTGATGCATGAAGTGAACAGGACCCAGGAAGTGGTGGGTGCTGGAACAGTTGCTGTTTTTGCTCCCCTCTACTCAATCAGCATGGAGACACCAAGTCTACAGCAAAAGGACACTGTGGGTTACTAGAGGCCCTCCTCCTCCAAGGCCTGGATAACTGAGCTCCTCTTCAAACAGCTATTAGTCTCCAGGCTCTTGGCCTCACATTCTAAACTCTCCAAGACCAGCAGTGTGAGGCTCATTTCATTGTTACTCCAACCTGCGGAGTATAGGCAACAACCCCCCGACAGTGTTGAGCCATGGCCAGAGCCCCAGAGCCACCAACTGTGCCTCTAGTGCACCCACTAGACCCAGGTGAATGCCAGCCCCAACAGCAGGGTCTCAGGTCAGAGGACAGTGGTGCTGGAGCATGGGCCTTCTAAAGGTCTGGGACCCAAGACACCTCCTCCTTCCTCTTCCTCCTTGTATAACACTGATTTTGCAAAATAGCCAGGTCTTTGAAACCTGACCAAGTCTAATATAAGGAATAGTGTACATCCACATACAAGGGTTTCAAACAGTTCATGAAAAAAAATGGAATTTAAAGTTAATG
>NW_022103913.1:10266600-10268422 GCF_000313985.2 Echinops telfairi
GCACCACTTATTAAAGAGGTCATCTGTTTCCCATTTGATATTTTGGGGGCCCTTATTGAAGATTGGTTGCCTGTATGCTGATGAGTTTATTTCTGGGTTTTCAGTTCTTTTCCATTGGTCTGAGTATCTGTCATTATACCAATACCATGCGGTTCTGACCACTGTGACTGTATAGTATTTGCTAAAGTCAGGTAAAGCAAACCCTCCCACTTTGTCCTTCTTCTTGAAGAGTTCTCCACTAATTCGGGGCTTCTTCCCTCCATATGAAGTTGGTAATCAGTTTTTCCATTTCTTTGAAGAAAGATGAGGGTAATTGTATTGGGATTGAATTAAACTTATACAGTGCTTTGGGCAGAACTGACATCTTTACAATACTGAGTCTTCCAATCCATGGGATATTCTTCCATTTGTTGAGGTCACTCTTGGTTTCTTGTAATAATGTTCTGTAGTTTTCCTCATATAAATCTTTTGGTTTTTTAGTCAAGTGTATCCCTATATATTTCAATATGTGCTTGGCTATTGTGAAAGGTATCACCTTTTTTATCTCTTCTGTGGTCTTATCCAATATGTATATCAGTCCGATAGACTTCTGTTTGTTGATCTTGTATCCTGCGCTCTGCCAAACTCCTCTATTGACTCCAGTACTCCACTTGTGGAGCTTTTGGGATTTTTCATATATAAAATTATATCATCTGCAAATAATGATAGTTTCAACTCTTCCTTCCCCAGGCAAATAATACCTCTGATGTCTTTTCTTTACCTTGTGCTGTTAGCTAAAACCTCCAGTACGATGTTAAATAAGAGTGGGAACAAGGGGCATCCTTGTCTGGTCCCCTTTTTTAGTGGGATTTTGTTCATCTTTTCTCCATTGACTACCATGTTGGCTGTTGGTTTTGCATATCTAGCTTGTATTATCTTGAGGAATTTTCCTTCGATTCCTATATTCTTGAGTGTCTTAAACAGAAATTGGTGTTGGATGTTGTCGAATGCTTTTTCTGCATCTATCGATATTATCATGTGGATCTTCTGTTTTTTTCATGTCAATGTGGGGAATGATACTAATGGTCTTTCATATGTTGAACCATCCCTGCATCTCTGGTATAAATCCCACTTGGTCATGGTGGATTATTTTGTTTTATATACTTTTGTTTTATATTGGCCAGTATTTTGTTAAGGATTTTTGCATTGATGTTTATTAAGGTTATTGGTCTGTAGCTCTAGATTCTTGTGGGATCCCTGCCCAGTTTCAGTATCAAAGTTATACTAGCTTCATAGAAGGAGTTCGGGAGTTTGCCATCTTTTTCTATGTTCTGGAAGAGTTTGTGTAGGATTGGTATCAGTTCTTCCCTGAATGCTTGGTAGAATTCTCCTGTGAAGCCATCTGATCCAGGCAATTTTTTGTTGGTAATCCCTTGATAACCTTGTCTATCTCCTATTGCTATGGGTCTGTTGAGATTCTTGACGTCCACCAGAGATAGCGTAGGGAGGGATTGTTTTTCCAAGAATTTGTCTATGTGTTCCAATTTGTCTATGTGTTCATTGGAGTACAGTCCTTCATAGTACTTTGTAATTATCCTTTTGATTTCATTAGGGTCTGTTGTAATGTTCCCTCTTTCATCCCTCATCTTTACAGTTGAAATTTGTTCCCTCCTTTCTTTGGTTAGGTTTGGCAGAGATCTGTTGATTCTGTTTTTCCTTTCAAAGAACCAACTTTCAGCAGCATTAATTTTTTCCCCCAAAGTTTTCTTATTTTCCCTCTCCTGAATGTCAGCCCTGGTTTTTATTATTTCTTTTCTTTTGTTATAAGTATGCTTATCCTGTT
>NW_022103913.1:10268833-10269856 GCF_000313985.2 Echinops telfairi
AAGAATGAATTTTTTTAATTTGGATGAAAAGATCTAAATATCTATCAGGTCAAATTGTCTAATTGTAGTGTTTAGATCTCTAGCCTCCTTGTTGAGTTTCTTTCAAGGCGATCTATCTTTCTCAGAGAGAGGAGTATTGGAGTCACCTACTATAGTTGTTGAGGCTGTGATTTCTTTTTTCATCTTTTGGAGTATTTGGTTGATGTGTTCAGCGGAATATATGTTTAAAACGCTTAGTGGTTCTATGTCTACCATTCATTTGAGCATTATATAGTGTCCCTCCTTATCTCTTTTTATGGTTGGCACTCTGAGGTCAATTTTATCCGAAATTAGGAGTGCATCTCCTGCTTTTTATAAATTGCTGTTTGCTTGGTATACCTTTCTCCAGCCTTTGATCCTCAACCTATTGTTGTCTGTAGTCTTGAGATGTGTCTCCTGTATGCAGCAGATTGATGGGTTGAGTGCTAGCCTCAGTGCTAGCTTCAGTCTTTTAATGCCTGCGTTCAGTCCATTGATATTCAGGGTTCTTATCTCCATCAGTGGACTCTATGGTGTCATCTTATACCTTTTGTGTCAGGTGTTTTCATACCTCCCTTTCTTATCAGTGTGTTGTGCATGTGTGTGTGGTTCATTGTTTGCTTCTTTCCACCCTTAAGCCAATGCTATCTTGGGTGCTGTCTTCTCTTTGTTGCCCTCTGGGTGGGTTGTTCAATGTGCCAGTCTCTTATTTATGCTTGGTGAGTGCTGTTCTTCTGCCCATGCTGGGTAGGCAAGAATCTTTTGTAGGACTGGATTTCTTCAAACGTATTCTTTGAGTTTTTCCTTGTCTGGAAAGACTCTTACTTCTCCATCTATCTTGATAGATAATTTGGCTGGGTAGGGTATTCTTGGGTTTACATTAGTTTCCTTTAATTTTTGGAATATGTTACTCCATTCTCTACACTTCTTCATAGTGTCCGCTGATAGGTCTGAGCATGTTCTTATTTGGGAAACTTTATATGTGAGTGTTTGTTTTTTCCCTAG
>NW_022103913.1:10271636-10273680 GCF_000313985.2 Echinops telfairi
CCAGCCCCTCAAAACCTAGTGGATCTGTGCCTACTTATCTTTATGATACTCCTCCTACTACCTGGCAGTGTGGAATTTCCCTCTCAGTAACTCTCCTGTGCTGATTTCTGCGGATTCCCTCTGGTATGTGTTACTCAGTCACCATCTTCCCAGAAGTCCCAAAACTAAAATTCTTAGTGGATTCCTGGACCAATTGAGACTAGAGGATTCCTTGAGATGATCGCCTTTGGATGCCCTTACACCTTAAAATGGAAATTGTGTGACCCCTTTAGCTAAGTGACAAATTGGTTCATAAAATAAAGACTATTGCCCATGAGTTATTGACTCCTTTAAAAGTCATCTACATGAGACAAAATGGTCAAAAATTACTTAGACCAAAGGTAAGAGGCCGGAAGTACTGAAAATGATACAACCATAACACAATGATGGCATGTTGTGAAAAATTGAATTAACACCACTGAATAATTTGTGTAGAAACTATTAAATAGAAGCATAACTTACTATGTAAACTTTCACTTTACACACAACAAAATAATATATTTTAAACTATAAAAAAGGAGAAATAAATCAAAAGCACTGAAAGGTAAAATCTAATTTTTCTGCATGTATCTAGATCGATGAGTGTGTTAATTTCAAAAGAAGATATATTTAAGTGTAAGCTATGGGGAATTCAAAATTCTGATAATATTTACTGAATGTAAATTAAATCCCTGCTTCTAATATGATGGTAAGGCACATATTAAAGGAGAAACAGAAGAAATTTTACAAGCAATATTTTATAGATAGGAGGGGAGTGTTTCCATTGCCAATACTGACAAGAATTTGCAGCTGAAGAAAACACAGAGGACCATTCACTATAAGTCTGAAGGTGAAAAGAGCTCCAATAGAATATGTTCTCCAAAAATAGCTATGGTCTTTCTAAAAACAAGTGAAAGTTGAATAGAACAGGTGACAGACAGCTCTAGCTTCCCTATTCCAGTGTAATATAAAGACCATGGGCATGGAGAAGGCCAATAAATAGGTCACCTGCATTTTCAGTTTACTGAGCGTATGCTAAGCAAAGCAGGTATGCTTCAAAGTAAGCATAGCACCTAGCCTGTAGACCTGTCCCACCCATAGGGTTTCTAAGGATATAATCTGTACAGAAGCAGACTGCCACATCCTTCTTCCCCTGAGCAATTGGTAGATTCAAACCACTGACCTTTTGATTAGCAACTGAGTGTTTAACCACTGCATCACCAGGCTGCCTTACTTTTAGAGCAAAGGTTCTCAAATTTGAGTGTCCATGGAAAACACCTGGTGGGCTTTGCTAAGCCTTCCTGAGCCACACCTCTAGATTCATAGGTCTGGGGCAGGGCCTGAAAGTCTGCATTGCCATTGAGTTCCAAAATTATGTTGATGCTGCAGGTCTAAAATATCATCTTGCTTGGATTCAGTCAGTGCTCATGGAAGCAGCAGCCAAGAGGTCAAACACATTTCATTAGGTAAATCTACTGCCCAAGGCCTCTTTAATTGATCTGAAGGAACATACACTATTGTTTGGTACTTGCGCATGGAAATTTTCACAAGAAAACTTTTACTTCCAGAAAAATGTGTCTTTCCAGATATGCCTACCACTATCAGACACAGTATGTTTCTCTTTCTTCCAGGAAGTTTGGGACTATATTTTTAAATCATTTATATTAAAATATTAGCTGAGGTTTTTAGAACATATGTTCTGTCCCTCAGTGGTTTCTACTTTTACTGAAAAGAATGGCAGTTTATTTTAAGAAGAAGGCAAGTGGAATGAATAAGTGAGATCAGAGGACATTGAAAACTTTGAAACTACAGCTAGAATTCAGCTGATAGCAAGTGTGTTAGACAGGGTTCTCTAGAGAGATAAAACCAAATTGCTGATAATTTAGTATATTTATTTATAAAGATAATTAGATATATAACACAAGAAATGAACTGTTAAATTATATACAGATAGATATATAATACAAGAAATGAACAGTTAAATTATAAAGCAGTACAAATGGCTCAGTGCAACTCACTCCCGTGA
>NW_022103913.1:10274397-10276340 GCF_000313985.2 Echinops telfairi
CATATGCAAAGACTCTATTTACAAATAAAGTCACATTCATAGGATTAGTCACATATTTTGGGAGGGAACACAATTCAACCTATAACAGCAAGTTAATAACTAGCTGGATAACATACCAGCGGGGATTCTGAAAGTTAGAACATTTTTATTATCTTTTTTTTTCCATAAATTTTTGGAAACCCCTTCATATGCCAGATAGAATCCAAATTTTCCATTGCCCAAATCCCAAACATGGTAGTGTCGTGGGATATATGTTGGGCTTCTGATCACAAAGTTAGCAATTCAAAAACACCAGTCACTCCTTGAGAGGAAGATAAGACTTTCTACTCCCACAAAAAGTATAGATTACAACTCAATGTAAAGAAAACAAAAGTCCTCACAACGGGACCAATAGGCAACATCATCATAATAGAGATTGAAGTGGTCACGGATTTCGTCTTGCTTGGATTCACAGTCAGTGCTCATGGAAGCAGCAGCCAAGAGGTCAAACACATTTCATTGGGTAAATCTACTGCCCAAGGCCTCTTTAAAGGGATGAAAAGAAAGGAGGTTACTTTGAGGACTAAGATGCACCTGGCCCAAGCCATGGTATTTTCAATTGCCTCATATGCATGTGAAAGTTAGACACTTAATCAGGAAGACCAAAGGAGAATTGTGTGAATAATGGTGCTGGCAATAAATATTGAAATACCATCAACTGCCAAAAACTGAAAGGAGAATGACCCACAGGGCTCCCCCGCCACCACTGCACGCAGAACCCTGTTCTGTGATTTCTTACACAGGCAGTAAGGACACGGCTTGAAGAAACATCTTGTTCAGTAATCTCCCAACCACCTGAAAATGATCCTGATTCCCAGAATTTACCAAATCACACAACCCCGCCCACAAATGCACCCCCGTGACCAGTCCTATAAAACTCTGCTAGTCTGTACAGAGAGGAGCTTTTGACTCATGTCAGAGGACCTTCTCAAGTTTCCTCCAAAAACCTATCTCCCACCATTGAGTCTCTCTGTCCATCTGTCTTTTCTATTTCATATATTCTAAGAACAAACAAATCTGTCTTGGAAGAGGTATGGCCAGAATGTTCCTTAGAGGCAAGGATGACCACATTTCTTCTCACATACTTTGGACATGTTATCAGGAGAGACAAGACTGTGCAGAAAGACATAATGCTTGGTAAAATAGAAGGGTTAGCAAAAGCAAGGTGGATTGGCACAATGGTTGCAACAATGGGCTCAAACATAAGAATTGTGAGGATGTTGCAGGAGCAGGCAGTGATTTGTTCTGCTGTACATGAGGTCACTATAGGTCAGCACTGATTGGTAGCACTTAATACAAGCAACAATTGTCCAAACTAGTTTGTGAATATGGTTTTTACCTCCTATTTTGCATGGCATTCTAAAACCCCACCCCTAGGAATTTGTAAGGCAGAGCTGGGGGGAAACTGTGTGTGTGTGTGTGTGTGTGTGTGTGTGTGTGTGTGTGTGATTTGTGTGCATACATGTTTTCTGTGAGCCAGAGAAGACGAAGAGCTGTCAAAAGGGACTGTACATCTTGGAACAAAAGCTGATGGAGCTCTGACAGGTGATAGAATCCTTGCCAAGCCTGAGAATGATCCATAGAAAAGCACTACCTGAGGACACAGCAGAGAGTGGAGTGATGCTACCACAACCCAAGGGATGCCTGCAGCTTCGAGATGCTAAAAGAGACAAGGAAGGATTTTACTATTGAGGTAGTTAGTTTATTGTGCCAACCTGGTCGATAAACACATGTAGGGTTAATTGACGGGTGGAGGGATAAATGGCACAATAAGTCTCGCCTTTCTAGTTCTCAGGTCTCTTGCTTTCTAAAGGTTAGACCAGGGTGAAGCTGCCTTAGCCAGTTCCCTGCTTCAGCTGGCAAGGCTCACATCCTGCAAGACATCCCTGAGGAGAAGCCACATG
>NW_022103913.1:10277676-10279252 GCF_000313985.2 Echinops telfairi
CTACCATGATCCCAATTCTACCTTACAAATCTGGCTAGACCAGAGGATGTATATTGGTACAGATACGAAGTGAAAACACAGGAAATCCAGGATGGATGATCTCTTCAGGACCAGTGGTGAGAGTGGTGATACCAGGAGGGTTGGGGGAGGGTCGGGGTAGAGAGGAGACTGATTATAAGGATCGACATATAACCTCCTCTTTGGGGGATGGACAACACAAAAGTAGGTGAAGGGAGACATCAGACAGTGTAAGATATGACAAAATAATAATTTATAAATTATCAAGGGTTCATGAGGGAAGGGGGGTCGGGCAGGGAGGGGAGAAATGAGGAGCTAATACTAGGCTTACGTGGAGAGCAAATGTTTTGAAAATGATGAGGGTAACGAATGTACAAATGTGCTTTATACAACTGATGTATGTATAGATTGTGATAAGAGTTGTATGACCCCCCAACAAAATGGTTTTTTTTTTTTAAGATAACTCAACAACAGTTTCAGCTGTTCATCAATAGAGAGCTGCCAGAAATTAAAGCCAGGTTCAGAACAGGGTGTGACATGAAAGATAACATTGCTAATGTCAGACAGTTCTTGACTTAAAGCAAAGAATACCAGAAATATATTTACTTGTGTTTTATTGACCATGCAAAGACATTCAATCGTGTGGGTCATAAACAACTACAGATAACACTGAAAAGAATGAGAATTCCAGAACACTTCATGTGCAAGGAACAAGAAGCAGACATTTGAACAGAACAAAAGAATATTGTGTGGTTTAACTCAGGAAAGGTATCTATCAGGCAAATATACTTTCACCAAGCTTGCTCAATGTGTATGCTAAGTAAATAATCCAAGAAATTATACCCTATGAAGAAGAAGCTGGCATATAATTGAAGGAAGACTTAATAATAACCTGCGATATGCAGATGACACCACCTTGCTTGCTAAAAGTGAGAACTCAAAACACTTGCTGATGAAGATCAAAGACTGCAGCCTTCAGTATAGACTACAACTCAATGTAAAGAATACCAAAATCCTCACAACTGGAGTAATAGAAAACATTATGATAGATGAAGAAAAGACTGATGAAGGATTTCATTTAGCTTCAAACCAGTCAATGTTCATAGGAGCGGAATTCAAAACATCAAATGGCATATTGCACTGGACAAATCCACTGCCCAAGACATTCTTCAAAGTGTTGACCAGCAAAAAAATTTTAATTTGAGGACTAAAGAGTACCTGACCCAGCTATGGTATTTTCAATCCCCTTATATGCATGTGAGCGAGAGTAAGATGAGGCTTTCTACTCCCATAAAGAATTACAGTCTCAGAAACACACACGGGTAGTTCTACTCTGTCCTATAGGGTCACTGTGAGTCAGAATCAAGTCTATGGCAGCGACTTTATTTTGTTGTTGTTGTTCTGCTTTTTTTATGCATGTGAAAGTTAGATGAACAAGGAGACGAAGAATTGATATATTTGAATTATGGTGTGGTCAAAGAATATTGAAAGTAGCATGGACTGGCAGAAGGACAAATATGTTTTGGGAAAGGTACAGCCAGAATGCTCCTTAAAAGTG
>NW_022103913.1:10281278-10282802 GCF_000313985.2 Echinops telfairi
ATGGCAACATGTACAAATATGCTTGATACAATTGATGTATGGATTATTATAAGAGTTGTGAAAGTCTCCAATTAAATGATCTTTAAAAAAAAGTGAGCATTTGGAAATTTTGCCTCACACCCTTTGGACATGCTACAGGAAGAGACCCGTCTCTAGAGAAGCACATCCTGCTTGGTACAGTAGAAGGTCCGCACAGAAGAGGAAGTCCCTCTAGGAAGCAGATTGAGGCAGAGGCTACAACAATGGGCTCAACTTAACAATTGTCAAGATGGCATGGGTTTGAAGTGGATTTTGCTCTTTTGTCACTATGAGTCTGCAACTAACAATAGCAGCAGCATATGATTTATTCTTAATTTTTGAACTTCAAAAATCCATTTGCATTATATAAACTTGAATTTTTAGCTTTTATCCACTGAAAAAGAGAAGCGTGGTCTCTGACTTCTGAGGGCTGGCTTGGGACCTAAGCCTGACCCTGGCGTTGCTAGCAGCTGGCCTGGCACTTAGACTTGGGTCTACTCCTCTTGTGTATAAATAATTTCGCACATCATCAAATCAGACTACTCTGTCATCATGTTTGAGCTCACAGGGGCAATGTCTGTCTGAGCCATAATGCCCAACATCCCCTTCTCCCAGCTGTGTTGAATGAGTGCTTCTCCTTTACCAATTACAGCTTTAGCCTCTTTCTAAGCTTACCTCTATAATTAAACTTAAGATACCAACCTTCCCCTATCTAATTACTCTACATCCTGGCAACATCCAATCTAAAACAATATCCTATTTCCTTAAATTCTTCCCAAAACCACTTAACACAAGCCGAGTCCACAGTAAGTTCTAGTTAGCATGCTCTTTCTGAGAATAATGAGGCTCCTGATAGTATGTGCTGTCCCTTTCTGAGTAGTAAACCCACCTTGTTTATCTACAAGTATGCTCCTACTGATCCTGTCTGAAGGGCACTGACACTCAGAACCTTATAGGATTTGAGGCATAGTTTATGCCATGATTTAACAGATTTGAAAGAATGAACTTGTAATGTAGAGATTTTCCCCCCAATTTTTAGTCATAGTAGACTGAATAATATTCCATAGTCTTAGGAGCTAAGGAAAAACAAAAACGGAGATAAAAGAAAGCACACTATCATTAAGATATTGAAAAATAATCACATAGTATGATAATCTTAGGGAATAGGAAACTAAGATTACATTCAAAAATAAATGCCTACATCACGTTCAACTGATTTTTGACAAGGATGCTGTCTATTCTTGGTGGGGGTGTGGGGGCCCTTTTAAATAAATGGTATTGGGAAGATGGGATTTCCACCTGCAGAAAAAATAAAATTAGATCCATACCTCACACCATATACAAACCAAATTCAAGATGAATTAAGGAACTAAACATGCAAACTAAAACCATAAAAGTCATCGAAGAAAAATGCATAGGCAGTATTGTCAGGCCAAGCATTTAATGGTGCAATGAGACAAAAAAAATATATGGGACATCATAAAGCTTTAAAACTTTCATTCAGAT
>NW_022103913.1:10284559-10299736 GCF_000313985.2 Echinops telfairi
CTGATCGCAATGATGGACACATAACCACACACCCTCTACAGGGGGAAGAACAACAGAAAACATGGGGGAAGGGAGACAGCGGTCAGTGTGAGAGTTGAAAATAATAACAATGTACAATCTATTGGGGGGTTATGGGGTGGGGGCAGAGGGGAGGGAAAAAAAGAGCTGATACCGAGGGCTCAATAGAAAGTAAATGTCTAGAAGAGAATGAGGGCAACATAGGTACAAACATGCCTGATTCAATTGATGTATGGATGGTGATAAGCGTTGTCCGAGTCCCCAATAAAATGATTTCTTTTAAAAACTTTTGTTCATTAAAAGACTGCCATAAAGATGAAAAGACAAGCTACAGACCATAAAGATATCTTTGGAAAACATATATCCTACAAGAACCTAATAACAAATCATATAGAAAACTTCTACAACACACAAAAATGCAATCCAGCCATAAAGTGGGCAAAGGATTTGAACAGACATTTTATCAAAGAGGATGTTCAAATGGCTACCAACACATGAAAACATGCTTAATGGCATTAGCCATGAGAGAGATGCAAATCAAAACCACAATGACATACTCTATTAGTCCCACTAGGATGGCTAAGATTTAAAGAATTTTAAAAAGGAAAATAACAAATGCTGGCCAGGCTGTAGGAAAATTTGAACCCCTATGTTTGCTGGTGGAAATGCAAAATGGTAAGTTATTGGGGAGAACAATGTAGGAATTCCTCAATTGGTATGACCCACTAATTCTATTCCTAGGTATACAGTAAATCCAAGAGCTTTGAGAGCAGAGGCTTACACCAATGTTCACTGCAGGCCTACTCACAATAAATAAATTCGCCTATTTCATACAGTATATTTGTTTTTTTGTGACTGACTTCTCTTTTTTTGTTTGTTTGGGTTTTTTTGTTTTATTCAGAAAGATGTGATCAAGAAAATACTGAGGAAGAGATAAGTCCAGCTACCAATAGTTGCTTCACAAATGGGGAGATGCAAGACCAGTCCATTTGGGGACATCGTTCTGATAGTGAACTCATCAGAAGTAAGTATTTTAGAAAATATTTGAATGATCTGAGGATATGACAACAAAACATGCTGTCAATTGATTGCCACCTATAATTCTGTTATCTTGGAAACTAACAGTTGGCTTATCTGAACTAATATTTCTTATTATTTCACAATACAGAGCCCAAGCTAGGATATAAATCATGCTGTTCGTCAATGTTGTCCTTTCTAAAGAAAGTGACCTGTGAACTTCTAAGCTGTTATCTCCCAAGAACTAACTAATTTTTTCCACTTCCTTATATGAGATATCATTTCATTCATCATATTCTCCATAAACCTTTTTCAAAATTTGCAAATAGAAGATCAACTTGACTTATATGTACATTCACCTTGTTTTAGTAAGTTATACTCATTTTCTTCTTCTTCTAAGATCCCAAGTATATTATTTTATTTTTTTATTATTTTATTAGGGGCTCATACAACTCTTATCACAATCCATACATATATCAATTGTGTAAAGCACATTTGTACATTCATTGCCCTCTTCATTCTCAAAACATTTGCTCTCCACTTAAGCCCCTGGCATCAGCTCCTCATTTTTCCCCTCCCTCCCTGCTCCCCTCTGCCTCAAGAACCCTTGATAATTTATAAATTATTATTTTGTCATATCTTGCACTGTCTAACATCTCCCTTCACCCACTTTTCTGTTGTCCATCCCCCAGGGAGGAGGTTATATATAGATCCTTGTAATCAGTTCCTCCTTTCCAACCCACTTGATTGACTTATTTCATTCAACATAAAGTTGTCAGGGTTCAGACATGCAGCGGCACGTATCAAGATTTGATTTCACTTTATGGCTAAATAATATTCCACTGTGCATACATACTAAATTTTGTTGATCCATTCACCTATTGATGAACCCTTGGGTTATTTCAAGCTTTTGGCTGTTGTGAAGAGTGCTGCAATGAACACAAATGCACAGTTTTCTGTTGGCCTGTTGCAAGTGTCTTGAGTCTGTCCTGAGACAGAGTCATGATAACTCCTGTCTGTGAGTTACTTCTGACATAAGTCGCATACTTCATCTTTTTAAAATTTGTATCATTTTCCTTTAATTATCACTATTTTATAAATCCAATTTTTGATTTATTTTGATTTGTTTTCAATTAAACTTGGAAAAAATACATCTGAAAATGATAACATCAGAAAATTAAACCAATAAGATATAAAAAAATGATCAAAGTACAGTTTTTCATTACTCAAAACATCATGATTTGGGGACCATTGGAACAACTACCGACTTACCAGTTGCTCTGAGTCAACTCCACTTCAGAAGGCTACATACATGCGAAATCAGAACTGTGCTCAATGGGATTTTTAACTGATGATTCTTCAAAAGTACATTGCCAGACCTTTCTCCCAAGACCCTTCTGGATAGATGCAAACCTACAACTTTTGGGTTAGCAACCAAATGCATTACCCATTTACATCAGTCAAGGGACAAGCATTTTAGAAAGAAGGCAAAACAAACCCAAAAACCTTGCTCTGGAGTCAATTCTGACCTCTGGGAGCCCTGTGTGCCAGAAGAGCTAAGCTCCACAGGGTGTTCTGGTCTGTAGTGCAATGAACTTTAAACCTTGAAGCATCCAGCTGTTCTGCTCACATGACTGCTGTTTGCTCTGTGTATAGGTTCACCAGGAGCATGAGTTAGTGTGCTTAAATCCCATTCTTCACAATCGTCTCCATAATTTGTTATAATTCACACAGTTGAATGTCTCTGCATAGTCAATGGATCATAAGTAACCAGCTTTCAGGCAAGATCCACCTGCCAACAACAATGATCCCTCTTATGAGGCCTGCTTGAATTTCTGACAGGTCCCTGTCAGTAGGCTCCTGCAACTATTTTTTAATAATCTTCAGCAAAATCTTGGTTTGGTATGATTTCAATGGCATTGTTCAATAATGTCCACATTCTGTTGGGGCCTGGGGAAGACGCGTGGTAATAACACTGTCAGTGCTCCAGCAGTGCCACCTCCTTCATGGCTCTCCGCTAAACAAATACTGAGGGTAAGTGTCACTTCTAACCTCCCCTCGTCCTCTTCAGATTGCTTTCCATGGGTGAAAGCAGAAACGAAGCTAAGTCTTTCATAAAAACCAAGTAGTGTGAAGTGCATTACACTGGCAATGCGTATGAACCGTGGACTACTTTAGGGAAGTGTGTTTTTCTATTTGAAAGAAATACATTCATCAGAATTGGGTTAGCTAAATTTAACTACTCTTTTAATCCAAGGGATTCAGAACAGTCCTTAGGCAATCTAATTTAATGGATAGATCAGGCAAATTTGTAATTAGCGTATCACCTGCTCATATGGAATTAACTCTTTCCAAAGTGCTGGAAGGTGCTTGAAACCATTTATCTTATGTAAGACCAACAGTTCCCAAGTCTGGCTCACCATTAGAATTGTATAGGAAACTTTTCATCTCAAAGGTCCCACCATGAAGATTTTGATTCTATGAGTTATAGTCGCTTCCGGAATCTATATGTTTAAAAAGCTAACCAAGAAATGCTAGTGAGCAGCCAAGTATGAGAGTCACTGCTTTAGAAAAAATTAACTCAACAATGGAAACTCCTAACTGGCATCTCTATCTTTTTCACTTTGTTAGAACAAGATGTCTTTTTCTTTTTTTAATAAAAACATTAATAATAAAATGCTATGATGTCTGTTTCGAAATAAGCTGGATGATGGTGAATGGGTTGGGGTGTAAAGTAAAACAAAATGAGATTGGTCAGAAGTTGGTAATTATTGAGACTGTGCCTGAATAAAACTACTTTCTCTGTTTTGACTATCTTGCTCTATTTCTGTGTAGGTTTGAAATGTTCCATATCAACAACAAAAAAATGTTTTAAGTAAAACTGAGACATAAATAAGGAAAGGCTCCTGCTTCCTCCTACCCACAATCTCACTACCCAGAAATAACTATTATTTGAACTGGGCTTTATGTTCTTCCTAATCTTTCTCTGAGTATTCCATTTGAATCTCCATTTATTTATTTAGTTCACTTTATGTGCCAACCTGGTGCAAGATTCCATAATGAAATTGGTTTAGGATATGTGACTAGAAATGTTTCACGGGAAAATCACTTACCCCCCTCATCCAGCTCCTCTCTGTTTCACTCACTCCCACATTCTCGAGTTTCATTCCCACTGTGTGCTTAAGAGGAAGCCCTGATGGCGTAGTGGTTGCATATTGGACTGCTAATCAAAAGGTCAACAGTTTGAAACCATCAGCCCCTCCAAGGGAGAAAGAAGAAGCTTTGTACTTCCATAAAGAGTAAGCATCTTGGAAACCCACAGGGACAGTTCTACCCTGTCCTGTACAGTTGCTATGAGTCAGTGTTGACCAGACGACCGAGAGTTTTTAGGGGTGTTTGTTCATTCATCTGTTTGTTGGTTGGTTGGTTGGTTTTTAGTAGAAGAAAGGATTAGTTTATATCCCATTCTATTCATTTGAGGCCATTACCACATTTCCTCTTTTTACCTCCTTAAGATTACTAAGACTGTGAAGGCACCCTTTCAGAGTTGCCAGTGGGCAGTTGGGATTTCACTTAATTTCCCTGAGCCTTGACTTTCAAGTCTGGGCCATCACATGCTGACACTGCTACAACTCTCCAGGGCTGTCGTGAAGACTAGAGTGGTCCTTGCAAAGTTGTACTTGTGATCCTCCTCCTGGGTCCTCTCATGCACATCTCTTCCTGCCTCACTGTGTGTTTCCGCCAGACTCATTCCCCACCCCAACTCTGACTTTATATACACACTCAAAAGAAATATATTAGCATTCACACACTCAAAAGAAATATATTAGCATTCCAGGGGGATTGCACAAAATATAAGCTAATCAACGAACTGAAAGTATTCATTGACTTTTTTTCCTGCAGCCTCCTGCCAACAACAACACAAAAAAGCTGTCTCTCCAATGTTATTGTTGTTGTTGTTAAGTGTCCGTTCCACTCATAGTGCCCCTGGGGACAACAGAACAAAGCATCTCTCAGTCCTGTGCCGTCCTCGCAGTTGTGGTTGTGTTTTACCATCTTGCGCAGCCACTGTGTCAGTCTGACTCACTCAGGGGCTTCCTCTTTTATGCTGACAGCTACTTTCCCAAACATGATAATATGTCCAAAGTATATGAAATGAAATTTCACCATCTTCAGTCCTAAGGAGTATTCTATCTGTACTTTTTTCAAGACGGATTTGCTTGTGCCTCTGGCAGTCTGTAGTACTTTAAATATTCTTCACCAACACCATAATTCAAATGCATCAATTCCTCTGTGTCTTTATTCATTGACAGCTTTCACATGCATATAAGGCTATTGAAAATACCATGGCTTGAGTCAAGCACATCCTAGTCTTCAAAATGATAGCTCTGCTCTTTAACACTTTAAAGAAGTATGATGCAGCAAATTTGCCCAATGCATTTCAACATTTGATTTCATGATTGTTGTTGATTCCATGAACATTGTGTATCCCAGTAAAATGAAATCCTGATCTTCATCAGCAAGCGCTTCAAGTCCCCTTGGCTTTCAGCAAGAAAGGTGGTGTCACCTGTTAATAAGCCTTCCTCCGATCCTGATGCCATGTTCTTTGTCTTTCCGGTAGGGAGTAAAGAATGGATTCGCACATGTTCATATTAGCATACATGTGTTGCAAATATTTTTCTTGAAGTCCAATCACTAGCTGATTCTGTATCCGGTTTTGGTTTTCCGTCTCAGATCTTCCCTTTCTTATAGCCCTTCCTGTATGTATAATGGTGTAGCCCCTTCAATCTCAGGTTTCCAAGATCCTCTTAACCCATCAAAATTTTTCCCTTAACACATTTCCCAAAACCTATTGGGATAAGGAGAAAGATGCGGCTTTCTGCTCCTATAAAGATGTGTAGCCTTGAAAACCCCAGCGAACAGTTCTACTCTGCCCTCTCATGCAAAGTCTTCCGGCAGAATTGACTGACCAGCAGTGGGTTAGGTGGCTTAGTGGGGAGGGTGCTCCCTGACACTAGAGTCCGTTTTAGCTATGGTTATTTCTGTCCACTCTTTATACATTTGTCTAAAATCATCGGAATTTCTCATATGTAACCTAGGCATTGTGGCCCCCATGTGCATATTCACAAGCAGGAAAGCATGCATGTCTAAACGAATGCCATAGCATTCACACACACCAAACCAGAACAACCCCACTGCTATGGAGTCAGTCCTGACTCATGGCAGCCCTACAAAGCAGAGTAGAGCTACCCCAGTAGGGTTTTCAAGGCTGTAATCTTTATGGATCCGCTGGTAGGTTCAAGCCACCAACCTTTAGTTCTCAGGGAAGTGCTTTACCACTGCACCACCAGGACTCCTGGGCACACATACAAACGCACATATAAATCTCTTTTGACCCTATCATGTACACAGTTTGAAAAGTTTGTTAAAAGAACCAGCCTGGTAATAATTCACTGCACCTCATGTATAATAAGCAGAAACGCACTGGCCTTTATGATGAATTGCCAGGGTAACACAGGGACATCTTGTTTGCATTTCAATGCACCAAGTGTCAGATTCTTATTTCATTACTCGCCAGCACATTAGTGGACAGTTTTTAATTTCTTTTTTCCCCCTTCCCTTTAGCAAAGCTCCATGGAGACTTCTCGCTCGTGCCTCTTACATCAGGAGCAAGGTTGCATTATTGTTAAAATGCTTGGGTGTCTGGGTCTCCCTCAAAATGTTGCTGAATTCGCAAAATAAATGATAGCATACTACTAGAATTCTATCTTGCTTTAAAACACACACAATTTCTCTTGCTTTTACTGAACTCATTCTATAAAAAGAAAGGCCGGGAGATTTGTAACATCTTCTTCATCTTTTAAATTGGAAGAGGTTCTTTGTCTTTAATAAGATTTTGTTTTGTTTTACCCAGATTTATTTTCTTCTTCATGGGCGAAAAGGTAAAGGTAAGTTAAAAAAAATCTTGCTTTAATGGACTTCCAGCTCATGTATACATGGGTTCATTGTAAACAAAATGTGTTTAAACACTTCTCTGTGAGCAGCGGATGGCTGCAGATGGGTTCCCTCAGTCATGCACTTAGGGTGCCTTTTAAACAGGGTCCAGTAAAAACAGTGGCTTCTAGGGTTCTACTGACAGTTACATTCAGTGCAGAGAGGTCAGCTCAGAAGGTGATAGCAGCTATTTGGGGGGATTCCAAAGAGATCATCTGGATGGATTTTTTAAATGCACACACAATGACCACAAGGGCCACTTATAAGAAGTTTTAAGAAACTGGAAAATGGCACTGGTAAGAAAAAGGCAAGCAAAGTTATGTCCAGGTATTTTCCATCACAAGAGTACACTTGCTCATTCTTGGAAGGCTGCTCATGAGGCTGCAGAAGGCCTAGCTAACATCAGATTTGTGGACTTGAGTTGGATTGTGTTGGATGTCTTCTTGATATAAAGTTCTTTCTTTTATGTACATGAGTGTCACAGTGTTCATGAATTGAGGGTTTACTGTTGTTAATATGTCAATCCTACCTTAAGCACTCTATAGATTTGATGCAATCCCAATCAAAAATCCAACAGCCTTCTTTATAAAAAAACAGGTAAAACAATCCTTGACTTTATATGACTTTATAGGCCCAAAGAGCTAAAACAATATTAAACGAGGACAAAGTAGGAGGATGCATATTTCCTGATTTTAAAACATATTATATACCTATAGTAATCAAAACATCCTGGTACTCATATAATAGTAGACACATAGACCAGTAGAAGAGAATTAAGAGTCCAGAAATTCCACAATCTATGATCAACTGATTTTTTATATAAATGCTAAGTCCATTTGATGGGGAAAGAAGAGTCTCTTCAAGATGGTTTTAGGAAAACTAGATTACCCCAGACAGAAAAATGAAATCAAACCCATGCCTCACACTATATACACACACAAAACAAAACTCAAAGTAGATTTAGGATGAAAAATTTATAAGAGCCTTATAAGAAAAGCAAGGACAATACCATCAGACCTACAGTTTAACAATGGGCTATTTAAACAAGAGGAGAACTGACAGCCTGGTGGGTTACTAACTGCAAAATCAGCAGTTCAAAACCACCAGCGGCTCTGGGGGAGAAAGACAAGGTTTTCTACTCCTGTAAAAGGTTACGGTCTTGGAAGCCCATAGGAGCAGTTCTAGCCTGTCTCATAGGGTCACTATAAATCTGAATCGACTTGAGTTTTCTAATACAATAGCAAATGCACAAATAGCATTAGACAAAATAAATAAATAAGACCTCATAAAAATTTAAAACTTTTGTTCATCAAAAGACTTTACCAAAAAAATGGAAAAGACAAACTACCAAATGGTAAGATATATTCAGGGAACCATATATCCAACAAGAACTTAATTACAAAATAATTTATAAAACTATGACAACTTCAACCACAAAAAGACCAGTCAATCCTAAAATGGACAACAGACTTGAGTAGACATTTCATCAAAGAGAACGTTGAAATGGCCACCAAACCCATGAGAAGATGTTCAACATCATTCGTCATCAAACGATGCAAACCAAAACCACAAGGAGATGCCATTTCACTCCATTTGAGATGGCTACGATGTTAAAAATTAAATCAAAACCAGAAAGCAACAAATATTGGCGAATATGTGAGGAAATTAGAATGCTTACCAACTGCTGATGGGAATTCAAAATGGTCCGTGTGTTGTGGGAAATAGTGTGGCAATATTTCAACAGCACACACACAAAACTACAAACAGAGCTACCACAAGAGCCAGCAATTCTACTTCTAGATAAATATCCAAAAAGCTTGAAAGCAGAGATTCTAACAGACTCTTCCATACCAGTGTTCACTAGAGCACTGTTCACAATAGTCACTTGGTGGAAATAACCAACATGCTCATTAACAGGTAAATGGGAAAATAAAATACAATGCATGCATAAGGAGTCTGGTGGAAGAGTGGATAAAGCTCTCAGCTGTTCATCAAAGATCCGAAATTTGAGCCCAACAGCCATTCCTCAGGAGAAAGCTGTGTCAGTGTATTTCTGTACAGATTTACAGCGCTGGAAACTAGAGCAGTTCTACTCTGTCCTAAAGGTCACCATGAATCAAATCAATGGCAGTGAATTTCATTTGGATTTTGGTTTTGGTATTTACATACAGTATTTACATACAGTAGAGTAAATAAAATCTTGATACATGCTATAATATGAATGGAGCTGGATGACATTATACTGAGTGAAATAAGTTATTCACAAAATGACAAATATTATATGACCTAATCTGTATTAAAAGGACAAAACAAAAGACAAATATACAAGGGGGCGTCAAAAAGATTGCAGAATGATTCCATTATCTTTTAATTCTATTTTTCCAAAGATTTTTTTTGAAACTCCATGAAATAGAGAATAAAGTTTTATTAGTAATTTCCAAAAGTGGGAGGGAGGGAGGAAGAAAGAAAGGATGTATGGGTGATGGAACTATTTCATTGATTAGGTTACAGTCAATTATTATAACTCTGTCAATAACTTGTTCACCTGAATTGGCAAAAGCTGTATAATAGATTTATGAGGTGGCTTTAAAAATGTGGGAAAAGATAATGAGATTTTAATACAAACTTTCTGAGGCTCCCTTGTATTTACAAGAAAGAAGAAAGTGTAGCTGCTGAGACTGATTATGTACAACCCTAAGCCGCATGACATTTGATTTCTTGGTTTAGGGAGGTTCATGATTTCATGGATAGCCCAGGTAAATGGCCTAATTACAAGTTCAGGGTCACTATTCTACCTTGTAAATTGATGTACAGTTCCTGAAGTCTTAAAAGCTTGCAAGGAACAATTCAAGGCACAACTTTTGGTTTCTATTCACTTGAAACAACATAGAAAGAAGTCAGGAAAAGGAGAAAGGTACAGACTGTGTGAATAATGGCACCCACGCCCAACTACCTCTTTGCTGTGAGATCAGAAGAACTAGGTAAGGCTCATCTACCATTACTGAATATTATCATCGAAAAGTACATGAAATAATCCTGATTAAAAGAGTGGGGGGTATGCAGAACATCATTTCAACTTTTCATGGGCTCTAGACTTCATGGAGTTATGAAGGTTGGAGGAGCCCTTGAAATTATTGCCCTGAGATCATCTTTAAACTTCACACCAAAAAATGTCCCCCGCAGTCTTCTTAAAGCCAAACAGTAGTCAGTTTAACTACTAATTTCGTTTAACTAATATTTGCCTTGAGCATTATGCTCTTTAATGAGACAAATTGACAACAGCAACTCAGAACACTAGACAGGAACTTGAGTTTGTGTGAATGAACGAGGAGCAAATTACAAAAGGAACGTAAGAACTGCACAAGTGGAAGAAAGTAATCAAGGTCAATAGATGTAAATTTGCCTCAAACCCTGGAATCACAAAGGGCTACTCATTACACTGCTAATGGAAAGATCAATAGTTTGGATCCACCAGTTGCTCAATGGGGGAAAGATGAGGCTTTCTACTCCTGTAAAGATCTACAGCCTCAGAAACCCAATGGGGCAGTTCTACTCTGTCCTACGGGGTCCCTCAGAGTCACAAGCCAATCGATGGCAGTGGGTTTGTTAGTTTATTTCTTTGTTTGTTTGCGGTGGCATTTAAATGTACTTGTACAAAATGTTGAATTGATGTGTGCTTTGCTGTCCATCTTTTCAATAATAAAAAATAATAATGAATATTTTTTTAAAGAAAGAATCCCTTTGGAACATAGTTCTACTCTGATATACACCCCATGAATCAGAATCAAGTCAACAGCAAGTAGTTTATTGGAAATTTACAAAAATGATATAGCCACGATCTGTTTAAATATATATACCTATTTGCAGTGAAAGGGTCCCTTGCAAGGCACCCCATAGTTTTCAAACTGATTTCTACATTATAACTGACTTTGAGGAGCTGTTTTATGGGCTCTAGTCTTGTAGCTGAGAAGATATTCTGTGAACTTCCACGGGATTCAACTTGAATTACTTGTGTCTTGCATATGAATATTCTTACCCTTTCTACAGAGCCAACTCCCAGGAATTTAAATACTCTCCATTTTGTCAATATCACAAAAGCAATCTATAAACATAATGCAATTGTCCAAATCCTAGCATTGTTCTTCAAAGAAATAGAAAAAATAATTACTAACTTTATATAGACAGGAAAGAAACACAGAATTAATAAAACACTACTAAAAAAGAAAACATAGGTGGCTTCTTATTATTGGTTTGCAAGACCTATTACATAACCATAGCAGTTAAAACTGCAAATTCTATGAGTAAGAAATTATATGGTTGATATTACAACAGAGCCAAATGAGATTTTTTTTTAAATAATCACATGGTATGATGAAAAATTGTACTCCAACAAATTTGAAATACAGACAAGATGGATAAATTTCTAGAAAGGCATTACTTACCTAAATTACCACATCTGATGTAAAACTAGCCTCAACAAGCCTAAAATAGGAAAAGAAATAGATTTAATCATAAAAAAATAAAATTACAAATTTTTAACTCCCAACATCAAAAAGTTCAGGATCAGATCAAGTGAGACTCATACCAAATATGCAAGAATAGTTTAATATTAGAAAAATAAACTATGTAATTCACCACATAAGCTAAATAATATAAAGGTGAAGAACCATATGGTTAATATCAGTTGATGCAGAAAAGGCAATTGATAAAATTCAACACTGATTCCTGATAGAAACACTCAATAAAATAGGAATACAAGGGAAATCCTTCAACATAGTAAAATCTATATATGTGAAACCAATGGCCAGAAATTGAAAACATTCCTCTTTTGAACAAGAACTACATAGGGTTGCCCTTTATCACCACACTTATTTAATATAATCCTGGAAGTTTTAGCTAGAATTATAAGACAACCAAAATATATTAAAGGCATTCACATAGGCACATAAGAACCAAAATTCTCTTTATTTACAGATGACATAATCCTATATCTATAAAACCCCAAAATTTCAATTAAAAATTGTTGAAACTAATTAAAAAATTTGGCAGCATAGCAGATTATATGATCAACATACAGAAATCAGTTGGATTTCTTTATATTAAGGATGATGATACCGAAAAAGACATCAAAAGAACAATACCATTTACAACAACTACATAAAAGATTAAATATTTAGGAATAAATCTTACCACAGAAACGAAACACTAATACAAGAAAAATTTCAAAACACTACTACAAGAAATCAAAAGAAACTTACACAAATGAAACAAGCTACCATGTTCCTGGATAGGTAGAATAAACATTGTGAAAATGTTAATATTGCCAAAAACACTTTATAAATTCAATGCAATTCCGATCCAAATCCCAGCACAATTATTCAAAGAAATGAAAAAACTAATCACCAACTTTATATGGAAAGGAAATAAATCCAGGGTAAATAAAACACTATTAAAATATAAAAACAAGGTAACTGGCCTTTCACCCCCAGACTATAAAACCTATTATATAACGAGGGTAAAGAAAACAGCCTACCACTGATATAACTTCAATATATAGCACTGGTATATATACCAATATACAGCACTGGTATTACGATGAAGACCAATAGATTAGAACTAAGAACCCAGAAATACAACCAAGTACCAATAGACACCTGATTCTTTATAAAGAATGATATCACATTAAGTGGGCAAGAGAGAACCTTTTCTACAAATAGTGCTGAAAAACTGGATCTTCACCTGCAAAAGAATGAAGCAGGACCTGTACCTCACAGCATGTACAAAAAATGAACTCAATATGGATCAAAGACCTAAATATAAACCACACAACTATAAGGCTCATCAACAAAAAGAATAGGGACAAACTTAGGACACTAATACAAGACATAAATATACCACTGAACACATTTAAAATTATTAACACTAGAGATGATAAAATAAAGGACTGTGATCTTCTAAAAATACATTTATGCACATCAAAAGACTTCATCAAAAGATTTTTTTTAAAGAACCTACAGATTGGAAAAAATAATATTTAACAATAATATATCATATCAAAGGCTAATCTCCAAAATATATAGGAAAATACAACTTAACAAGAAAAATACAAACAACCCAATCAAAAATGGTCATAAAACATGAATAGACAATTTATGTTAGGTTACTTTCAGATGGCCAACAACCGTATGAAAAAATATTTGAGTTCATTAGCAATAAGAGAAATACAAATAACAATGAGATGCCACCTCATACCTACACTTTTAGCAAAATTCAATGAAACAGAAAATAAATACTGAAGAGGCTGTGAAGAGATTAAAATGCTCTCACATTGGTGGTAGGACTGTAGAGTTGTGCTACCACTGTGGGAATCAGTATGGCACATTCTTAAACAAATGCAATACAAATACCATATGGTCCAACAATCTATCTATTGGGTATATACCCTAAAAAATTTAAGAAAATAAATAAATAAATGAAATGAAGAATGCAACATGAACAAACTAATGCTCACCTATGTTTATTGCAGCAATTTCCATAAGAACAAAAACATGGAAATAGCCAAAATCTCTGATTCTAAAGGAATGGATAAGCAAATGGGTACATTCATATGAGGGAATATTATGCATCAATTTAAAAATGACAATTTTCTTAAACCCTGCAAGACATTGACAAAACTACAGAGCATTGTGCTTAGTAAAGTTAGTCAACCTTATAAAGATAAATATTTAATGACACAACTACTATAAAGAAAAAAACATGTTTTTTATACCAAGAGATAAAATTTTGAATACTATGAGGAGGCTGGGAGTGGGTGTGGGACCAGGAGAGGGAGGAATAGGAAATTATAGACAGAGGGAAGGAAAATGAGGGGTGGAGAAAGAGAACCACATATGTGGAATTTAATAGGTTATCGTTACTGACTTCATCTGATGAAATGGGCTGTGTGACAATATACAAAATGCTTCTTCAAGAATTAAAGAAGAAAAACATTAAGAAAACAGAAAAAGAGTGAAAGCTCACAGCCTTGTGAAAACGCACAGCCTTATAAAAATAAACCCTCCGATTCCTTACCCCTTGGATTTCAATGTTGGTCGGAGTGCCTGAAAAAGGAGGAAAAGTAAAATTGACGTGAACCTGAAGTCTTTTGTCGCATACAGGTTCATTTCAAACATTAAAAAAACAATAGGCTTAGGATTCATGCAACAATCAATATGTGGGCCAATGGATCAGAATAGAGAACCCAGAAATAAAACCAAGCACCTACAGACATCTGATTTTTTAATAAAGGGCTTATATACATTAAATGGGGAAGGGATAATCTTTTCAACAAATAGAACTGGCAAAACTGGGTCTCCAATTGTAAAACAATGAGACATCCTTCACACTATATGCAAAAAATGAACTCAATATGGATTAAAGACCTAAATATTAATCTTAGAACTATAAAGATCATCAATGAAAAAATATGACCAAAATTAAGAGTACTAATATTAGCATAAACACGCTACAAAACATCCTGGGGAAGACAATACTAGGCACACATGACAGAGAGTGAGTCCAGACTGAGCCCCTGACAGTGGGGAAAACCAAGAAGGGAACACAGCAAATCAGCAATGGGAGCAAAGCCAAGCCACAAAGCCCCTGAAGGGGCCCCTAAAATAGACTTCAGACTAGGAGGAGCAGTTCCCAGCACCTCCCAGGACCAGTGGGGAGATAGTCATAAAGGTCAGCAGACAGACCTAGAATTATCTATACTTTTCCTTTTTTTTTTCTTTTGCTAGCTATTATTTTTTTTCTATTTCATTTTTCTCTTTTTATTCAAATTTTCATTTTCTTTTGGTATTGTCTACATTATTGATGGAGTTTGCTTCTCAGCTATATGGCTGCTTGTTTATCTGCAAGCCTTTAAGATCCCAGATGCTGTATCTTTTGATAGCCTGGCACCATCAGCTTTCTTCACCACATTTGCTTATGCTCACATTTGTCTTCAGCAATCGTGTCGGGAAAGTGAGCATCATGGAATGCCAATTTATTAGAACAACATGTTCTTGCATTGAGTAAGTATTTGAGTGGAGATCCAATGTCCATCTGTTGCCTTAGTACTAAACCTATAAGTATATGCACGTAGATCTATTTCCCCACCATCCT
>NW_022103913.1:10301015-10306836 GCF_000313985.2 Echinops telfairi
TAAACTCTCTTATAGCCTACCAAATTGTTTTAGTCCAGTTTGACTAGAGAAACAAATCCAGAAACACTTGTATGTGTATAAGAAAGAGCCATTTATACAAGAGCAATTGAATATTGAGAAAACATCCCAGTTAGTCCAGATCAAGTCCCTAAGTCTGATATTAGCACATATGTCCAATACCAATCTATAAAGTCCTCTTCAGACTCACACAACACATGCAATGATGCCGAATGCAGGAAGATCATAGGCCAGTGGGTTGACAGTCTTATGGACCCAGTGGCAGTGGACACATCTCAGCACTGGCAGAGGACTCCATGTGGTTCCTTTAGCTCCAGAGCTCTAGCGTAGCTCCATGTGTCTTCTCAACAGGAATGTCTCCCAGGGAGTGAGCATGTGTCCTGCCTCCAACAAGCTATTTATCTTCTTAGCGCTTCCAAATGAAGGCATCAAACTGCAACCTGATTGACAGGCTAAACTCCACCCCTTCACTCTGAAGTCTCAAATTGACAGCATATTATGTAACTACCACACAAGTGACAATACATCTCTTATAAACCTCTTTTCCAACTCCTCAAAAATTACTATACTTAACAGGACAGCTTCCTATGATTAATCTCACCAATTAAAACCTACTACCAAGCGCCTATATCCCAATCCTCCTATGAGTGAACCTCATGTGGGGAACTCTATAGGGCAGTCTGGGGTGGGGGTAAATAGTGAATAGACCGACAATTCACAATACCAGGGAGCTCCAGCCCAACTCGGCAAAACTAAGCCACCAACCCTGAAGTATAGAAGAGCACACCACCAGATATTATGCTTTTTTCTATCAAATTTTAGTACTCATTTCACCATCATTGCAAATCAGATATTTTGGGGGTCTAATCTCCATTCCTTTAACCTACTAAATAACACAACACAACCCCTCCCATTTCTTTACCTACTATTCCTTTCTCTCTCCCTCCCCTAACACATCCTTCTCCACTGTCTGATAGTTCCCCTAACACCTAATCTACGACTCTCAACCAGATATTTATTACAAACTTCCATAACCCCTTTACTGCACCACCAAACAGAAGTAACAACTCCCACACAGCACCACCTTCCTAACACCCTTAATAGCAACACCAAGATCTCAAGGAAACAACAAAGATATCAGTGTGCACACACTGACACACACACACACACAGAAACAGAAGCAAATGCCAAATACCAACAAGACCTAAATGTAATGCCTAAAATTGAACAGACTATGGATTCACCAGGAAAAGAATTTAAAAGAATGATGACTGCACTCATTCAACAGTTGAAGAAAGAATCTGAGAGAAAAAAAGGAAACAATAGAAACACTAGTAACCTCACTACTTGCTGTAGAAGAAAAGCTCCAAGCAGAAGTACAAAAACCAAACACTACAATAGCAGAATTAAGCAGAAACACAAAGACAAACACATGGGGACTGAACAACATAAAACTCAAAAACCGGGTAATAAGGCAAATAAAGGAGGAAATTTTTAAATTCCTTGAGACATATGAGAGAGATGATACAACATATCAAAACCTTTGGGACACAGCGAAAGCAGTAATCAAAGACCAATTTATAACTACCAACACACATGAAAAAAGAGGAGAAATCTAAATCAGTACGCTAAGACAACATCTCTAAGAACTGGCACAAGGACAACAAAATCCCTCCAATAAAGGAAGGAAAGAGATCATAAGGATCAAAGCAGAAATAAACGATATGGAAAACGAAAAAAAGGGGGGCGGGGAGTCAAAGAGACAAGAAACTCGTTCTTTAAAAAGATTAACCAAAGAGACCACTGGCAAACTTGACAAAGGAAAAATCATAAAGATGAAAATACCCAAAATAAGAGAAGAAAACTGTGACATTACAACAGATACAAATGAAATTAAAAGAAGAATAATAGACTACTAAGAAAAACTGGATTCAAACAAATTCAACATTCTAGAAGAAATGGAAAGATACCTAGAAACACATCACCCACCCAAATTAATGCACACAGATATTGAAAAGCCCAACAGACCCATAATAAAAGGAGAAATAGAACAAGTCGTTAAGAAACTACCAACTGAAGCCCAGGTCCAGATGGTTTCATGGGGAATTCTACCAAATATTCAAAGACCTGACACCAATGCTACACAAGCTCTTTCAGAGCAGAGAAAAAGACAATAAAACTCATTCTACGAAGCCAGCATAACACTGATACCCAAACCAGGTAAAGATTGAAGATTATAGACCAATATCCCTCATGAACATAGATGCTAAATTCCTCAACAAAATCCTGACCAATAGAATACAGCAACATATAAAAAAATAATTCACCAGGACCAAGAGGGGTTCATTCCAGGTATGCAGGAATGGGTCAATATTTGAAAATCAATCAATGTAATCCACCACATAAACAAGGCAAGAAATAAAAACCACATGATCATTATCAGTAGATACAGAAAAGGCATTTGACAATATCCAACATCCATTTCTGTTCAGAACACTCAACAAAATAGGAATAAAATGAAAATTCTTCAACATAATAAAAGCCATATATGAAAAGCCAACAGCCAACATCATGCTCAATGGGGGAAAGCTAGAAACAATCCCACTGAAAACAGGGACCAGGCAAGGATGTCTCCTATCACCACTCCTGTTCAACACTGTGCTGGAAGGTTTTGTTAGAGCCATCAGACAACAAAAAGAAGTCAAGTAAATACAAATAGGCAAAGAAGAAGTGAAACTCTCACTATTTGCAGGTGATATGACCTTATAGATAGAAAACCCAAAAGTCTCCACAAAAATGCTGCCGGAATAGATTGAGGAATTCAGCAAGGTAGCAGGATACAAAGTTAGTAACCAGAAATCAATCAGATTCCTTTACGCCAACAGAGAACTACAAAAAAGACATTAAGAAATCAATACCATGTACAATAACCACACAAAAGATTAAATACTTAGGAAAAAAACTAAAGAAACCAATGAGCTATACAGAGAAAGCTACACATAACTACAAGAAACTAAACAGGACCTACGTAAGTGGAAGAATAGCCCATGCTCATGAATAAGCAGACTTAAGATTGTGAAAATGACAATACTACCTAAAACAGTCTAGAGATACAATGTAATACCAAGGTAAATCCCAAATAAATTTTTTAAAGAAATGGAAAACAAATTACCAGTTTCATATGGGCAGGCAAAAGACCCAAGATAAGCAGAAGAACCAAATAGGAAGCCTGGCACTGCCTGACCCAAAAACCTACTATGGAGCCACAATAGTCAAAACAGCCTGGTACTGGTATGAGAGATACCAGTGGGTCAGAACAGAAAGCCCAGACATAAACGCATCAGCCTACAGCCATCTAGTCTTTGACAAAGGACCTGGAAAGATAAGACAGCATCTTCAACAAATGGTGTCAGACAAACTGGATTTCTATATGCAGAAGAATGAAACAAGAGCCATACCTTCCCAGTGCACAAAAATGAACTCAAGATGGATTAAACAAATATAAACCCCCAAAGCTCTCAGGATCACCAAAGAGAAGGCTGAAATTAAGGCCCTGTGGCAGGGCATGCATAGACTACCAAGTATAATGGAGAAGGCACATTCAGCAGAAGATAAGCCAGATGACTGGGACATGCTGAAATCACATCACATAGGCACATCCAAAGCACCTCATCAAAAGAATAAAACGAGAGCCCACAGTTTAGGGGAGAAATTTTAACAACCACACATTGGACATAGGGCTAATTATCAAACCAGAGCTCTACAACAGCTCAATATGACCTTAACAGTAGGATGACCTTGGCCACTGACTGTGCAGGCAGCATGACATAACTCAGGGGCTACACCAGAAGGACCTAACATAGAGGTCAGGCTGGATGAACTGAGCCCTGCCTAGAAGTTGCCTGCACTCTTGGACTGATGACTCGGGTATTCGGAGGGGAGAAGCAGCAGAAAATGGCCACCTCAGGACTGTGGAAGTGGTGGTCATTGGACCTTGGAGAGAATCCCTGGCTCGGGCGTGTTCAATGGAAAGGAACCCAGAATTACTATACATTTGGTACCATGATGCTCCCCTCACGGTGACATGACAGGTTTTGATCTGTTGATTAGGGATCTGCACTTGGAAGAACTGATTCTGGAAGTTTCCCCTGGCACCAAGCCCCATAATTAGGGTAAACAGCTCAGTAAAATGGGAGATAGAACTGTGTAGGGCAACAACTCAGGGGCTCACGGTGGATCTGTGTTAATATAGACTCCTCATACTGTGTCATTGGGAAAATTGACGTCATTAGTGCAATCGCCTTATACCCTAAGGGGGATGATTGACAGTGTTGTTCTTTTTTGTTTATATGGAGTTTTCTTTTCTTTTAAATCATTTTATTGGGGGCTCGTACACCTCTTATCATGATCCATACATACATGCATGTGTCAAGCACATTTGTACATTTGTTGCCATCATCATTCTCAAAACATTTTCTTTCTACTTGAGCCCTTGGTATCAGCTCCTCATTTTTCCCCTCCCTCCCGCTCCCCCTCCCTCACGACTGGAGTTTTGTTTTCTTGCCTTTACCTTGGTGAATTTTTTGCTTGGGTTTGGTTGGGTTTTCCTTTGTCTGTTGGCTGATTGGCTTGGTGCTAGGGCTGGTGCAGTTGGCTATGGGGGCTTGATTTTGTCATAATACGGCCTCCAAAGTAAACCTTAGTCATGCATATTCCATGGACAAGCAAATGGATTCTGGGTTCCTAGTTAAATCTAGCCTCAATCCAAGAACAGTTGGTTTTGATAACATGGCCCTGCTCCATCCTCGAGCAAAGTGTGGTGAGGAAAGCAGATGGTTCCAGCTATCAATTAGAATAGTATCTGGGGTCTTGAAGGCTTGTATTCAAACAAGCAGCCATCTGAGCGAGGAGTCAACCAAGTCCACATGGAAAAAGCACACCAGCTTCTTTGATCCAAAGACGACAATAATAAAATTCAAATATGATAAAGGGAAAAGTATCAGAGCTAAATTTGTGAATACCCAATTGGTGGAAGACAGTGGAGTACAGTGGGAAACCAAAACCCATCTGCAGAGTAGCTAGTAAGCAACTGGCAAAATCCCCTGCAGCCACAGGCAAAGATCTGGAACAGACTTACTATCAAATATAGATCATTGTAATCCTCATTATGCTGGTTCAAACTGGATACTTGGTCAGTTGACCTCCCTCTAGACCCAACATGAATGTGTTCTAGGAGCAAGAATCTCTTGCTTGTTCCATGACAAAAATTTCTTCCCTGCCTTCTTAAATATTGATGGTGGTCTTTTGTTTCTTACTGCTTGTTTGTATTTTTATCTTTATATTACTATTGTTTTATCCTTACCATTTTAATTCACTTTTGTTTTTTATTGTTTATCTTAGGTTTACCAGTTTGAGAAGCACAGAAGGGGTGGATGCACAGAGGTAATAACTCATGTCAGGGTTTGTAGGGGATGTAGAAGATTGGGAGGGTGAACAGACTTCAGAAGTAAACAATGAAAGTGGGAGGCGGAGGGAGCACTAAAACTAAATGTGATTACAAAACTCATTTTATTTATTTATTTAAATCATTTTCTTGGGGGCTCGTGCAATTCTTATCACAATCCATACACACATCCATTGTGTCAAGCACATTTGTACATGTGTTGCCATCATCATTCTCAAAACGTTTTCTTTCTACTTGAGCCCTTCATATCAGCTCCTCATTTCCCCCTCCTCCCTCATGAACCCTTGATAAATTATAAATTATTATTTTGTCATGTCTTACATTGTCCGATGTCTCCCT
>NW_022103913.1:10309010-10310052 GCF_000313985.2 Echinops telfairi
AAAAAAAAGGAAAGAAATGCTCAACATCAAAGAAATGCTCACAATCACTAGCTATAAAAGAACTTCAAATTAAAACAATTATGAGACACCACTCACACTGACATTAACAGCAATTTTTTTTAAACCAGAAAATAGCAAATTCTGCAAAGAATGTGAAAATATGGTAAACCTCATCACTGTTGGGATTGCAAAATTATACAACCACGATGGAAAGCCATATAGCAGTTCCTAAAATAAATGCAAATAGAAATACCATATGACCCAGCCACATCTATTCAGCATATTCACCAAAGAAATAAAGAACACAATATGAACAGATACATGCACAGCATGTTTGTTGCAGCACTGCTCACACTAGTAAAAAGATGGAATCAAGCAAAATGCCCATCTGTGGAGGAACGGATAAATAAATTTTGATGTATACACACAATGAAATATTAAAGACTTCATAAAAGCAAATTCTGTGAGAGATCACTACTACAAAAGGAGAAAATCAAGAAAAACGGTTTCACACCAAAAGAAGCAGACTTAGATTATTATGGGGAGGCTACAGGGAGGGTGAAAGAAAGAGAGGAAGGGGGAAGGGAATAGCCAATAATAATTTTCTTCAAAAGAAACACACAGAGAGAGATATATGTATAAAGACACACACACACATAGGCACAGATAATTGTGGGGAAGATATTAACATGTATATATAGTTACATAAATAGTGACATAGATGTGTAGGTTAATAGAGAGATAATGGCAAAGAATGCATTCTAAAAAGAAAGGGTACACAGATAGTAGCACATAGATAGTAGCATAAGAAAAGAGTCATATGGCCCTGCTTGATGCTCAACCTCATGAAGAGATCACTGAAGATACGAGTGCTATAGCAAAGTATGGTGAAGAAACTAGATGGTGCCCAGCTATCAGAAAGAATAGCATCTGGAGTCGTAAAAGCTTGTTGCAAATATCAAACCATCTAAGTCAGAGGTTCTCAACCTGTGGGTTGTGACCCCTTTGGGGGCCAATGACCCTTTCACAGGGGTCACCTAAG
>NW_022103913.1:10311333-10312606 GCF_000313985.2 Echinops telfairi
CTCTTGAGAAAAGGTTTGTGATATTTGCACAGATGGTGCTCCAGCTATGCTAGGATGTCGATCTGGATTTCAACGTTTGGTACTGAATGAGTCACCAAAAGTCATCGGAACTCACTGTATGATTCATCGCAAATATTAGCAACAAAGACACTGCCACAAGAGTTACAAGAAGTAATGAAAAACATCATAAGTTCTGTCAATTTTGTAAAGGCGAGCACTTTAAACAGTCGACTGTTTTGTTTTCTCAACTGTGCAACGAGTTGGATGCACCAAATAATGCTCTGCTATTTCACTCTGAAGTGAGATAGTTGTCAAGAGGGAAATTTTTAAAACGTGTTTTTGAGTTTCGTGATGAACTCAAAACGTTTTTAATCAGAAAGCAAGACCGCAGTTCTAAGCACTTTTCAGCGATAAAAGTGAACTGCAGAAAACAGCTTTCTTGGTTGACATCTTTGCCATCTTGAATGAGTTAAATTTATCACTGCAAGGACTAAATGCAACATGCCTCGATTTGTCTGAAAAGATTTGATAATTCCAAATGAAACTTCAGCTTTGGCAAAAATAATTGGATGAAAATAAAATTTACATGTTGCCTACCTTATCTGCTTTCTTTGAGGAACTTGACATTGAACCAGGCAAAAGGATTACGATGATAATTTCTGTGAAAAAACACTTGCACATGCTTGCATACGAAGTTTCATCATACTATCCAAATCTACCTGACACTCCATTTGCACTTGCCAGAAGCCCATTCACAGTCAGAGTTGAAGATGTTCCTGAGACAGCACAAGAGGAGTTCATTGAACTTATTAACTACGATGCAGTGAGAACTGATTTCTCTGCAACGCCAGTTGCAAAATTCTGGATCAAGTGTTTGCAGTCATATCCTGTTCTGTCTGAGACTGTGTTGGGCCATCTTCTTCCACTTCCAACAACATATCTTTGTGAAGCAGGGTTTTCCAGCTTGTTGGTTATCAAGTCTAAATACAGAAGTAGACTTGTTGTGGAAGCTCATCTTCGTTGTGCTCTTGCAGACTGCCCCAAGAATTTCTGATCTGGTGAGAAAGAAGCTATCTCTACCTCCCCACTGACGTTGGCTGTTTACGCATATTGTCGCAAAATGTAGTAATGTAGTTTACTGTTGTTCAATTAAGACTGTTACCCATGCTACACCATGCTTCAAGACAAAATTTCATTTATTTGTAATTAGAAATAAATATTTCACAATTTATAATTACATATTGTTTTGTGATTAATCACTATGCTTTAATGA
>NW_022103913.1:10313676-10325951 GCF_000313985.2 Echinops telfairi
TGATTTTAAATTAAAAATAGTCAAAATAAACATTCTCCATTTGAAATCTATATCTATAACCCAGACCTTGCCTTAGAGCGCCACACTTTGTGTGCATAACAATTGGCCTGATATGTTCATTTGCATGTGTTGTAGGTATCTCAAAATTTAATACTAAACTCATGAGTTTCTTCACAAAACTGTTCCTTTTTTTATCATCTCCATAAATATCATTGGTGCCATCTACCAAAAGAACAAAAAGTATGAGGTACCTTTTGATCACCCCCTATATTTAACCTATATTAAACCCCTATATTAAACCTACATTAAACCCTATATTAAACCCCTATATTAAACCTTGCCTAAACCATATCTCATGGCTGGACCAATACTATGGTCTCCTTATTGGTCTTCTTTCTTCCCTCGAATAGCCTTTAAACTCATTTTTCACATGGCTGCCATAAAGGTAACTTAAGAAATAAAAATCAAAGATCAAGTCATTTTTGAAACCCTTTAACAATTTCTCATTGCACCTAGAATAACTCCAAATACCTTCAAGACCTGCATGATCTGGTCCTGCCTAACACCAGCCAATTCTTTCTATTTCTCCAACACACTGAACTCTTTTCCTGCCTCAAGAAAACATATGCTCTTCCTTCCCTCTGCCTCATCTGCTCATTTCCCCCTTCCTGTGCTCCGTGTCACCACCCTTAACTCCACAGTTTCAGGAAGGGAAAGCTTGCTATCATTTGTGCTGTTGAAAGGTTGTCTCTCTGATAGCAGTTGATGCAGTTCCATAATCAAATGGGGTTTTCTACCTTGAACATGCCTCAGTTGGAAAGCTGTACTCACACACCTTTTCAGTAAGCAATAGATTTACTGTGTTACATACAGAAGTTTACAGTTGGAAAGAATAGAAAGATTTAGGTAAGTGTATGTAGTTGCTTGGCGGTCAACATTATTCCTGCCTCTTTCATTCCCTTGGCCAAGCAGGAGGAGAGATATAAAGACACAGGGCAGGCCCCCACAGGCTTGGTCATAATCACTACAGGAGAGGAAAGAGCAAACAAAACCTGAACCATAATAGCAGCGTGCTAATAAGGCATGATTCTTATTAGTCATCTCAAACGTAGCCAATATTGATTTTGAAGTGGAAACTTGTAATTGCCTAAACTAGCTAAACAAATTAAGGGTATTTGGGAACAGCCTGTGCCAGCTGCTGAGATGACCTTTCTGGATTCTGACTTATCTAGATTTATTCTGACCTTCGATAGATGCCTCATTCTTTCAGTTGACCCTCAGAGCTGCCCTCAAGATCGATGCAGCCAGCTTGGTTCTCCTTTGCCCACCTGTCAACCTGAATTCACCCTACTGCCCTGGTCCTGATCAGACTCTGAGCACCAGAAAGTGTCTAGCCTCCCTGCTGCCAGCACTGCAGTTCTGCATCTACCACCAGACAATTCCCAGGGTTCCTACGCCTGAGCTTCACTTATGGACTTCTCAGGTGCAACTACACAGTCAAAGCATTGAACATTTACTTTGGTGATTTCCCAGCACCTGCAGGAGAAAGTTTAAACCTCCACACATATATACCATATATACCATGGGTCTTAGTCTGAAGTGTGTGTGTGTGTATATATATATTGAGAGAGAGAGAGAGAGAAATTTATTTCAAGGAAATGACTCACAATTATAGGGTCTGGCAAGTCCCAAATCCAGGCTGAAGACCTCTGCTGGCTCATGTGTTTGCAGAGGCTGATGAGACAAATATAAAATCTACAGGTCAGGTGACAGGGTGGAGGCTTCTGTTGGTTTATATACCAAGAACCAGAGGCAAGATAAGTAGATTTCAAGGTCAAGAAAGAGAGCTGTGTCAGACCATCCATTTATATACTGGATGCAAAACAGCTACCCAAGGAAATTCCCCTTCCAACGGATTGGCTGATCACATATCACATCAAAAAATAGGAGATGGATATAGTGTGTGGCAAACCACTGAGAGTCATAGCCTAGTCAAGTTGTTATATAACATTAACCATCACACTGTGGCACACAAAAACCTGGTCGCTGCTTTCTTATGTTTTAACTTTCTTTATTTGCCTCATCTTTTACCATTCCTTTCTTTCTTGAACTTTTGAAAGTCTATTTGTCACCCAAATAAGTCATTCAGTTTCACACCTCTGTGCTTTACTCATACTAACTCCTCTACCTAGAACACTTTTCCTCATGTCTACCCCTGACTGCTCCAACTTGTTCTTCGAGACTCCGATCAGGAGATCCCCTCCTACCATTGTCCATCCCTCACCCCTCCACACCAACCAGCTTTACCTTTATGCCTACCCTTTAGCTACTGTACATTAATTATTGGGGTTTCTCCATCTTCATCACTAAACTATGAGCTCCTTGTGGGCATAGACCACCTCTTGTTGATCTCTGTGCCCCCAGGCATGGCATAATTGCTCATCACACAATAGGTGTCAAATAGGTGTTTGTTGAACCAAACTCACCTGATTCCCCTGCTCTCTGTGTCCCAAGCACCTCAGCAGCAGGGTAATGGATTCATCCCTCTCCCCAGCAGGGAATTTGGCCACTGCAATTCCTGCTCTGAGTCACATGACAGAAGTTCTAAATGAAGTACACAAGTAGTGGAGCCTCAATCGCTTTTAAAAGTTTCTCAAGGAAAAGAAAATTGTGAAATGCCCCACTGGGGCCACAAAGCAATCTCTCCTAGTCCAGACTTGCGCCCAAAGCCAGCTGCTTGGGCTGGAAGATAACGGGCCCCACGCTGAGCTGCCACCAGTGGACTCAGAAAAGTAACAAATTGACAACATTCAGAAGGCAGATTCCTCATTTCCAATAGTATCATCTATACCCTGTGGCATAAAGCACCTCCTGCCTTATTAATGTCTTTTACATTTTTTAGTACTGAATCCAAGGTGAAAGGGAGGGGGACAGAGGGTACGTCTATACCAGAGTCCTTTAGGAACCAGGTATATGCCATGGCAGAGATGAATTGTAGACCCAGAAATAGCATTTTGGGGATGAGATGTATAGTGTTCATGCTTTTTTAAAATACATTTAATACAGCCCAAATGACATCATATCAGATCAGACAGAACAGAAAGAAGGAATAAAAATACTGAGAATGAGAAGAAATTAGTACAGACAGGGGTTTCTCAAAATGTATTCCACACTGCACACACTGAAGACCAGAAACAAAACTCTTAACTGACAAAGTCCTTTCTCTCTCTCTCTCTCTCTCTCTCTCTCTGCCATCGCTAAACACAAGCAAAACTCATTTAGGCTTTTAAACTATCTGCTGAAATCCAGATACTAACATCGAAATTCAAAGGGAAATAATGTTCACCTAGTGCCGTCTGGCTCTCTCCCAAGCCTGTTTGTGAAGTATAGAGTTCCTTAGCACAATCACAAACCCACTGAAACGCACCTCAGAACACCTCCACGGGGCCCACTGTCCAGGACTTGTGGCTCCTGTGTGCCTTCGCCCTAAAAGCATAAACAGTCCAATGCATCGTTACTATAAAAATTATATTATAATTAATTATATAAAATAGAATTGTTGTAAATTAATTAATTATATAAATAATTATTCAAATTAAGTGATCTCATCTGTATTCTAAGGAGCACGATGACCCAATGGTTAAGCATGCAGCTGCTAACCAAAAGGCTAGAGATTGAAAGCTACCCAAGAGCTCCATGGGAGAAAGACCTGACAGCCAACTTCTGCACAAATTTCACACACACACACACACACAACTCATCAAGTCAATCCCAACTCACAGTGAGCCTATAGGAGAGAGTAGAACTTCCCCTGTGGGTTTCTAAGACTGTAACCCTTAAAGAAAATAGAAAGCCTCATCTTTCTCCCACAGAGTGATTGGTAGTTTTGAACTGGTGAACTCAGTATTAACAGTCCAACGCGTAACCATTAGTCCACCAACGCTATTTCTCTTCACCAGGGGCAGTTCTGATTTTCCACATGATGCCTTTATGAGTCAGAATCAACGCCACAGCATGCAACAGCAATGACATTTATATTCCCAGGATTGCAACTAACTGAAGCCCAGTCTATCTAACTTAAGCAAATTTTTAAAAAAAAGAAAGGTATGAGTATTTTAAGGCCACTAAGTTGCCTTGCAGAACCCAAGAGAAAGAATGCAACCTTTCTCAAGAAAGAACTTGAAAATAGAACTGGGATTTTTATGACCTTTTTCCCCTTCTCGTTTCTAATCATCTCTATGAATCTATTTTACTGTGCTCTCCCAGCAGACTGGCATTTCCTGATCCGCAGCCCACAGCTCCTGCGGCACCACGTGACAGCTCTACAGAGACATTAACTAACTGGCTGGGCCTCGGGTTCCAGTCAGAGTTCCTGGAGAGCACATCTGATTGGCCTGTTTTGGAGAAGGCCTCACCTCTGGCCTTCTCCTGAGAATTCTGGGAACTCCTGTATGGTTTTTAAATAAGCATTTGTCTAGGGAGAGACCATAACCATGGCTTAATTTTCAGACATCTAAAGAAAAGAGATGCAACATTTTCATGGAAAAACAATTTGACACATAGGCATGCAGAGCAATGGAAGAGCAGAAACAACATGATTGCAGTTTTCTTTTCCGCTGAACTGGAGGTGTCTTTGTCTTTCTTTTCCTTGATCTTGATTAAAAAAAAGCTTGACTTGGGTAGGTCATAGAATCATTAAATCTTAATGTATATTGTTTTATTTTAATATCATTTTTCGTACATTGAGCCATGGAAATTGTCATTTTTAATGGCTAAAATTGTCAAATGTCAGCTATTTCAAGTGGCTGGATCAAATAATTATCAAAATTATATATATATTAAACAGAACTACAGTCCTAGAATAAAATTGTCAGTCCTCAGAGCCGGCCCTTTCACCTCTGATTCTAACTAACACTCCAGAAATTATCCATTTTAGTGTTTGTTGATTGTAATTGTTTTTTCCTGCTTCCAGATTTTGAAATAATATCAATGCATTTATTTCTTAACACCATCTGACACATCAAATAATGTATTAGCTCCAATTGTTTTCCTGAAGACATTCTAATTGGAGCCTTCAATATTCTGCTCAATCTCAACATGTGCTCTTCAGACTTAATGTTCACTGCTATCAAGCTGATTCCAACTGGTAGTGATTTTATATGGAAGAATAGAACTGTCCTTGGGTTGCCAAGAAGGAATTTTTTTTAATAATAATTTTATTGACGTATCTTACACAATCCAATATATCCATTCACATACAATTCTGTTGTTCAGTCCCCTTGAGAGGAGTTATACAATCAATGCGATCAGCTCCCATCTCCTCCTCCCCCTCCCTCTTCCCATCCCCTCTGGGACCCGTCACTGAAGCATTATCTATGAAAGACTGAATCTTTATGGGAACAGACAGCTCCATCTTTCTCCCGTGGTGCAGAGGGTAAGATCAAACTGTTGACCTTGCAGTTGTCAGCCCCATGGGTAGTCCACAAGGCCACCGGGACTCCTTCAGGCTTACTACTCAGTTGCCATTTGGGGCACGCCCTTCCTCCATCATCCTGGAAATTCCCTTTGCCTTTTTCTGGTGCCCACTTGTCTCTTGATTTGCAGTTTCATTTGATGGAGCAACACTGAATAGTTTTCAGAACAAAGACGATAACTCTTTTTAAAAGAATTTTTCTGTAAATTCCATTATTCTACCTTCACATTTAACTGATGGTTTAATCGTGTGTGTGATTCTAGATCAAAATGAGGAGCGCTGGTTGCATAGTGAGTTACATGTTGGTCTGCTAACCACAAGGTCAGCAGTTCAAAACCACCAACTGCACTATGGGAGAAAGATGAGGCTTTCTACTGTAAAGATTTACAATCTCAGAAACCCACAGGGGCAGTTTGTCATAGGGTCATTAGGAGTCACAATCACCTTGAAAGTGGTGAGAGATCGAAATGTATTTCTCCTAAAATTTTAGAAACGTTGCTCATTGACTTCTGGCTTCCAGGGTTTATGTCCGCAAGTCCCACACCATTCTGATGTCTGGCACTTTGTATGTGTCTTTTAGCAGCAAGAGTAGGGATTTACAAACTAAATTCAACTTAGAAATTTTTTTAAGTTTCTTTTTTTTTTATCTTCAATTTATTGGGGCTCATACAATTCATCACAATACAGAGATCAATTGTGTAAAGTACACCTATACATTTGTTGCCCTCATCATTCCCAAAATTCGCTTTCCTCTTGGGTTCCCGGAATCAGCTCATTTTCCTTTTTTCCCCTCATTTTTGTCCTCATCTGAGTCTTGTGGACCATTATGACTTTAAAATCTCCTCCCGTGTACTTGCCTCTGCCGACCCCTTTCAGAGTTAACTGGTGGGTCTAGAGCAAAGAAGTGCAAAATAACATGGGGAGCTAACCCTGGGTCACCCTGGGACCCGCCCTGAGACCCACCCAGGCTGTGTCTCTACCTTGCTAAGCTCCTGACTGGGCTGATGCTGTCCGTTTCCCGCCACACTCTGGGTGCTCCCTTGGTCCAAACACCAAGTTGTGGAAGATCATAGTCAGTCACTCTTTCGTTTTCTTTTTCCCATGGGTGTGTGACCCCAAAGCACACCCACAGTGAGTTGGCCACACATGTCGGAAACGCATGCAATTTACTCAGACACCGTGTGTGTGTTCAATCCAGCCTTCATTAGAGAGAGGCGATGTAGCCAAGCTCTAACATGGGGACACAGATCTCTAGTTCAACTGTATCACAGAGGGAGAAATTTAAAATATTTGTGACCAGAATGAGAAATTCCTACCAAGAAGTCCCTAATACGTGTGGGATGACCCTAAATTTGGTCTTCCCTCACTTTGTAGGCCTTCAGCTGGGTATGCAACTTGATAGGCCAATTGCTTCTTTCAAGAAAAAGATGAGCTAGGAGGCAGTGGAAGATGAGATTTCTAGGCAAAAGGTAAAGGAATGTCATGCCCTGTGTCATCCACACTACTCGATGACAGCAAATCCTCCATAAATACTTATTAAAATTAGTATCGTTTGAGCAAGTCAAAAGAGAAGAAAACACTTCTGCAAGTCCAGGCATAACTTAATTCTCCCTGCACAGAGCCTGGGGCCAGGAGCATGATGGTTACAATATTGCTGTGAACACTGTGCAGGGGATGAATAAACTCTGCCCAAATGGCATTCTGGAATAACACTCTAAAGGCTGGGAGGGCCCAGGTTTAGGGATCTAACTGCTCCTTCACTCATCCTCTACAATTTATCAGAAGCCTCCACACACATCACCCGTAATACGATCATCTGGTTGTACTGACAGCTACAAGTCGGTCTAGAAATCCCAAGTCAAACCAGGCCCCCAGGCACAGCCATAAGAGTTCAGTCATCCACTGCTACTACACAGGTAACCCGTATCAGGTACCCTGGGCCCTGCTGCAGAGACACCAGAGGAGCCCTACTGACCCAGTGGTCCAGCAGAGGTCAGCAGTTCAAACCTACCAAGCACACTACAGGAAAAATATGTGTCAGTCAGGTTCCCTAGCCCTGGGCATCAGGGTTTCTGCCCTGCCCTGCAGGGTTGCTATGAGTTGATAGCAACTTGACAGCAATGGGTATGGGCAGACCCCCAGCCGCACACAACAAAAAGTCATGCCAAAATTGTTCTCCCTAAAATCACTGACAGAGGGGCCTCTTATGCCCCTGTGCCAGTTTTGACAGCTGTAATGGTACTGCGCACATACATAGCTGGTACCATATAAATTACGAAAGGCCGCCTGGTGACCTAGTGGGTCGCACATTGAGCTGCACAGTGCAGCATCAGCAGTTTGAAACCACCAGTCACAGGGGCAATGAAGCGTCCTACTATTGTCAAGGGTTACAGTCTCAGGCCTCCGCAAGGGCAGTTCTACCCTCTCCTCTAGGGTCTCTATGAATCATACCGACCCGATTGTAGTGAGATGTAGTTTGAATTATAATGTTATCATTCGTAAAGATGTTTTAGCCTCCCTTACTCCAAGTAATCCTCACAACATTATAAAAGTAGGTATCACTGTGCTGAGGTCTCTAGGGGACTCAAATTGTTCGCATACCACCAAAAAACAAACCCTGCCATGAAGTCCATCGAATTCATTGAACCACCTCCACTGGGTTCCATGGCTGTGCAGAGCAGAAAGCCTCTGCTTATCCTGAGGAGCAACTGATTCCATTGAACAGCTGACCTTTCAGCAAGGAGCCCAACTTCTAACCCCCTATGCCACCAGGGCTCCTTTCATTCAATGGCTAACTTAGAGAAAAAGAAAACAAAAGATCGCCAGGCCTTACTTCTGAGGCACCTCTGGGTGGACTCAAACTTGCAACGTTTTAATTAGCAGTCAGTAACCCCGTCCGTGGCTTCTGAGTTGGGCCGCTGACTGCAAGGTCCGCAGTTCTAAAGCACCAGCCGCTTGGCAGGAGGGAGCTGAGGCTTTCTGCACGCATAAAGATGGACAGCCGCAGAAACCCACGGGAGCACTTCCACTCTGTCCTGGATGGTTGCTTGTGTCAGAATTGACCTGGTCGCAGTGAAACCTCTGTTTGCGTTTTGTTTCTAACACAGTCAGTAATCACAGCAACTTGTTGATCGTTGCCTCTGTTTTATAGGCGCGAGGAAAGTGTGGCTCGTAGAAAACTAGGCGCTTGCTCAAAATCACGGAACTAGTCCAGGACAGTGAGGATTTGCACTGGGGTCCTCTGATGTTGTCACTATGCCGGCTCTGTCCGATCCTGTGTAGCAGAGGAAGGCACCATGAAGTTCATTGAGGGGGGCTGTTTAAAACCAAGCAAACAGAAAAATGCAATATCCTAAGGCGATAAACCTCTGCAAGGGTGTGATTAAGGACCCCAAGTAGAGCCTGCCATGCACCTCAGCCACGGAGGCACAGCTGGTGGCTGCTGTGCCAAAACCAAAAACCAGAAAAACCCCTAAGTCACTGCCATCGACTCAATGCTGACTCATAGCCTCCCAAAGGACAGGGTAGAACTGCCCTTGTGAGTTTCCAAGACTGTAACTCTTCAAGGGAGTAAAAAACCCTAATTTTCCTCCCTTGGAGAGGCTGGTGGGTTTGAACTTCCAACCTTGCAGTTAGCAGCCCAACTCGCAGAGATCTCTTTTCCTCCATTTTACTTTTCTTTTTTCTTTTTGATCATTTTATTGGGGGCTCGTACAACTCTTATCACAATCCAGACATCCATCCATGGTGTCAAGCACATTTGTACATTTGTTGCCATCATCATTCTCAAAACATTTGCTTTCTACTTGAGCCCTTGGTATCAGCTCTTCATTTTTCCCCTCTCTCCCTGCCCCACCCCCACATGAACCCTTGATAATTTATAAATTATTATTATTTTGTCATGGCTTACACTGTCCAACGTCTCCTTCACCCACTTTTCTGTTGTCCGTCCCCCAGGGAAGGGATTATACGTAGATCCTTGTAATCAGTTCCCCCTTTCTCCCCCCACCTTCCCTCCACCCTCCTGGTATCACCATCTCACCACTGGTCCTGAAGGGATCATCCGCCCTGGATTTCCTGTGTTTCCAGTTCCTATCTTTACCAGTGTACAACCTCTGGTCTAGCCGGATTTGTAAGGTAGAATTGAGATCATGATAGTGGGGGGAGGAAGCATTCCAGACCTAGAGGAAAGTTGTATGTTTCATCATTGTTACCCTACACCCTGACTGGCTCATCTCCTCCCCATGACCCGTCTGTAAGAGGATGTCCAGTTACCTACAATGATGTGATTTTTTGTTCTTTGATGTCTGATACCTGATCCCTTTGACACCTTGTGATCACACAGACTGGTGTGCTTCTTCCATGTGGGCTTTGTTGCTTTTAAACTAGATGGCCTTTTGTTTACCTTCAAGCGTTTAAGACCCCAGATGCTATATCTTTTGATAGGCTGACACCATCAGCTTTCTTCACCACATTTGCTTATGCACTCACTTTGTCTTCAGTGATCATGGTGGGAAGGTGAGCATCATAGAATGCCAATGTAATAGAACAAAGTATTCTCGCATTGAGGGAGTACTTAAGTGGAGGGCCAATGTCTATCTGCTACCTTAATACAAAGCCTATAAATATATGTACATAGATCTATTTCCCCATCATCATATAGAAATATATTTCCATATGTACATGCCTGTATTTAGACCTCTATAAATGCTCTTTCAGGCAATGCCACTTTTAACCACTGGGAAGCCTGGAGGAAAAGGGCCAGGTGCCTGCCGCACTAGGCTGCTGGAGGACTGATTGCCTTCCACTGCTGGGCCCCCACTGGGAGTGGAGGAACCTCCACGTGTCTCTCCAAGCAAGGTTACAAGCAGAAGGGCGTTCCCTTTCCTCCCCTCAGGTTTGGCAGCCTTTCTGGAAATACATTTTAACACTCTGTTTTCAAATGCAATAGAGGCCAAAACAGTACGTTTCCACTTTTCGAGTTTAAAATAGAGTTCGGGCCATAAAAGTAACTTAGGTCCTCTAAATCCTTCTGAGAACAAAAAGCCTCAAAACAAACCAAAAGATTCTGTGAATGCTCTGGAAACAGTAGATGGGAAAAGACAAAGCGGAAGAGGGCTGGCCCCGTTCCTCCACACACCACTCCACAAGCCGAGGAGACAGAGTGTCAAAGGAGAGTCAGAAATGAATGCAGCTCAGAGGGCCCTGTCCCCTCGGGTGGAGAGACTAGGCAGGACCCTGGGGCAGACAGTGTGGAAGGTGGTTCCCCATATCCCCTGCCTCCTGGTGCTCATGTCTTTGCATAAATTCCCTGACCCCAAAATGTGGCTTTCTTCTCACCAATAGAATATGGTGATGAGCCTCCCAGCACGATCCCTGAAGACAAAAATGGGTACATAAGCAAATGTGGTGAAGAAAGTGGGTGGTGCCCAACTATCAAAAGATTTAGGGTCTTAAAGGCTTGAAGTTAGACAAACGGCCATCTAGCAGAAAAGCAACAAGCCCACATGGAAGAAGCACATGACCCTGTGGAATCAAGAGATGTCCTCAGAACCAGGTAGCAGTCATCAGAACCAAAACAAACAAACAAACAAAAAATATATTGTTAAGAATGAGGGGGGTCAGAGCAAAGACCCAAAACCCACCTGTAGACAGTGGGACATCCCCTCACACAAGGGTCACAAGGAAGGGATGAGTCAGCCAAGGTACAGTATAGCACCCATGAAACACACACTATTCCTATGGTTCCTTAAGGCTTCTTCACCAACACACACACACACACTATCACGACCCCAGTCCTGCCTTTCACTTCAGGCTAGACCAGAGCATGTACACAGGTACAGATAAGAGATAAGAGCTCATGACTCACGGGATCCAGGAACAGGAATGGGAGTAGTGATACCAGGAGAGTGGGGGAAAGTGAAGAGAGTAGAGGAGGAAAGTGGGAACCAATCGCGATGACTGACACATAACCACACACACTCCCAGGGGGGTGAACAACAGAAACGGTGGGGAAAGGGAGATAGCGGTCAGTGTAAGATATGAAAATAGTAATAATTTATAATTTATCAGTGGGTCAGAAGGGGGAAGGGGGAGGGGGGAAGGGGAAAAAGAGGACCTGATCCCAAGGGCTCAAATAGAAAGTAAATGCTCAGAAAATAATGATGGCAACAAATATGCTTGCTACAATTGATGCATGGATTGTTATAAGAGCAGTAAGAGCCCCCAATAAAATGACCTTTTAATAATATTTTTTAAAAGAAGAAGAAAAAGAGAATATGGTGATGGGAAGTAGGTGATTGGATGTATGGGATTATGCTATTGGACAGAGTAGAGCTGCCTCTGTGGGTTTCTGAGAATGTAGCTCTTCATGGGAGCAGAAAGCCTCCTCTTCATCCCAAAGAGCATGGTTTTGAACTGCTGACCCTGCGGCTAGCAGCCCAACTCATAACCACTACCCCACCAGGGCTCCGGAAACACCGTACGTGTCTGAGAATATTTGCTACAAAGATTGCAAAAATAATGAAGTTTTAGTCACCATTTCTTTTTGTCATCAAGTAGATGTTTGATAAAGATTTAGATAAATAATTTTATAGAAAAATACCCCCTGAATTTAAAGCTCTCAGCTCTTTACAATCGCTAGCTACTTTTTTTTCCAGATGAGTCAAAGCACAGACACCCTTTGTGCACAGTTGATTCTGCTTTCTGCTTCGCCTGCACTTGGCATTGTGCTGCATACACGTTTCCACATATGAACACGGCGCGTATACGTTCCAGTTTTAATGGTCACAGAGAGCTCAGA
>NW_022103913.1:10329102-10331966 GCF_000313985.2 Echinops telfairi
GTGTGTGTGTGTGTGTGTGTGTGTGTGTGTGTGTGTGTGTGTGTTTGTAAATGTGGCTATAGATAAGGAATGTGTGTGCTAATATGTGTGCGTGCAGGAAGTGGTGGGTGTGCACTTATATACCTGGGCTTATAACTTGCTCCCGTTCTGGAGGATTAAGGGCAGAAGTGACTTCAAGTGTCTGAGGATCTCCACAGCCAGCCAGCCAGCCTCTGACAGTCCAGCAAACAACCAGCCCTGGGCCACCATGGGAACAAGGATAATGATGCGGTGATGAATCATATCAAGTTCAGAATTCCTATGCCCTGATGAAAAAGCGATTGCAAAGTAGCTGTGTATAGCAAAATATATTTTTTAAATACAATACCCCCCCCAAAAAAAAAAGCCTTATAGTACAAAAAGATAAAGACAAGATAAAATCCATCAAAAGTGTTTACTCTCTCATTATGAGACCAAGTTCCACTGATTGATAGCATATTTGAACCTAGCTTGTGTGGCGCTAACTGAAAGGTTGGTAGTTGAAGCCCACCGATCGTGGGAGAGAGATTGGGCTCTGCTTCCCTCAAGGCCTACAGCCTGGGAACAGTTCTGCTCTGCGCTGTAGGAGAGCTCTCAGTCCCAATCAACCTGAGGGCTGTGAGCTGGAAGTTTGGTTTGTTTTTGGCTTATATCCACCAGAACTGAACAAAGAGATGGATAAAACAAATCCGCTTCCAGACAAACCTTTGTAACAAAGATTCGCATGATCGCTTTTTCAAGATACACTTGTACTCCACTGCAGTTCCTCATCCACCAGCAAAGGCAACCCCAGTCGGAACGTCATTAGTCAAAAGACAGAAAATGGGACCTTGCCTCGAGGAATCTCTCCTTTTCCATTAACTCGCTGCTCTGAGATCTTAAACCCCAGAGAGAACAGAGAGGAGATCTTTGAGAGTATTGTTCAGTTTAAGACTCGAGGGAACATTCAGAATAAATACCATAATTGTGTGTTTATATTGCTTGGGCCAATCAGGAAGCCCTGACTCCAGTGCTGGCCAGGAGGAAATGGAAATGGCTTCCTCTGGGATTCCTGCAGGAACAGCGGCCAGGTTTGCTGAATAAATGGCATAATGGTAACGTCTCTAGCAAGACCCTGAAACTGAATTCCAGTGCTTCACCCTCAGCGCCTTTCTAATCGCTCGCCAGGTCTCCAGGTTTGCCTCTGGGACAGCATCTAGTGGTCAATGTTTCCTCAGTCAGCCAACTACTGCTTCCAAAGATCGGTTGGAGGCAAATGCCGTTAGGTAAAGCAATGCAGTGCCACACAAGGGCAGGATTGACACAGCAGCTACAGCAAGAGCTCCAGCATCGCAGGAATTGTGAGGATGCCGCAGGACCAGGCAGTGTTCCCTTCTGGTTGGGGTGCACTTGATGACCCCTTCCAGCGACAACAGCAGTGTAATGCAGTTATTGATGCAAACGACTTATTGAGGGTTTGGATAAACATTGCATCCAAGTGCACTCGGAAGTAAGTAACAGAAATATAATAGACACAAATAAATACCCCATGCGGTCCAGTTGATTCTGACTCATGGTGACCCTACAGGTCAGAGTCGAACTGCCCTATGGGATTTCCAAGGCTGTACGCAGATTGCCATATCTTCTTTCAGGTGGGTTTGAACCACCAAACTTTGGGTTATCGGCTGAGCACTTAATCACTGTGACTCCAGGGCTTCATCAAACAAAGACATGTATTTATTTACTAGCAAGAAGGTGCGAGAAAGGTGATATTGGGGTTTATTTGGCAGACTAAAGAGACGAAGAAAGAGCCAAGAGCTTCCTGTTGTGCATCACTCCCGCGCCACCTTGTTGTCCGTTGGCCCTCCTGTCTCCCAGTGCCACCGTGACTGTCCTTGGTCATCCGGAGGAGAAAAATGCCGCAGTCGGCGCCCCAGTCTTGGAAACCCAAGCGGCAGTTCTACTTACCATATAGGGTCGTTATGGTTGGAATCAACTCCGTGGCAGTGCATTTGGTTTGAGGGTTGTTTCCTGGTAACACTACACCCTCTCTTTGTCTCAGTAATCCAGGGGTGGGAGCAGCTTCCTAATAGTGCTAGAAGGTGAAGAACAGGCATGTTGGCGCATACTATGTGTGTAAGTGTCTACGTGGGCTACCGGAGCAAGAAAACAGCGTATTCTAAAGAACAACCCTACCAGACCTACCAGAGCAGACTTCCAAAAGTTAGTGGAAAATTCCATTATCTTTCAATATCATTTTTTCACGAACTTTTTGAAGGCCCCTCATAATGTGTATGTGGATATGTGTGAGTGTGTTCAGTTTCGGGAAGGTGTGCACGCAAGAGGAATGTGTACTGTTATTCTACTTTACCTAACCCTCTTCTTTTCAGCTCCTCTATCACCTGCTTAAACAATTCCCTCTACTAAGATCCTTCTGTTGCAATAAATGGTTTGTTTTCCCAGTTACAATCTGCTTGACCCCAGAGCTTAAGCAGTAACAAACTCATCCCCTTAGGAAACAAAGATTTCAAAGCACATTCTTTGGAGACACTGTGCTTCTGTTAAGGGTAATGGAAGTTTGGGGTGATGGTTCAACAATACATAGAACATATTTACAGTAACTGAACTGCACGTGTGAAGACTGTTGAAATGGCAAAGGTCTTGTTACCTGTATGTTTGTCACAATCTTAAGAAAAAGTCCATTTTTAGTGGGAGGGCATAAAGATAATCTTTGGTGGAAATTAACAAAACTCAAAGGAGGCAGTATGAAAATACTGAAAATGAGGGATAGTGTGGTAGTTGCATACTCTGTTGTCATTCTGAGACTTACGAGTGAAGGGAGCCTGTCAATCAGGGCGTAGCTTGAT
>NW_022103913.1:10332440-10337619 GCF_000313985.2 Echinops telfairi
TCTTGATAAGTGAAAAAGTAGGAAGGCTAACACCCCTTCTGGTTTGTTCCACACAGGGGCGCCTGGCTAGGGGGGCATTGGCTCAAATTCAGCCTGTGCTTCAGGAATCTCCTGTGCATCAAGCTTGAGATGCCACGCCCAAGGAAGGGGCACCTTGTTATAACTTACACAAAGATTGCAGAAAGATTCCTCCAATTCCCATAGGCTAATCTTGCTCCAAAGGGTCCTGGTACACAATAGTTACAAGATAGGCTGCTACTCAAAAGGTCAGGACCCACCAGTAGCTCCGCGGGAGAAGAGGTTTTGTGACCTGCTCCTGTAAAGATTACAACCTAAAAAAAAACCCCATGGGGCCATTCTACTCCGTCGTAAGGGGACTCTGTGAATCAGAGTCCACTCAAGGACACACAATGGCTTGGCCTGTCTAGAGTTGCCAACATGGATGGCAGGCAGAAAGATAATGAAGAAGAATGTGAAGGAATATCAACAGAGCCACAACTGAGTCCTGCCTGGACCCCACAGCACTGTGCTTGCCAATCTGCTTCAAGATTACAGCCTTGGAAGCCCGCAGCACAATTATACTCTATCTTATAAGGTTGGGACAAGTCAGAATCGACCCAACAGCAGTGGTTTGGGTTTGGTTTTTATGCAGCTGGCATGGGGCATCAGCGCTCCCTTTCTCTCTACCCCACTTCTCATTGGTCCAAATACCTTGCACACAAAGCTGCTCACTGAGGTCACCGATGAGTAGAATGTCCATCCCTGCCACGCAGCAAAAGCAGGTGTACCCAAAGCCACCATCCTTGGGCGCCCCCGCAGTGCTGGGGAAGTGAAGCGGGCTCCTCCTCAGTGCCTCGTCCCATCACCCACATCCCAAAGCACTTCCACTTGGACCCAGAACCTCACCAAGTGGCTGCATCACCTCCTCAAACCCCAGCAACCCCCACACATACACCAGCCCACAGGGCCTCACCTTCAGTCCAGTCCACTAAGCTGAACCTGAACAAACACTATACCACCTACTCATCTGCCTCTCCTTTTTAATTCCTTCCGGCCACCAAACACTTTGTTATGTTTTTGGATTACGGCACAAAAACTCCCGGAGCCCCATGTGTCTGAGAAAGAGAAACCAAGAGAGAAAGCTAACTGCGGGCTGAAGGCACGAGACTCCTGTCGTGTTTTGGTTTTAGCATCGCTCAGGGAAAAGATGCTAAATTCTCTTTCCGCTTCTGGCAGGTAGGAGAAACCTCACTTGTGATTTTTGTGACCACACTGTGTACATCTTTCATCCCATGGTGGTTACCTAACTAGAAGGTTTTCGCCCAGCTGGTGACCAACACGTTGTCAGCCCAGCGGCCCCACGAAAGAAAAGACCTGGTGTTCCTTTTCCTTAAGGACCACGGCTAAGAAAACCCGAAGGGGCACAGTTCTATTTTGTGACGTGTATGGTTGCCATGGACAGCACAGGACAAGAAGCCAGACCCCATAGAAGGAACAGAAAACAACAATCCAACTTCTGCCTGATCAATGGTCAGCAGGTGGAGGAGTAAAGAGGGTGGGAGGTAAGTTAAATAACTAACTAAGCGGACCGGTAACCTGGAGAAAACCAAAGGGAATGGCTAACCCGACCTGTCTTCCTGTTGCTCTCCCTTGGCTGCTTCCGCCCACACTTTAGGATTAAGGCTGGTGGACAAGAGAACCACCATCCGCCAATTAATTCCAGAGTAGAATTTGTAGCTGGGGCCCATCTTGGAAGATCCTGGACCGCTAACACACCATGACCCTGCTTTAATTTCTCCTTTGGCCCCTACGCTTTATTAAAACCTACACTGGGTTCCATCAAACATCCCTTCAAGGAAGACACAGCGAGAGGGAGAGAAATGGAGCAACGTTGGTCTGAATGCAGTATGAAAGATTCGAGCTCGCTGGATAAAGAAGAAGGGAAGGGGCAGGGATTCTGGTGAAACACACGCACACACAGGGACACGCACACACACAATTTCTCTTTCGAAATGACCTCCTTATGCCCCATCCATCAGCCTGGGGTTGGCTTATTCTAACTAGCAGATTCCTTTATTCTGTATAACAGGCCCATCAGACACAATCTGCATGCCAATTACTGGCACAGACCCCTTGATACCAAAAAATGGAAATTAGCTGTCAAGGAAAGACTTCAGCCAGCCTGGTCTCGTTCTCCCTCTCTATTTCCAGCTCGGACACACCCTCACTCGGCTCTCACTGGGGAGTCCCCGGTGGAAAAAGTCATCTAAAACATACAAACATATTTTATTGTTATGAGTATTAGTTGCTGACTTTCTCAGTACAATATGAAATTCACCAGTGGGCAAAAGCTGCTTAGGGCAGAAATGGGTGAGAAAGGTTGATTCTGATAATTGCATTTCTACGGGAGCAGATCAAGGCGTCCCATGAAAGGACATTCAAAGAAATGTGAGGATAAGGGCAAAAGAAAACAGACAAGGAATGGGATTCTGTAGCCGGAATAACAATCGCCACTTCCACACGCCCGAATGGGCCTAGGCAGAGTTGAGGGGACAGAGGTGAGACAAGCTCTGTGGACAAGCCTGCATTACTGCTTTGCATTCTAATCCGTTCTCACAAAACCAGGCTGCAGCCAACCTGCGGGGCTTCCTCCAGAGATGGCAACATTCTCGTATGTTTTCAGCCAGGAGATGTCATTTTATCATTTTAGATTATATATAAGGAGACCCGGTGATGCTGCGGGGTTAGGTCTTGGGTTGCTAACTGCAAGTTCTGCGTTTCAAACCCAGCAACTCGGGAGAAAGATGAAGCTATCTTTGATCAGATTCTTAGAGTCTCAGAAAACCTCTACAGGGCTCCAAAGCGTGCAATCAAGTCCCGCACACTGCATTTAGAGTTTGGGTTTGCGGTAGAGTTGTGTGGTTGTCAGGGCCACCGAGTGGGTTCCAACTCCTGGCAACCCTATGCACGACAGAACAAACCGCCGCCTGCTCTGGGCCAGCCTCACCATTGTTCTTATGTTTGAGCCCATGCCTTCGGCCACTGTGCCAATCCATCTTAGCGAAGGCCTTCCTCGTTTTGGTTGTCCCTCTACTTTACCAAGCACATGTCCTTCTCCAGGAATGGGTCTCTCCTGACCACACGTCCAAAGTGTCTGCGAGCAAGTCTCACCATCCTTGATGCTGAGAGGCATTGCAGCTGTTCTCCTTCCAAGACAGATGTGCCTGTTCCTTTGGCAGACCGAAGTCCCTTCAACACGCTTCATCAGCACCGTCATGCAAATGTGTCACTTCTACTTCAATTAGAGAAAAGTTTATGGTATAAAGTGCCTTTTCAGTATAAAGTGCTCAGCTAACTGAAAGGTTAGTGATTCCAATCTACCCAGAAGTACCTTCTGAAGAAGACACCATTGTAAGTCCTGGGGGACACATTTCTACTCTGACACATTCAGAGTCAACTTTAGTCAGAATCAACTCAACAGTGACTGGGTCAATGTTATTATATTGTTTCCTCTTCCATTAGTCCCAGAAGTAGTCTCCGAGGGAAGGAGTTCATGTTCCACTGACAAAAATCCAGGTCCCATGTGAAGCAGCTCAAGTTCAGATCCAGCTGAAATCCCCCAACACTCCTCTCTTGTCCCTGTGTATAGTATTACCTGGTCGTGTCTGTCGGAATACCCAGTAAACAAGGTATCTATTGCTACTAGTGTGGTTGTTTACGCATACGTATGAATCAACTGGGGATCTTGTTAAAGTAGATTCTGATTCCGTCTACAAGGAGTAGGAATGCAAATTCTCAACAAGGGGGTAAACTAGGAGTCAGTTCTAAGCTCTACAAACAAACAGGCCCTCACTTCCTTCTTGCCCTTCAGCGCCTCCTCGGTTTCACGATTTCTGCTCCCCCTGGTGACATAGTGGTTAGCATTGGGCTGCTAGCAGCGAGGTCAGTGGTTCAAAGCCATTAGCAGCTACTCAGAAGAAAGATAAGACTGTCTAGTCCCAGAAAGGGTTACCGTCTTGGAAATCCATAGGAGTCATTCTGCGCTGTCCTATAGGGTTTCTATGAGTTGGAATCAACTCTATATCTGTGAGTGGTGTTTGGTTTGAGTCCTACCAATCAGCCATCTTTTGAGTTTGAGCCCTCTTCTATAATTTCATCTGGCTTTTATAAATTCATTGCCACCCAGCCACACCTCCACTACAGCCTCTCGCTTTAAGTGCCTGCCATGATCTGAAACTTTTCTTCGTATCACTCAGGGAGACTCCCCAGCGAAGCTCCAGTGTTCTGAGCCAGACTCCGACAAGGACCAGTGCACACCGGTCCCATCAGGTCTGTCTGGCGTGGGCGCTGGTGTTCGGCGAGCTACCTGACAGGGGCTGAGGGTGGAGAGTCTCAGAGAAGGAGGTATGGGTGAGGCAGGGATCCAAAAATGTTTCCAGTACAGTGAGTCGTCTTACTAAGCAAATATTCATTGTGAAAACACTAAGACCAGAAGCAGGACTGCGGACTGAAGGTCCACCATGCAGGAGGAAAGAGAATGAAAAATACCAATGGAAGAAACCAAAGTCTGAGATTTGAGAGTAAACCAGTGGGCGGGGCTGGAAAGTGTCAGTTTTTCCTGTTCTTTGGGAAAGAACAAGAAACCTGGGAAACGCCACTGAAACACCCTAAGAATGAGGGAGTAGACAAGAGTTCAGCTGAAAAACTGCAGCCAATTGCACTGAGTCAAGGACCCTGCGATTAGAGAACGCTCTCCCACCTTGAGCATGCGCGGGAGGTGGGGGGCGCAATGAGCTAGAGAAACGTAATTATAATAAAAATCAGCCCCACTCGTGCTGGAAAGTTCACCATTACCTAGGAGATCGCCGCCCTGCTTCTGACCTGACCAAATTGGGGTAAGGGAGGAATGCATCTCAACGTTGTCAAAAGTTCCCCACCATTGCCCCCCAAAATTATCCCTTGGTTATCATATATTTGTAAAAGTAAATACCCCGGTATTGTACCACCCAAGGTCATCTCCACTCCTTGGTGACTGACCCGATCCCCCTCGGAACCTACTTTTGCTTTAAAATAGCTGCTTGGTTGAGGGTGAGCACGCAGTGCCTGTGTGATACTTGTGTACCCCTGCTGGCCGGCTGACTCATGCTTCAGGGACATCCAGAGAGGATAACACTTGCAG
>NW_022103913.1:10339087-10340382 GCF_000313985.2 Echinops telfairi
CACACACACACACACTTCAACCCCATAGGAGAAAGATGAGGCAGTCTACTTCTGCAAACATTTACAGCCTGGGAAACCCTACAAAGCAGTTCTATTCTGTCCTCTAGGATCACAATGAGTTGGAATCAACTTGACAGCAGTGAGTTGCTGCTATTTTTAATAGCTTTGGGGGGTCAGGGTGGAGAGAACAGCACAGTGTTCTAAACTCAATCTTGAATGCCTAAACTTAGATGTGCTAAACCTTAAGTGTGCTGTCCCCATTTGCCATGCAAATGTTTTTCCAGACTCATCAAATGGACACCAGCAAGAAACACACTTCTCTCCCCCAGAGAAAAGAAAGACATCAGAAATTATCTTAGGCTCCATAGGTGACATTAGTAGAGCCAGACGGCAGAGCATCAAATGACAATTTGCATGTAAACTTCTGTTGTGCTAAATGGACATCCTCCCCTGGTTGTGTCAATTACGTAAGTGAGAAAACTCCCCAGACACAGGTCCCCGCATGTGGGAGCCCAAGGGCCACTTATCTGCTCGTGTAGGTGAGTTCCTTGCTGTTTGGCTCTAGAGGAAAATGCATCTTACATAAGGTGCTGCTGCACAGATAAGTCTGTTGTTACTATGCCTCAGACTGCCTTTGCCATGGCCATTACCACAGATACATGCAACGTGCATCGTCTTGATCAGTGTGCATTGTACTTGTGGCAAAAAATAAAAAAGGAAAAGAGAACCACAAGATGTCATTTGTCATTTTGTAGAAAGAAAACTTGCTACTGATTCAACCTAAACCACATATGATCCCGGTGTGTAAAAGTGGCCCATCAAACATGCACTAGGCAAATGTGTGGCCGCCTCCATGGTTTAATGAGATGCAACCTAGACATTTACCTAGGCTGAATGAATGAGTTAAGTACTGTTTATTATAATTCGGGCCCATTATTACTGTTTTAAAATGCATGGGGGAGAAGAAGGTTGGGGGGAGAGGAGCTGATATCAAAGGGCTCAAAACAAAAGAGAATGCTTAGCTAGCTATTGTTGATGCCGACAATTATACATGTCTGCTTGATATAATGGATGCATGGATTGTGAGAGCCCCCGATAAAATGATTTATTACATTTAAATGTTTTTTTCAAAAACCCCATATATTGATGAGGTCTTAAAATAATATTTCTATATAAACAAAGATAATAATTCATCTTAACAATAAAGATAAAATGTGTGGGGAATCCTTCCCTCACCCACCAAAAAAGAGGGGAATTTGATTATGAGGTCTGCTTGCTGAGGAAATAGAAGAGGG
>NW_022103913.1:10341124-10342907 GCF_000313985.2 Echinops telfairi
TTTTTTTAAGAGTTAAAATTAGAATTAAAATAAAATACGACTGGGGAACAGTGGACTCATCAAAGTTAAGTCAACGTTCATGATGGGAATGGAGTGAAGCTTTCTGGAGCTTCACTTGCTGAGGTCACACAACTCAAAATGAGAATGGCTACAAATATTGATTAATAACCAGCATGTGCAATGTGCAGAGTCTGACTCTAAGGAAATTGGGAGGCATCAGAAATAAAACGGAATGCATGCAGGCAGATATCCTAGGCATCAGTGATCTGACACAGTTGGTCTTGGCCATTTTCATTCAAAGAGCCATGTGGTCTGCAGCGCTGGCCATGGCAAATTGAAGAGGACCGGTGTCAGATTCATCATCAAAGCAAGCATTTCAAGATCTATCCGGAAGTACAGCATTGCTAGTGATTGGATAACGCAGATATGCCTACAAGGAAGACCAGTTAATATGACTATTATTCATAATGCACACCACCATTAACACTCAAGGTCAAGAAAGTGAAAAACTACCCACTTCTACCATCTGGAATTGATCAAATGTGCAACCAAGATGCGTGGATAATTACTGGTAATCAGAATGTAAACGCTGGAAAGAAAAGAGGAGGATCAGTAGTTTGAAAAGATGGTGATAGAAACTTAGAATTTTGCAAGAACATCAGCTTAGTCAATGCCTTTACCAACAATATAAATGACATCTGTAAATGTGGACCTCAGCCAACTGGAATACACAAGCATCAAAGCCATTTCCAACTCTGTAAAAAGACACTACGAATAAGCTCATCTGTCAGGACAAGGCCAGGGGCTGACTGTTCATAGGCAAATTTAAATTGACGCTGAAGAAAAGTAAAACGAATTCACAAAACCCAAAGTGAGATCTTGAGTATACCCCACCTGAATTTAGAGACCATCTGGAGCATGGATTTCATGCGCTGAAGATTAATGGCCAGAGACCAGGCAAGTTGTGGAATGAAATAACAACACCATACGTGAAAAATGCAAAGTCATTTAAAAGACAAGAAAGAAAAAGAGGGTCAAAATGAATGTCAGAACCCACGCTGAAGCTTACTCTTGAACATACAGTATCTAAAGCAAATGAAAGAGATAATGATATAAAGGATGTGAACAGAACCTTTCAAAAGGCAGCTCAAGTGGATCGTGCAAGGGCCTGGAGTTGGAAAAAATAAAATAAAGGAAGAAAAACTCGGCATCTCTCCAGATAAAAGAAATGACGGAAAATGGCAATTGGCCTTCGGTTGGTGGGGATTGGATTCTCTCTACTGACGCCCGAGGAGGTCAGATGTGACCTCCATGCATTTTGTCATTTAACCGCAAGTTGCGCTATGGAAGGGTTCTCTCGGCAAGACGCAGCTTGATGCAGGAAGCAGCAAGGCAAGACGGAAGGAATAAACCGAGTCACTCTACCAAAGAGGAGTGCTGAACAGTCAATCATTTCAGGAGGCAGCAGATGTCAAGAAGGGATCGTATTGAGGGAAAAAGTCAAAGCTTCTACACCATGGAAGCATCAGACTACAACCACAAAGTTGGCAATTCAAAACCACCAGCCGCTCACTCCTCAGGAGAAAGATGGAGCTTTCTACTCCCACAAAGAGTTGTCGTCTCAGAAATTCCCCATCTTGTCCAGTCACTGTGAGTTGGAACTGACTCCATGGCCATGGGTTTGTTTTGTTTGATCCATTTCTCCATAGCTCCCACCAAATGATTGTGTAGTGGAATCTAACTCAGGAATGGGGGAGTTTTTCCATTCCCCTGACTATAAAGA
>NW_022103913.1:10343831-10356195 GCF_000313985.2 Echinops telfairi
GTGTGTGTGTGTGTGTGTGTGTGTGTGTGTGTGTGTGTGTCAGAAGCTGGGTATGGAGAGGTCATATTCCCCAGACCTGGGCAGGGTGCTGCCAGCATTTGGGCACAAGGCCGAGGAGCTGTGTTTCTACCTGGGAGGGGAGGTGGTCCAGCCTGTCTCACAGCAGGAGCTCTGGGCTGGGCTCCAGGGGCCAGAGTCAGCATCCCCAATGGCAAAGAAGGATGAAGGGCTGCTCCCTCGGGGTGCTCACCATCCCCTCCCTCGGCCTAGTGGCCCCAGCTTAGGAAGCCTACTGTGAACTAAGTGACCAATGTCGCTCATGACCTGTGCTCTACCTGTGAGTGTACAGTATCTAATGGACAAGTTTCTCCCTCATTCTTGTCACTCATTTCCACATCCCCTTCTTCACTAGCGGAGCAGCTGAGGAGCTAGCTGAGAATTTTGCTGAGTCCACTCGCCCCTCAAAAAAGCCCAGGTACCTGACTAGAGTCAGTTCTAAGAGAAAGGCATAGAAACAAGTATACCAGGAGCCCGGAGAGGGTGGCCTGAGCACGTGGATGGAGACTGGAGAAAAGCAAGAGGTCTGGGGGTCGGGCCTCGGAAAGGACTGTGAATCCCTGTCAAGGGTGACTATCCCAGGAGCACATCCACTGCCAAGCTCCAATTTCACACAGCATGCCCAAAGGCCGAGGACACGACAGGGGCCGGGGGGAGGGGGGCGGGGACTGCAAGCTAGGAAAGAGACTTACACCTTTGCCAAAGGTCAGGTCAGGCCACTGGAATTCCCCACAGCAGGTAATCACATATTCTCGGTGCTCCTTGACGCCTTGCCCACCTCCCCCCAACAAAAAAGTCTTTCTGTTGATCCCATCACTCAATCTTCTGCCCAGTGTTCGCCGTTCTTCAGTGAACATTACTTACATTGCTATCAACACGAAGTTGACCATATGATTAAATCAGGAGCCCATTACACACACGCCCTCATTCTTGCTCCCGATACTAGAGCCAGTGGCACGTTGGATGGTGCCACTCAGAAAGTCTCCTGGTGCCTTGTTTTGTTTCAGGCCCAACAGAAAGATTCTTCTCCCCAAAGCAATTTAAAATGCAGCCCCTCCACACACCGTGTTTCTGTCACTTGTAATTTGGAAAAGGAAAAACTAGGATCCCAGGTGACAAATGGGTTACACATTGGGCTGCCAACTGCATGCTCAGTGGTTTGAAACCACCCGCTGCTCCTCGGCAGAAAGATGAGGTTGGCTAATCTCGTAGAGTTCCGGATTCAGGGACTCACAGGGCCCTCTGGAGTTGCTATGAGTCAGAACCGACGCTATGGGCACTAAGTTCAGTTTGCTTTTGTGGGTCTGCTTGTTTTTTGTTTTGTTTTTCCTTTGTATGCTTGGTGTTTTTTGTTCGCTTGTTTGTTTGTTTTTGGCTGCACAACATAATGGACATAAAATGGGCAACTATTCCATTTTTTTTTAACCAAGAAAAAAAAGTTTTAAAAATGTTTAATAAAATAATATGCAGCTCCCATTATGGCAGTAAAGAACACTGAGCCTCTAGAAGCAGACTGAGCTATCAGGTTTAGGGGAGGAGGCAATAGGGACTAGGGAAGAAAGAGGGGTGGGGGGAGGGAGGAGATGGAGAGAGAGGAGCAGTCTTTCTGTGTGCGCGGTTACTGTGCGCTAGGTTACTCTGCAAAGCCAGCAACCAGTCCTTCAGCAGAGTTCAGAAGCACTACTGTGTTAGTCTGGGTACATTAGAGAAACAAATCCACAGAAACTCATATGTATAAGAGAGAGGTTTATATAAAGGGTAAGTGCACATCAAGAAAACCTCCCAACCCAGTGCTGCCCAAGCCCACAAGTCCAACATTAACCCATATGTCCGACCCCCATCCACAAAGTCCTCCTCCATCTCACAAAGCAACACTATGACGCCAACTGCAGGAGGAAAGCCGAGTCAGTGAATGTGTAAGCATCTCAGTGCTGGCAGGAGTCGCCACACGGGTGCTCCAGCACCCAGGGCTGCATCGGGGTAGGTCCATGTGGCTTCTCCTCAGGGATGTCTTGCAGGAAGTGAGCCTTGCAAGCTGAAGCAGGGAACTGGCTAAGCCAGCTGCACCCTGGTCCGACCATCACAAAGCAAGAGACCCCAGAACTAGAAAGGCGAGGCTCACTGAGCCATTAATCCCTCCGCCCTTCAATTAACCCCACATGTGTTTATCAGCCAGGTTGGCACAATAAACTAACTACCTCAACTACATTCACTTGTCTTAAAATCTAGATTAATTGCCTACTATGTGCCCACTTCTCTTACCTCTTCCCTAGGAGTACCTGCAGTGCTGTCGGATGAGTATCTGCTGCTGCAGGCCAGCGGTTCAAACCCACCAGCCCCTCTGTGGGAGAAAGCTGTCTGTTCCTGCAAAGATTTATAGTCTTGGATGCCCCGGGAAACAGTTCTCCACTGAGTTCTACTCTGCCATGTGTCAGAATTGACTCAATGGCAGTGGGTTTAACATAGTTTTTAATTTAGTTTTGTCTTTGCTTTTTCAATTACATCCCCATCTTTAGTAATCAACTAATACTCAAGACCTATAGCGTTTTACTTTGAGCATTTGAAGAAACAAAGATAAAGAGCTTCCTGTCAACAATAAAAGTAACAAGGTCCAGAGTGATTCAACAACTGAACAAATTAACCCGGACTGCCTCCTAGTCCTCTGGTTAAGGATAGCAAATCACCTCAGGGGCCCTCGGGGACCATCCTGCTGGGGCCTGGCAGAGGCATGAGACAGGCCTGGCAGGCATGCACTTGCCTGAGACCTTAGATGTGCAGAGCTCTGCCTTAGGAGCTCAGCCCTCTGAGTAAAGGGGCTGCAATTCCCAACTTGCTGCCACGAACCTGCCAGCATGGACTAGGCCTCCCGACCGGGAAGTATACTCAGGTCAGGTTTGTAAACCAGAGGGCTGAGGGCTGAGGGCTGAGGGCTGGGAGTTTTGAAGGGAGCACTAGACCTAACACGGAGCTCAGCAGACTCAGGGTTACACCTGAGTGGATAAACACAAACTGAGTAAAAGACTTTAAGGCCAGAGAGAGAATCCATGCTAAGGGGGATGAGCATCCTCCACCTGGCACCAACCCTTGGCAAGAATGCCCTTAGCAAAGCGATCACAGTTTGGGGCCCAGGTGGACCAGCTTGGTGCCCTTGGACCAGCTTGAGGTGGGGCGGGGAGTTTCCACTGCCCTCAGTAGGAGCCTGGTGGCCTAGTGGGTTACAAATCGGGCTGCTAACTGAACAGTCAGTAGCCGGAAACCACCAGCGGCTTCTCGTGAGAAAGGTAGGCTTTCTACTCCCAGGAAGTTACAGTCTCAGAGACCCACAGCCACTTCTACTCTGTCCGGCAGGGCCGGTGAGCGGTTGAGTTTGGATTTGTTTGTTTGTTGTTCCCTGTGTGGAAACTCACAGGAGGAAGTGCAAATACTGAATCGAGAGATTAGGATTTATATCCCAATCTAATGATGTAGCTCAAAGTTAGTACAAATTTTAACATACACCAAAAAAAGACAACATAGACGCCTGAGTGGTCAGGAGAAAAGGTCTGGTACAACCCAGAAGCGATGAAAGATTACTATGTTGCAGTGCGCACCTAAGGGGCCTACCTGGGCACCCTCACACCAGCCCCACCAGCCCACCACCATCTCTGCAAAGGCCCAATTCCAGGGAACCAGCCCAGGCCTTCTCCCGGACCGCCTCTGTCTTCGTAAAGCCTGGGTTGAGGGCTCCATTCGGTAAATTTCAAAGGTTTGGACTCAGTGCTTCCTAGGAGGAGGAACAGAAACAACATCTGGCCTGTCCGGGCACCATCTGTGACTGCTGAGAACCAGTTCCAGCGAGTAGCTGGCCCACCCAAGGCTGTCCACCCGTGGTAGGGAGCCCTCTGCCCCGCAGTCCTCATCATGCTGGGAGCGCACCCCGGCCTCAATTCACACAGGACTTCACATGCACAGCCCGCTAGCTAGCATCCCGTGGCCTGCATTACCTCTCCCTAATAATCTCATACATCAAAGCTGGGAGAGACCCCGCGCTGCCTACGAGCGACTGCCTTAGACGTGGAATATCATTACCAGAAGCCCCTCGTTCCCTCAGTTTCATATGCAAACTCCTGGACTCCCAGGAGTCCTTCCCAAAGAAAACGCTCTGCACCATGGACATTTGTTATATTGCGCGAGAGCCGGCTGGACTCCGCTGGGACTGGACCGAATTAACGCCGGCCGCGGAGTCGGCGTCAACCAAGACCTGCACTGACACCCAGTGGCCGCTCGGAGAACCACATGAGGCTGCGAGGACGAATGTGTAGAAATGGGACAGTGAAAACACTTTCACCAGATAGTTGATGATAGACAAACCGACAGTCTCTGTTTATATCCTATCTTGACAAAGAGAAAGAGAAATTGAAGTCATAACTCTCATTTCATCGCAAAATAAATCCAGGTCATAGAGAAGGACATAGAAGTAAAATAATCAAAAGCATAAGTGGAATCAAATTTAAAGTGTACATAACCTTCAACTTGGCATTTAAACTTTTAGAAATCTGCCCGATTATACTCGCACACAAGAATTGTTGTAGCAGGGAGTTTTTTTGGGGGGGTGTTAATTGATTTCCCACAAGGGTGCTAATTCTAGTCAACGGGGGAAAGAATAATCAGAATCGTCTCTTCAATAAATACTGCTGAGACAACAGGGCCACCATATACCAAACAATGAACTTGGATGCATTTTTCACAACATATACAAAAATTAGCTCAAAAGAATCAGCCACCTAAATGTAAGAATTAAAGCCATAAAACTCCTAGAAAAAAGCATAGGAGGAATGCATTCAGGACATAGTTTTGTTTTGTTTCTTAGTCATTTTATTGGGGCCTCGTACAACTTTATCACACTCGATCCACCCATTGTGTCGAGCACATTTGTACATTTGTTGCCACCATCATTCTCAAAGCAGTTTCTTTCTACTTGAGCCCTTGGTATCAGCTCCTCATCCCCCTCCCCCTCCTGAACCCTGGATAATTTATGAATTATTATTATTTTGTCATGTCTTACACTGACCGATGTCTCCCTTCACCCGATTTTCTGTTGCCCACCCCTCAGGGAGGGGGTTGTTTGTATATCTTTGTGATTGGTTCCCCTTTTCTCCCCCACCTTCCCCTTCCCCTCCCGGTATGGCTACTCTCATTATTGGTCCTGAGGGGTTCATCTGTCCTGGATTCTCTGTGTTTCCAGTTGCTATCTGTACCAGTGTACATGCTCTGGTCTAGCCGGGTTTGTGAGGTAGAATTGGGGTCATGATAGTTGGGGGTGTCGGGAGCATACGCTTCTGTAAGGAGGTGTAGGACATCGTTTTTAACAACAAATTCTTGAATATGACACAAAAAACGTGAGCAACAAAAGACAAATAGCTTTGATCTCCCTCGTGAGCCATTTAAATTTGTTTGAGGGTTTAATATTTTCTGCTTTCTTTTCCATTGAAGTATTTATCTGTTTTACTTTGTTATTGTTGTTAGTTTTTTGTTTTCTTTTGTTTTTGATGTTGTTCTGTATAGGAAATTCAAGATAGGCCTGTATATATAGGTACAGTAACTGAATTAATGGGTCCTTCGGGATATGGCAAGGGAGGTTGTGCAGAAATGGGGGCCTAATAACGATGAGTACAAGAATTAAGAAAATGTTCTAAGATAGATTATGGTGCTTATTTTACAACCTCCTTGGTATGATTGAACTATTGAATTGTATAATATGTGAATTATATGCCAACAAAACTGTTTTTCCCAAAAGACAAAATAGCTAATCCAGACTTGATCAGAATTAAAATTTTTGTGCATCAGAGAACTTTATTTTTTAAATGAAGAGACAACCTACCCAAACAGCTCATTAAGATTTAATAGACAGAGTTTTTAAACAACTCCTACAATCAGCAACAAAAAAGCAAACACAAAATTTTTGAATGGGCAGAGGCCCTGCTCTGCCCGAGGTCAGTGTCTTGCACTCATGTCGAAGCACAGGGATTCTCCCTCAGCGGAACCACAAAGCATGCAGGATGGTCCAGGGTGACACCCAGAGAGTAGGCATTCTTTCCACAGCCAAGTTCCCTGTCCCCAGATGCCCTCTGTGCCCAAAAGAACTCCTCCCAGGATAAGTACCCCAACCTCAATTAGAATTTGAACCAGTAAAACAACTTCCACATCAGATGTCCAACCCCAGTTAACACAGAGGTTGGCATGAATTCCATCTAGGACCAGTGTCCCACCCCCTCCCACCCCACCCACTGAACTAGTACCATATACTCTGCCCTCAGCCTTCTCCTGTCTTTGTTTGGTTTGGAGTGTTTTTCCTGTCTTTTTCTTCCCTTCTTTTATCCTTTCTCCCTCTGCTTTCCTTTTTCCATTCCTTTCTTCTGTTTGTTTGTTTTTTGTACTCTTCCCTTTTATCTTCTTTTCATTTTCTCCTTCCATCATTTTTCATATTGTATTTTTTTATTTCGTTTTTTCTCTTTTTCTTTTCTCTACCCTTGATTTCACTTTCCTTTTCCTCTTGTGTATTAATGTCTGTTTTTCTTGCTGGTGTTTACCAGCCTTCCCCTATATGCTTTCTTTTTGTGGTTTTAATTATTTCTCTTTTTTATTCTATTGTTTGTGGTTGTTTCTTGCTACCCTCAACATGAAACAGTATCCATGCACAGCACCCCAGCCTCATTCATCCTCCTGAAGCCATATCTGCTGGGAGAGGGCTACTAACCACTCCCATACCACCAGTGCATTTATAAACACCTGGAAACACCAGACAAAATTGCCCTCTATAAGAACAGCAGGCAGAGAACTGCACCCACACTCACATTTATTACATCCAAAAGGAGATAGGTAGTGAGAGGCTAAAAATCTCACCAAAATGCAATCAGCAGTTAACCACAATGCCTTGAAAACAACAGACAAGGTCACTTCACACAAAGATATAAGACAGAACAGATTTTAAAAAAACCACCAATACACAGATCCAGAAGACCTTTGTCAGAAATAAAAGGTATTGACATTGGGACTACCTGATAAATCATTCAGAAAAATTATTTTGGACTCCTTCCATGGATTGAGAGAAAGGTGAAAGAAATCAAGGAAAACACAAACAAAATTTTAGAACAATTCAGGAAACTCCTACAAGAACCAACTAACAAAATTAATTAAAAATTAGAAAAATAATAAACATAAATCCAGAAGATTAATACTAAAATTTCAGAAGTATATAATGCATTGAAAGAGCAAATGAGCAAAACTGAATTAATGGAGAAGAGAGTTAGTGAACTTCAAGACAAGTCTCCTGATACTAATATGCTAGAGGACCAATTAAAAAGAAAAAAACATTCCAAAGAAATCCCAAGAATGATGTGGAACACCATCAAGAGGAATAGCTTGTGGATGGTAGGCATTCCCAAACAGGAAGAAACAGCAAGAATCACAGAAAATGTTGTCAAAGAGTTGTTGGGAAAAAGTTCCCCTAACATCATTAAAAATGAGACGATATGCATTCATGAAGTTGAATGAACCCCAAACAGATTAGACCACCCAAAAAAATTACCAAGGCATATCATAATCAAACTTTCCCAAAATCAAAGACAGGAAATGAATCTTGATAGCAGCCCAGGAAAACTGAAGTTACCCACGAAGTGAAAGCAATAAGACCAGTATCTGATTTATCAGCAGAAACCATGCAAGCAAGAAAGCAATGGGAGGACATCTAAAACTCTGAAAGAAAAAAAATCTTTTTCAAGCAAGAATCATATACCTAGAAAAATTGTAGCTTATATATAAATGTGAAATTAAGACATTTCCATATAAACAGAAATGAAGTGAATTAATAAAAATAGACTAGCCCTACACGAAGTCAGGTGGGGGGAGAGGGGGCTCTTTGAACAGAGATACAACAACCTGAGCTTAATATACATGGCACCACTGCCCAGAAGTCAACGCAGATATTGCAACCCAGTATCCAAAGCAAAACAAAACAAAACAAAAAACCACTGCCCAGACGTCAACCCAGTATCCAAAGCAAAACAAACCTACTAACCTGAAAACAGGCAACCAAACAAATTGTAACGAAGACACTTGAAACATTAATAAAGGAAAGAGTGTAGCTATAGAACTTTTCAATGGAGAAGTGAGATTTCAAGATTAAAAAGACTGTTTTAAAGTTAGAAATAAATTCATAAAATACATCTTAACCTCGAAGAAAATTAATAAGCCTCATCAAAATACAAAATAGGAGAATCATAAAGATCTAGTAGACACTAGAACAACAGCAATGAAGAAAATGGCAAGAAAATTCACAAACAAAATGAACGCAACACAGAAAATTATATGGAGACAGCCCCACACACACAAGAAAAGTGATGAACCCCTGCTGTAGACAGGTGAGATGTACCTGTCAAGAGACAGAGAGCAGCAGACTGGATTTAAAGGGGTGGGGCGGGGGGCAATCAATATGCTGTCTACAAAAGTCACCTCGTAAAAACAAAGACAAAAATAGACTAAAAATTGACTAATGGAAAACATGTAGCAAGATACTGGCTATCAAAAAAAGATCAGGAGTAGCAACATTAAAATCTCATTAAATAGATTTTTATGCAAAATCCAGCATAAGAAACAAAGAAAAAGATTGTATAATAATTAAAGGGTGAGTTAAACAAGAGAACATAGATAGCCATAATAAATGTCTGCGCACCCAATAAAAGAGCCTCAAAATGCATTCATCAAACTTCTACCAAACTGAAAAGAGAAATAGACAACTCTACAACAATAGCAAGAAGCTTTAATACACTACTTTCAGTGAAGGATGTAACAACTGGAAAGAAACTTAACATAGACAAAGAAGAACTAAACAACACAATCCATAAACTTGATCTCATGGATGTCTCCAGACCACTCCACCAAACAACAATGCGGGGTACTTTCTCTTCCAGCAAATAAACCATCTGCTCAGTTGCAAAGCAGGCCTCAATAAATTTTAAAATATCGAAATATTGCAAAGCATCTTCTCAGGTCACAATACTACAGAATTAGAGATAAATAATAGGAAAATAAAGAGAAAATAGCAAATACATTAAACACTACTGGGCAATAGAAGAAATTTTTAAATTCCTTGAACTCTCCAAGTGTCCTCATGAAAGTGGCACTGACTTTAAACCCCGTGTGGCAATTCCTGATGCACTGCCATGCTGCTCAGAGAAGACAGGGTGACCTAGAAGTCCAACTGCTTCCCTAAGATTATCCAACTTTTGGATGATTATCCAAAACTCTTTATCATGGGAACAGACAAGGTAGGCATCAACAGATCCACAAGTCTCTCTGCAAGAAGGCCCTGGTGCTGATGGGTAAGAACACTATGACATGCAGGGCCATCTGAGGTCACCCACCTCTGGAGAAACTGTTGTGTCATATGTGGAGGAATGTGGCAGGTTTGTGTTCACCAAGGAGGACCTCACCAAGATCAGGGGCATGTTGCTGGCCAATAAGATGCTGTCTGCACCTGTGCTGGTACCATTGCTCTAGGTGAATTACTATGCCAGCCCAAGGCCCTGGCCTGAGTCCCAAGAAGACCACCTGCTAGGCTTTGAGCATCACCACAAAGATTTCCCAATGCTCCATTGATATCCTGAGTGACATGTAGCTGATCAAGACTGGTGACCAAGTGGGAGCCAGCAAAGCCACCCAGCAGAACATACGGAACATCTCCCCATTCTCCTTTGAGCTGGTCACGCAGCAGATCGACCACACAGCATACGGAACCCAGGAGTGCTTGACATCTGACAGAAAGCTCGGCACTCTCACTTCCTAGAAAGGGTCCGAGATGTCGCCAGTGTGTGCCTGCAGATTGGCTACCCAACTGTTGCCTCTGTGTCCCATTCGATCATCAGTGGGTACAAACAGACCTTGGCTTTGTCTGTGGAGACTGAATACGCCTTCCCACTGGCTGAAAAATGCAAGGCCTTCTTGGCCGATCCATCAGCATTTGCGGCCCTTGCCCCTGCGGCTGCCACCACCACAGCTGTGCTCCTGCAGCTTTGGGCCCCGCCAAGCAGGAGGCGAGGAGGGATCAAAGGAGTTGGACCGGGATATGGGATATGGTCGCTTTGACTTGTCATCAAAAAGCAACCAAAGCAGCCAGCTTTCTTTTGTGAAATGAAGAAATAAAGGCTGACTTCTCTTTATTAAAAAAAGAATGAAATCGCAACATACCAAAACCTTTGATACACAGCAAAAGCAGTGCTCAGACAGTAACTTATGGCAATAAATAAATGCACACATCAATAAAGAAGAAAGAGCAAAATCAACATCTTAACATCCCCAACAATGGAAAATGAGAAACAAAATAAGCCAACAGCCACCGGAAGAAATTAAATAATAAAAATCATAGCAAAAGTAAATGAAATAGAAATCAGAACAGCAATATAAAGAGTCAATATGACAAAAAGTTGGTTCTTTGAAAAGATTGACATCCACAAACCATTGGTAAATCTAGCAAAGGGGGGGGGGGGGGAGACAAGTTGACACAAAAAATACAAGTAAGAAATTAAATCCGTAACATCACGACAGACCCAGTAGGTGTAAAAAATGTATAATAGTAGGATACTGTGGAGAATTGTACTCCAACAAATTAGAAAAACTAGAAAAAATTTCTAGAAACATACTACCTACCTAAATTAACACAGACTGAACTAAAAGACCTTAATGGACCCATTACCAGCATTAATAGTGAAGTTGAAAGAAAATAGAAAGCAACAAACACTCATGAGGGTGTAGAGAAACTGGAATTCTCCTACGCTGCAGGTGTCAGACAGTATAGCCACTGTGGACAGCAGCAGAGTGCCTCCTCAAAACGTTGGGACGAGGAATCTCATAGGACCCAGCAGTCCTCTACTTGGCATATATCCTAAAGAAAAAAAATCCATGGCAGGAGTAGATACATACACACTCCATGGATATTTCCCAGGCTTCTGTTTGTATGTATTCGAAAGCTCGACCAGATCTTTGTGAGTATAGCGCACTTCTTCTTGGGTGATCATCTCAACCTCAGTTTTAAGAGCTTTCTCTGCCTTAATTTTTGTGACAGGTCTAGAGGAAATAATAGGGGTGATGGTGTTTCGTGGGTCCTCTCAGCAATATCTTGTAAACCATCTCCCTCAGGCAATGCCACCGATGCAGCCTCACCTGGCATTTCAGCTTGAGCTGTTTGGTTAATCTGCTCAGGTGTGGCCTGTTCTATTGACAGTGGATTAATACCTTCAGCTGAGAGGATGGATCTATTGTTTTTAGGGGCTCAATATCCTCCTCTTCTGGATCATCAGCCCATATGTTCCCATCCCATGTTTCAGGGTCCCCACTTTTTCCAATCAGTGCCCTCACTTTGGTATCAGACACTGCTTTAGATCTGCAATTCAGCTGACGTTGTGATTCAGCCACTCGCATAATGAGACTCTGGACCTGGTTCTCAGCAATGGCAGCTCTATTACTAGAGCAGAGAAGGCTCTCCTTTGTAGCACAGACGGAAGCTTTCAAATCTGTTAGTCTGCACCTGAGGCGTGCTTCCGAGGCTCTGAGACCATCCCTCTCCTTAATCACACTTTCCATTGTAGGAAGGACCAGCCAACCAGCTTCCCTATACTTGTCATCCTGACAAAACTCCTGGAAAATATCAAAGAAACGATCACTCAGAGCCTCTTCTTTAACCAGTACCTCATCTACTGGTGGTGCTACTATAGGTATTAGCTTTGCTATTTCACACCATGGATTTGTAAGAGTAGCAGATTTAACCATGCTTTGGGGCATAGAAGTAGCATTATTAGTGCTGTTAAGACTAATCAGGCTGGAGAGCCAATTTAAGAAGCCAATATTTATCATTTTATTTCTCTAGAAGCACTTCTGGTACCAAATGTGTTAGACAGGACTCTCTAGAGAAACAAAACCAGAAAGCTAATTTTGATAGATGATAGATAGATAGATAGATAGATAGATAGATAACATAAGAAATAAACAGTTAACTAAATTATAAAGCAGTACAAATGTCTCAGTGCAACTCACTCCCATGAGACACTGGCAGTCCTTCAAGTCTTGAAGGCCGCTGGGTAGTCCCCTGTAGAGCTATCCAGGCACAGGCAGCAAACAGCAAGGCAGATCACCAACAGTCAGCCAGATGACAGGATCCGACAGTCCCCAGCTCAAGAGATGTAAATTCCAATGGTGTGGCAGGTCTTGAAAGAACCTCAAATTAGAGTGACACAGTCCACGGGTTAGGTGTCCCACAGGTAGTGTAGCTTGCAAA
>NW_022103913.1:10356861-10358607 GCF_000313985.2 Echinops telfairi
AAAGAATACTTGTACATATCCCTATAACTGTGCTACAAATATACGCATGAATGTGGGGGAGCATCCAGAGGACAAAGCTATGAAAAGTTCTTAGAACCAAACTCCTTGAGGGAATGAGTTGCTGAGCCGAGGAGACTGGGACCATAGTTTCTGGGGCCCCAAGGCCTATTGCCCTCACATAATTCACAAAGACGATCTTTGAAGACTTCTTCCTGTGTTGAGTAGCAAGTGGAGTCTTAAAAGCTTGTGAGTAACCATTTAAAGTGCAACCGTGGGTCCCATCTGGAGGAAAGAAGAGCGATGAAAAGCGAAATGCACATGGACACAATTAGCCCAGTGGACTAATGCACCACGTGTTCAAGCCTCAGTCTCCACAACCCCAAAACCAGAAGAACTGGATGGTCCCTGACGACTACTACTAACTGCTCTGAAAGGATTACAAACATCACGACAAAAGTGTCACTGTATCTAAAAACAAATGGCTGGCCAATTACCAAGAAGGTCAGTCGATGAGACGCTTTGAGCACCAACCATGCAGCAGCCACTCTCTCATTTAATCCTCTAGCCATATTCTAAAGTGGGAGGTGCCACTGTTAGGTCCATTTTTCAGATGAAAAATTGAAGCTCAGAGAGAGTAAGTAACTTGCCCAAGGTCATACAACTCTTCAGTGGTAGAGTGAGAACTCGGGTACAGTGAGTATGAAGCAGCAGCAAGCAGGGTTCTTGGTCCCTATGATTCACTGCTTTCGGCGCTGTAGCTGTCCAGGATGTTGGCTTGGTCTACCCCCATCAGCTCTATGAACAGGTATCTACTGAGAAGAACAGGAAGACCGTGGGTCACGTGTGAGCCGCAAACCAATTGGAGCAGTGAAGAGTGGAGGAAGACCTATCGCATGGAAGGAGAGAGAGACCACCCCTAACCTGCAATGAGTCTGGGACAAGGGATTCTCTGCTCACTGGGGCAGAAACTGAATATGAAAGAAGGGGTGATGGGTGGCACATCCAAGGAACTAGTACGCCAGGATAAAAACATGTCTAGAAATAGGAACAGAGCTGTCCAGCTTGGGGTTTCGGAGCAGCCCGACCCAGTTTTAAATAACCTGGAGTTTTGTATTTGCTTTTATGTTTGCAAATGAAAAATTGCCAAATCTATATCGGGCTTTTCTTCAAATGGCCTGGGGTGAGGTCAAGGTAACTGCTGTGCACTGGAGCCTGTAATTCACTTCTCCAGTCACCCTTGACTTTCTCTCCTTGATTCCTGACTCTAGGAGGAGTGGGCTGCCACTTCTCATCCCTCCTTTCTTCTCAGCTCCCTGCCATGGGGTCCTCAGCCCCTCACTACACACAGCTCTCCTGAGAGATAGCAACTTCTTCTCTGTACAGCTCCCTCATGCTGCAGGAGAAAGCGGGCAACCAAGGTGGCTTCTCCACCTACTCCGATCAAACTCAAGTCTCTACACACACCTCCTTGCCTGCAGCCCCTCTCTTTTTTGCAGGCTCAGGATCTGTGTCCTGGAACATCAGCTCCTACTATCTCTGGACAACCATCACCCCAAACCAACCACATCTACCACTAAGCTTTTTTTTTTTTTCAATTTTGAAGGGAAAGTTTAACTTTGGTTTGATAAGGACAAGCCTCAAGCTGAACACCGGATAAGAAGTTTGATTCTGAAGTGGGAGTCTGAATATGTGTCAAAGCCCAAATCCCAGGCTGTAGGGCTCAGGGTGGTGGCAGCCTTGGGCGGT
>NW_022103913.1:10362707-10364091 GCF_000313985.2 Echinops telfairi
AACTCCATCCGTAAACATTGTCTGAGGGTCATAGACTCAGAGAGTCTACCCATCTCTATCAGACCAGTAAGCCTGCTCTTCTTTATTATTTGAACATGTGCACCCCATTTTTCTCTCCTACCACCCAGGACTTTCCATGGTCATCCCTTTCAGAGCGGTTGGCAGTGCTAGCTGGCGCCATGTGGATCTCCTGGTCCAGTTGGACAGAGGCTGAGTTCACACGGTCCATCGGTCATTTGGACGAAATGCTTCCATGGGCCTTGGATTCTCTTCGCTCTTCCATCCTGAAGAAGGGGAGATCAATAGTTCCAACTTAGAAGACTGCTGACCACCTCCTGTGACCCCCGGCACTACTCCAAAGCTGGATGCAGGAGCTTGTTTTGGTGGACTATGCTACGCCAATGACCTTAATACAACCCCCACCCCACCACACCCCCAGACCATGGTCTTGAGCCCCCAGGCAAGCAACTCATTCCCTCACAGTGTTTGGTTACAGCCAGGAAGTTTTCTTAACTGTCCATTCCATCTCCTCCCACAATTGTCGGTCTGTTTGCATCATACACCTATGTAGAAATAACCCCTGTCAAGCCTGTATACATTCACTTTTCCCATTACTGCTCGGATCGCGTGTCTATCACTTACAGTTTGTTGTTATTACTGTTATTGCAGGACTGCTGTGTAATCATATTTCCTTTGTTGCCTTTACGTTTTGTGCTCCTCCCACCATCTAACTTGGCCTTGATCATTTTGTGCTGCATCCTCTTATCGCACACTGCCTTCCCCTTCCCCCTCTGGCCAGTGCTTTGCCCTCCCTCCCTCCTTCTCCTAACCCCAGAAAACTTCAACGCAGGCTTCTTTCCCTTTGTGAACCTTCACTTGTCTTTTCACATATCCGCACTCTCATACAATAGCTGTCCTTTAGTGAGTGGCAAATTTCACTCAGCCTAATGTCCTCCAGGTTCAAAATACGCTGGGACCTGCCAAGCTCTTTTTTGTAAGGGAACAATTCCTTTTATCTGCAAAAATGATTGCCTCGTACATTTAAAAAGAACTGCTCACATATTTAAATTTCAGCATCTACCCCTTGCCATCTGCTAAATTAAAGCTCTCCATTTTAAGTACAGTAATTCTTCCACCCCATTGGACCTACTCAAGTACTCAGTTTCCCAGTAACCAGGTTTTAAAAACAGCTTCCCTCCCTTCCCCCCTCCCCCTCGCACCCCCTACCCCCGAATTTCCCAAATGAGGTTGATGGAGAGACAAAACCAAAATCCAAACTCACTGCCATTGAGTCGGTTCTGACTCATAGGGACCCCATAGGGCAGGGTGGACTTGGCCCTGTGAGTTTTCAAGACTAACTCTGCTTTTTTTTAACCTAATAACT
>NW_022103913.1:10365462-10367157 GCF_000313985.2 Echinops telfairi
TTTGGGGTCAACTGGCGTGGTTTAGGGTGCCTGGGCAGCAGGCTGGCTCCCAAGGGGGCTGGTGTGAGCCCACCTCCCACGAGGCTCCACCTGCAGCGGGCCTGCCCAGAACAAGGAGACCAGAAGCAGAACCTGGGGCTGAGGCCAGAAGGAGGGCCTGGAGGCGCGGGGTCAAGAACACTTTCTCCAGGGTCCGTCGAGAATCCTCGGGATCACGAGTTGGTCCCTCACTGGTAATAACAACGGGCACTGTTCAACTTTAAACGCCCTTTTATTAACATGACCCCAGGCAGTCTGACCTCTGTCCAGCTCTTGCGGATGTGATTTGATCCTGAATGTGGGTTCACCCCATTCTGCAGGGGAGGAGGTTCCACAGCCTGCCCAAGCCCAGCCCACAGTTCCGAGTCCGGACTCTGAGCGCTTCCCTCCCTGCCTGGGCAGGACGAGTGGTGTGGCTCCTTTGCAGAAGGCTGGGCATGACGGTGATGCCCCAAATCCATTCGCTGCCTCCCCAGTGGATTGAACCTCAGAGAATCCCCTCTGAGGCCGTTGACCTGGGATGAGAGCTCAGAGAGCGCCTACACGCAGAGTTGGGGGAACCAGGCCCCAGGGCCTTCGGGAGTGCAGGATGTCTGGAGAGCTGAGTTCAACAGCCCCGGGACAGTTTACCTTTTAAGGCAGCAACCGTCAGACCCCACCCCGAGGCTGCTTCTAAACTCCAAAATCAGCAAACCCAGGACTCTAGTGGCTGACTCATTGCCTCTGACTTCCGTGTCCCTGCCCGGGCAAGTCGCGGCTGCCGACAGAGCACGGCCAGGCTCGTGACTGGGCCTGAGAAATAGGACCAGACCCGGGATCGGTCCGTTTATAACCTGGAGACACAGACGGGCCTGTGCCCCACACCGGACACAGTTCATTCAGCTGCACTCACTCGAGTCCCCACCTGCTAAGTCAGGTGCTTTCCTTTCCCTTCCAAATAGCCCTTGCTTTTTGGTTGCCATCCTTCTGTTCAAGCGACCAAGAGCCCCAGGGCAGTTGTCACCCTATCAGGCAGGCTGCATTGCAAAGTGGGTCAAGGCGGATGTTAGGTTAAAATGTACCGCCTTATCCTTTGTTCTTCCTGTTGACCCATCTGTTGACCCATCTGTTCTGGTTTGTGTAATTTTCTGCTTTCTTTTGGATGTAGGTTTTCTTTTTCGATTTTGTTTTTGCTGTTGGGGAGGGAGTTCTATGTTCTTTCTTTATATAGAAATTGGGATAAATAGATCCCTAGAGACAGTAGCTTCCCAAAGTTAGGCCCATTGGCTTAAAAGTCCAACTCTCTCTGTAGCGTCCCCCTACCTAGCAGCTTAGAAGCCTTTGTTCTAGTGAACCCAACATCTCCTCCATCACAAATAGTTCATATCTGCCCTAACACCTTTTTGTCCACAGTTTCTTCATGACCAGTTCCGCTCAAGGAAAGCCAATGGTAATGGAATGATAGCCTAGCAATCTAGCCAGGGCCACAATGACACCACGACATCTGCCTGTCGCTTCTCTGTAGACCTCGGTGCTTCTAGTCACACGTCTCACTTGTAGACCTTCTCTGGAACAAATAGTCCTTTGCTGTAAACATGAATATTTTCTTTCTTTCTTTCTTTTTTAATTAAAAGATCGTTTTATTGGGGACTCTCACAGCTCTTATAACTGTAATGG
>NW_022103913.1:10367652-10368558 GCF_000313985.2 Echinops telfairi
TGCTGCTAGAAGAGCAGTCAAGAGGTTGGGAGAGGGGGTGGAGGGTGGTCCGGGCAGAGGGAGGCAGTAATTTTAATAACGGAAGATAGCCCATGATCAATTTGGAGCCCTCAATATTCTGCATTCCTCAAGTAACTGAAATTGCAAATACGGGCCCAGTTCCAAACAGCAGCACCTAGCTAAGCTGCTGGAAGCTGCCTCCCAGCCAAAGCCTTAAAGAGGGAGGCCACAGAGGGTCCGGGCCAATTATGGAGGAAGAGCCCACCGAGAGGCCCAGCGCAAGCAAAAACCTGTGTTAGGAGCTGATACAGAGGAAGGAGGAGGTAATGGCTGCGAACTCTGATTCCATCCATAGTGGTGGAAGCCCGTTACGGATCAGGCCCCTGGACGTTTTCTCTAACTGCTGCGCTTTCTGGTCTCTACCGAGGACACCCAGGGAGCTGCGCAGCAAACGGGAGCAGAATGCTCCAGAAAACACCACGAGGTGGCGCCAGACGCCCGTGGACGTACTGGAGTCCCCCGTCGCGGGGGGTCTGTCCCAGCTGGGGAAGTGCCAGGGGGTCAAGGCCGGTTCAAAGGAGACTAGTCAGACACCTAGACCAACAGAAAATTCGTTCAGCATAGGGGTGAAAATCGAGCACGCATAAAATCAGGAAAGTCTCTTGTTTGGTTTTAAGGGATGAGGAGATGCTACAGAGGCTAACAGCCTGCCATCCCTCCCTGGAAGAAACTGAATGGGCTCCCAGAAGCTCTTGTCAGGAGGTGGTATAGTCACGTGTAGCAAGACTGGCAGTGGAGGAGTCCATGAGGAAGCTATTGCAGGAGTTCAGGTGGGAAAAGGTGGTCACTTGAGCCATGGACATCGTGGTGATGGTGCTGGTGGTGGTGGATAGAAAGGGAAGTCCA